>NC_037346.1:62770921-63110331 GCF_002263795.3 Bos taurus | reverse complement strand
AACCCTAACCCCTCGCCTCCTCGCTCACCCTGCCCTAGGCATGCTGGCTTCCCCGCTGCTGCACCCTCTCTGGCCGTGTGCCCCTCACCTGTCTTTACGTGGGCAGCTCCTTCAGGGCTTGGCTTCTGAGAGTGCCTCTGTGTCCCTCCCTGACCCCCGCCTGAGCCAGGCTCCCCTGAGACAGGCTTGTAAGGCGCTCCTCTGTGGTATTTTGCACACCTGGACTAGCTATTATTATTTTTAATTGAGGTGGAGTTCATAGAACATAAAACTAACCCTTAAAAGTGCACACTTCAATGTCATTTAGTACAGCCACCACCTGTATCTAGTTCCTGATCATTTTATCACCCCAGAAGGAGGCCTGATACCCACTGGGCTTCTGCTCCTCACTCCCTGCCCGCCCCCCGGACTGCTGAGGTGAGTTACCCACAGGGATTTTACCGTCTGCCTGCCTGCTCCCCCCACCCCCGGGGGAGCACTGCGTGCAGTGGGACCCGAGCAGACAGCTCACCCGCGGCCACGAAGAGGATGCCGGCGCTGAGCACGATGTTGTTCTTGCGGCTGTAGAACCTGCCCGCGCCGATGCAGAGCCCGCCGAGTAGGAGCAGGATGGTGCTCAGGATGGGGAAGACGCTGGAGGCGCGCACGATGCCTGGCCGGCAGAGACAGAGTGGAGAGGCCGTGAGACTGGCCCTCCTTACGGGCCCACCTGTGGGGCACAGGGGAGCCCCCTGACCTTGAAGGTTCCCCTCTGGCCCTGTAGACCCGAGGTAGGGAGGGAGTGGCTGGTGGGGGGCAGTCTGGACCAGCAAGTGATGGCCCTGGCCTGCGGTCATTCCCCTGTATGCCAAGTGGCCTGGAGTCACCTCTGCCCGGGTCTCTCTTAGCCTCTCCCTGGGTGTGGGTCACACTTCTGCCAGCCAGACGGGAGGAGAGCCCCTCAGTGACCCCAGAGAGCCCACTGAGAAGCTGTGGGACGACCCCTCACAGCCTCCTCCTTTGTGGTGGTTTATTACTGCGGCCTTAGGAAAAGAATACACTACCTTGTCAAGGTTGTGTGAGAATCTGTGGACTAAGATACACAGAGCACTTAGTAGGGCCCCAGGGGATACGTCGGCTCCCGGAGGGCCCGGCTGGGAGGAAGGGCAGGGGCGGCGGGGTGGAAAAGGAGCCCTGAGCTCGCCTCCCAGCCTGGGGGAAAGGCCGGCCCATGGGACTGGAGCGCTGGGAGGACCCCTTTGCGAGCCAGCTGAGTGGGCTTGCTGCTTGCAGCCTCTGAAGGCAGCGCTTGTCTCCCTGTTTGTCAGCCCACCAGTGTGTGCCCTGCTGCACAGAGAGGGGTTTGTGTGGGGCATCAAATGGGGCTCTTCTCTCCGCACCGCACCGCCCCCCGCCCCCGCCTTCTTGCAGCCCCCGCCCTGGGGGAGGTTTCCTGTGGGCTTCTGAAACGCTCCTCTGATGTGCGCTGGCCAGCACAGCGGCCGGGGCCCTCTCAAGGCCTTGGTCCTGCGGTGGGTCTGAGGGGCTGGAGGCGGGGAAGCCTGGAGCCTCTAACGTCGCCGAGGTCGGCCGGGCCCAGAGCCCTCGTGCACCCTGCCTGCCTGTCATGTGAGGGCCATCCCTCACCACATGGGCTTGTCTGGAGCGCTGGACATGCAGGCGCCAACCGAGGGGCAGGCCGGGTCTTACACAGAGCCGGGCTGATGTCCAGCCCACTCCTGGCCACATCCAGCCCTGGCAAGGATCTGAGTCTGCCCAGAGGCACAGCGTGGGCTCCGGCAGCCCCGACACCAGCACTTTGAGGTTAGCACAGAAACCCCCCACCGAGCCTAAAATGTGGAGCCTGGGAAAGGGGAGGGGCCAGGCCCAAGGCAGGGGGACAGGGATTCCAGAGGCCAGTTGGGCTGGCGGGAAAGAAATGGCAGGGGGATCAGGGCACACAGGCCGGCTGGCCGCAGTGCCCGGGACCTTGGCCTGTCCTGGAGTATTACCTACTCCCTCTGCCCATCTCTTCCTCAGCCTACTTCCTAAGCTTATGGGTATCTGCTCTCTGGAGCTCAACTTCAGGGTCAGTTCTCGTTGTTTCTGCAGCCTTTGAGGGGAACACCAGCCCCTTGATGGAGATCAGTTCTGCCCTCCCCACTCCACCAAAACTCGAGGTCACAGTCCTGGAGCCAGCACCCTTCTCTTCCTTGGGCTCCTTAATGAACCCACCGGTCAACCCCACAGCACACGATGGAGGAAGCACTTCCTTCTTGGGTTGTTAGCTTCCATCGCTGACGTGCCCTCATTTCATGTGGGAACCCACTGCTGGGCCCTCCCAGCCTCACATCTGGCCCTGGGCACCCTGGGGGGCTTGGGGGCAGTGAGCCTGGCACTGGGCACCCCGGGGGGCTTGTGGGCAGTGATCCTGGCACCGGGCACCCCGGGGGGCTTGTGGGCAGTGATCCTGGCACCGGGCACCCTGGGGGGCCTGTGGGCAGTGATCCTGGCACCGGGCACCCCGGGGGGCCTGTGGGCAGTGATCCTGGCACCGGGCACCCCGGGGGGCTTGTGGGCAGTGATCCTGGCACCGAGCACCCCGGGGGGCCTGTGGGCAGTGATCCTGGCACCGGGCACCCCAGGGGGCTTGTGGGCAGTGAGCCTGGCCCCAGGCACCCCGGGAGGCTTGCGGGCAGTGAGCCTGGCACTGGGCACCCCGGGGGCTTGCGGGCAGTGTGAGCCTGAGGCCAGGGAGTAAGTGGGCAGTAAGTGGGTGGCACAGGCTCGGTTTACTGCTCCTGGTCCTCAGCCACCTTTCTCCCTTCTGCTCTGGGCCTTGGGTGGCTGATACCAGGGACCGGATCACTGGGGTCCCTTCACTCTGGCTTTGGAGACATTACTGCCCTGGCTTCCTCCTGAGGACGAGGACGGGGCTGAGGTGGCTGTGTTCCTTTGTCAAGCCACAGATCCTGCCTGGCGGCCCGGGCCTCACAGCTCCTCTGGTCCAGGAGCCCGTACCTGCCTCTGTCACCCGCTCAGGCCAAGGGCCAGAGGTCCTTCTGCTGCTCCCGCCTGTGTGCTCACTGCCCCTTCCCCATCCCTGCACATCTCTGTAATCAGTCCTTCACTAAACGCCCTTCCTTCTTCCTGTCTGAGCATCTCCTCTGCTTCTGGCAGGGACCCCAGGAAGCCACACGTCTGACCTCTGGGCTCACGTGTCTTGGGGCCCATCCAGAGATGCCAGCCCTCTGGGGACCAGGGTGGGGGCACGGCAGGAGGTAAAGAGGAAGAGCTGGCGCCAGTTAACCTCAGGTTCAAGTGGGAAGTGGGAGGGAACGGATGCTTCTCTGGTGTCCCCTTCCCCACAGTCCCAAGGATCAGCAGTGGAGCAGACCTGCCCCAGAGCCTTGGGAGTCGTCTGCCTGCCCGGCGGGTTCTGAGTCAGGCCTGAGCACCAGCGGCCACCCTAGATGGCTGTGCAGCCCGCACACCGCGCAACTCATGGTGTTATTCATGCCCCGCTCTATGCCAATGCCATCCCCTAGTGTGCCCCGTGGAAGGCGTGTGCTCGGTTCAGTACTGACTCCCAGAAAGCAGAGAGAGCAGACAGGCAGGAAGAAGAGGAGAAGCGGAGGGCAGGGATAGGAGGCAGATCCGGTAACACTGTTTCCGGTCCTGGCTCTGGACTCCATGGGAACCACATGCTGTTCTGTTTCACGAGATGACTCAGAACCAGAGTCCTTTCTCTTAGAAAAAACAGTCCATAAGCAGGTGCAGAGTGAATTGTGTTCCCTCTGTGGACGCTGGTATCGATTCTCCATAAATGAAGCCGGCCCAGCTCCCGGGGGAGGGGATGGGAGCAGCTCTGCGTGTGTCTGGGCTGATGTGGAAGGGGAGACGACTTCAAAACCATGCTGGTTTTCCATTTCCAGGTTCCTCCCCTGGAGGAGGGAGGCTCCATCCTTCCTCCCAGGGAGGTAGCCACAGCCCAGGGATGAGATCTGGATTTGGGGCGTGGGGCTGGGTTTGTCCTCTGACCTCTGGTTCCAGTTTGGGGGCCAGCCCCATCTCAGGACCTGGGCAGGGGGCTCAGGGGCAGAGCTGGGGGCTCCACCAGTTGGTGCTGGAGAGACTTGAGGCCCATGGACCCGAGGCTGGTCCCACAGGCTGCCTGGCACTCACCGGCTGTCTCAGTGTGTGATTTAATCTGACTTGTCAAGAATAGATTGCTGGGTGGGGGTGGGGAGAAGTGGGCAGGTCCAGTGCTGGCCGGGCAGTATCCTTGGGGTGTCTCAGCCCCTCAGGGATGCTGGGCCTGGGCAAGCCAATGTCTCTAACGTCCTTGCCTCAGAACCAGCTGTTGCGATCAACTCCTCTGAAGGCAGCAACTTGTAGCAGCCCCGGGCAGCGGGACGCCCCACCCTCCTCCCCTCTTGCCAGCCCTGAGCTGGTGTGTCCTCCCAGCCAGTAACTGCATGGGGGTGACCGGCGTGTCACAGCAGGCTAACCATACCCCATCCTCTGAACTCAGTATCCTGAGTCAGAGGGGAGTGTCGGGAGCACCCAGAGACCGGCCCCTCTGCCCTCACGGGGCCTATCCTTCCTCCAGCGCCTGCCTGCCTCTCGTCCCCCGTCCCACAAACAGGGGGAGGCAGGGTCCTGACACTCACGGAGGAGGTACTCCGAGCTGTCATGGTCGTAATCGTTGTCCTCTGGGAAGTGGTTGATCCGAAAGCAGTGTCCTTTATAGATCCCTGGGGGAGCAGAGGAAAAGAACTGTGTGAGTGTCCCGAGGGCCCCCACCTCTGTTCACCCAGACTTGCGTGCTGTGTGTGTCTGGCTCTGGGCAGGCTCTGGGCTCGGGGGAGCAGAAGGGCAACCCAGGCATGACGGGGATCTCGGCAAGGGGGTCGGCGCACAGAGGCAGACCACTCAGCAGGCAATGTGCCCACAGCTGGCCGTATCCCTCCGTTGGGTCCTGAACTGCTGCCTTCAGAGCTGGGGTGCTGGTCTCCAGGGCCCCTGTGGGGCAGGCTGGCCTTGGTCAGGACAGTGGGGGACAGCTAAGGGTGTCAGGGATGGCACCCTAAGTGGGACACGCTTCGATGGCATGCTCTGTGTGACTCAGGCACGAACAACTTAATTACCCACCTCATCTCCTCTGTAGAATGGGGACAACCACTTGCCTCTTCTTCTGGGACCTGAGCTGACACCGAAAGGCCTGCAGATGCCTCCTGGCCTGCGGTGATGGCTCAGGGGAGAGTGCTGCTGTGGACCCAGACATCACCCCCTTCACTCTGCGGGTCTCCCTCGGTGGCGAGGGGCTGAGCTGGGGGTGAGCCGTGAGCATTTGTGACAAGAGGGAGCAGCACCGGGCAGGCTGGTGTCAGGGTGGCCAGAGTGGGGGCCGCGGGGGCCAGACGGGGCCGCGCGCAATTCCAGGCGTTGGGGGGATGCCATGCCAGTGTTTCCAGGATGGTGGGCGAGGTGGCGCTCTCTGCCCTTCCCCCCCACCCCCTGCACAGTTTTGGGCTACTTTAGTTTTGTCGTTGTTCAGTTGCTAAGTCGTGTCCAACTCTTTGTGACCCCGTGGACTAGAGCATGCCAGGCTTTCCTGGCCTTCACTGTCTCCCAGAGTTTGCTCAAACTCATGTCCTTTGAGTCAGTGATGCCATCCAACCATCTCATCGTCTGCTTTATGGGTCTAAACAAAATCACAAGTCCCCCATGCTCGTCAGCACAATCATTAAGAGTTTGACAATAACCTCCCTTCAGAGCTGTTCTCCAGGGGCCAGCGCTCAGCCGTGCCTCTTCCCACCTCTTTCTCTGTGTTGCACACCGGGCTGTGCACATGTCTGTGAGGCTCCCCTGCTTTTAAAACACTGATCTTTTTACTTGGAGGTAATTTAGATTTACATGCAGTTGTAAGAAACAGTGCAGGGAGACTCCGTGTCCCTGTTACTGAGTTTCCTCCAGTGATGACATCACAACCAGGGTCCTGACAATGCTCATCAGGGACACACACCACCCTGCGGACCCCTCATGCCACCCACAGCCACATCCACGCCCCTGACCCAGGGCAACCACCGAGATGACCGGAATCAGACAGTCCGTAGCCTGTGGGGACTGGCCCTTTCTCTCAGCATAATTCGAGATTCACCCGTTGTGGTATCACCAGCTTGCTCCTTCTGACTGCAGAGCAGTAGCCCATGGCACAGCTGTGCCACAGCCTATGACACCTGGGTCATTTCCAGCTGGCACACCTGTGGTTTCCAGCTGTTTCTACTAATGCTGCTACGAACAGGTTTGGAGGTGAATCAAAGTCACACTTCTGTGGGCTAGATGCCTGGGAGTGCAGCTGCTGGGGTCGTGATGCTGCGTTTGTTCTTCGAGACCCCATGCTGGTTTCCAGAATGGCTGTGTCCCCTATTTTGAAAAAGGGATAATACAACACACCTCACTCTGTCACCTGCTCTTTTCATGTGATAACATATGCACACACCTCTCGGGGTCAATACCTGTAGATTTAACTTTTAAAAAGCCTTTTTTTAAATAAAAGGTAATAAGCTGATACTAATCCAAAAGTTGCTGAAAATCTTAGGAAACAGCACAGGGACTAGAGAACTAGCACCTGCTCCCACACGGATCATGCTAACACTGTGTTTTGGCAGAAACGAGAAAACCGTATATTTATATATTCATTATAATGTATATGAAGAAAACAGGCTTGAACCATCGTTGCACACAGACACGCTAGCTCCGGAGGCCTTTCCAATGCATTTCGCCAACCTCCACTCTGCACTTAGGGCACTATTTTCTATTTGATAGAAACTTTAGATAAGAATCACACTGTCCAACATATGAACACACTTTTCACACACTGCCTTAGGTGTCTGTGTCACCACGCGTGGTTACGGTTCACCATCCAGCCGAGGGGTGGGATGGAGGGGCAGCGCCGCCAGCCAGGGCTGGGCTGGGAGGGGGCCTACGCGGCCCCCAGAGGTGCAGGGCCCTGGGGCTCCAGACTGTGAGATGACCGTGTCCTTTTGTTCATCAAGGCAGCCCTGGGACCAGCACAGGTGAGCTGCCGTGCGAGAGGAAGCGTGACACTCCTGGTTCGCCTGTTGGAGGCCAGCCCTGCAAGAAGGCGAACGGACATGTGGGCCTTCCTGCTCCTCCATCAGCTGCGGGGCCCCTGGGCGACATCCAGGGATCCGAATTACTGCACCTGCAGAAGGGTCTTCCAGCTGGGCGTGCAGTGAGACACCCAAACCCTCAGGCTGCCAGAACCCCTGGTGTGGAGCTCCCCCCACCCCGATCCCCCAGCCAGTGGCGGGCACCTCTCCCCTCCCAAGGCAAACAGCTTTAACTTCAAATTCCTGAGAAGTCAACCTGCCTCCATGAAACTCCATCTGTGGGAATTACATGTAACCTCTGGGAATGAAAGAATCCATCATCTATCATGTGTCAACCCTTCAAGTTATCAAAGAGAGGAACTGTGTCTGACGGGACGAAGGACCAGCTGTTTTTCCAGCCATCCGGGATTTGCACAAAAATGAGGACCGAGGCTTGAGGATGCATGGGAGGTGGCTGGCAAGCTGCCACAGTTGGGACCAGACTCGTCCCCCTGCCTGACCTTATCACGGGCTGGAAGCCCGACCGCACTCCCACCAGCCCGCTCCCCTGACCCCAGCCTAAAAAAGTGGGTGCCACAGAGAGCACATGGGGAGCCTGATAAGATTGCCCCCTGCCCCCAAAGGCGAGAACCTGGGTACTTGCCCTTAGTGGTTATGCCCAAGGTCGTATCTCCCCATTTCCTTCGGCCGTTTCTCTATCAATGGTTCCGGCCTGTCTCCAGCCTCGTTCCCGGCTCCGGGTCACCTGGAAGCACAGCCCCCACAGCAGCCCCCTGCCAGGGCTGGGTCTGACCCCCAGAGCTCAGGGCCCTGCCCCGCCCGTCTCTGGATCGTGAGCTTCTGCTCCCGGACCTGCTGTCCCTGAGACTCAGCCTCCCAGCCTCACCGCCACCAACCTGTTTCTGTGGAGTGTTTAGTCTGAAGGACTTCACATTTATCCCTGTCGAATCCAACTTTGTTAGCATCGGCCCCAAGGCACTGAACAGGGAGAAAATTAATGGCTGACGTGAGAAGAGCAAACCCCAGCCCGCTCCCCTCACGTGTGTCCTCTTTCGGTAATCAGGCGGTTGCTGTGTTATCTATTAAGATGTGGGCTTCCCAGGTGGCACCAGTGGTAAAGAATCTGCCTGCCAAGGCAGGAGACATCAGAAACACAGGTTCGATCCCTGTGTCAGGTGGTGTGATGACGACCTTCAACGCGCTTCCTCTGGGCCTGCAGAGCGTTTTCACCGTCGCTACCCCCGTGCTCCTCGCTGACGCCCACGTGCCCACACTCACCTCTCTGCCCACCTTCGCTCCTCAGAGCGGCCCCCAGGCCCGCGCAGCATCACCCGCTCCTGTTACTCTTGCCTTTGACCCGTGGCACTGGGAAGGTCACCCAGGGGGACTGCACACAGGCTCCATGCTTGTGGAGCTGGAGGCTTGGGGATCAGGACCCCCACCTCCGCGGGGACCTCTGAGCAGGAGGGTGGGAGCCGCTGGGGAGACGTCCCCATCCTTTACCTTTGGGGCCCCTTCTGCCTGCTTCTGGGGGTGGGCCCCTGCAGGACCAAATCAGCGACGGGCAGTTTAGGGCCGCCCCTCACACCGCTTTGGGCCCCAACCTGGGTTTCACGCCACTGCCCCCCTCCCACCTAGGACACTGCACCTGCACGCAGGCCCTGGCTCAGGCTTAGATGGAAGCCGGCTCTTCAGCCCTTCTCATCTTTGTAAAAACACACCTTTGAGGATGCAAGGAGGAGGCTTAGAGATGTGGAAGCCCTGCTCTCCCAAGCCTTGGGGCAGGGGCCCGGCTCCGAGCTGAGCACGGGAGCACTGCCCTGGGTGTGAAGGAAAGCCTTTGGCATCCTGGAGAAGCAGCCCGGGTGTCCCTGCAGAGTGGCCACCCTCCTGTAACTGGGACCTCCCTGTTGGCACAGACGGGCTCTCCCCTCTCCAGCCTTGAGGAGGCAGGCTGTTGAAAACCGCGGCCTGGGTCCTATGGAGCAGACCCCGCTCCTACAGAGCAGCTCTGGGCTTGGAGGCGGCGTGGCCGGGCTGAACCTTCCTGGGGAGCCTCAGCTCACTGGCTCGTGAGTGACTCCATGAGGCCCCATTGAACCATTCTGACCTGCAGCGCCTGCATCCAACGTCCATGTCTGAGCCCCGGCCACGTGCTGGGTGCTGGGGGCTCAGCAGGGGCAGCGGACCCACCCAGGACCCACCCTGGAAGCTCACTGCCTGCTTCCCGGCTCATGGCTGCTCTGGGCCTCATGGCTCCCTCTGCAGTCAGATGGGCCGTGTGACCACTCCAGCAGGACATGAGCAGGAGTGACGGGAGTCCTTCCTGGAGAGGGCTCTGGGCAGGTGCTGCAACCCTCCCCCAGACAGCCTCCTCCCCACACCGGTCAGCCAGGGGATGGTAGAGCCACAGGCCGGGCCAGCCTGGATCCCTGATGCCTTGTGGAGGAGGGCCACCTTGCAGAGGACTGCCCCGTTTGCCTTGTGGGCAGTAAGCCCGCATTGGTGTGTTTCGGTTGCAGCAATAATCAATAAGACAGGCACAGTCTCTGCTGACCTGGAGCTGTCCAGGTGCACGGTCATCCAGCGACGACAAAGACAGGGGTCTGAGCGGGGAGCCCAGAGTTTCCGAGAGCGTGTGATCCAGAGGTCAGACAGCTTCTCCTCGACTGGAAGACGGGAAGTGTCTTTACAGCCTTTCAGAGCTGAAGTGGAGCCTGAGGAGGCCCTTGTGGTCAGAGAATTTTGAAGAGGATCAACCCTGGTGACGTGGAAGGTGAATCTGTAGTTTTAAACTCACTTCCTAGAGATGCCTTCGGACCAGACTGAGCTCCGACTGGAGTCTGGGGAGGAGCCCTCCACGTCCTTCCCATGGCCAAGTGCTTGGGATGCAGAGCCTGGGCGCCCGAGCCCGGGAGAAGATTCCCTCGTGATCTTGTCTCCTTCCTGACATGGCCTTTAGGTCACTGAGGCGCCTGACCTGCTTGGGATGTTCCTTGGTGTTCAGTGGTTTACCCACTCAGCCCTTTGCCCACTCTTTCCTTTAGGTCAGAGTCTACCTGTTGATCCTGGGCCCTGTGGAGCCCAGAGCCTCAGTCCAGCTGGCAAGAGCCCACCACTAGGTGGGGAGGCGAGTGGTGCATCAGGCATGAGGGCTGAGTGCTGGACGGTACTGGGCAGCTCGGGGAGGGCTGCGGCCCAGCAGAGCTGACCAGTGATGATGGGAGCCCCAGAGGAACGGCCGGGGTGCGCCTCTGGAGGAGAGCTGTGTGAGGGGGGCGGGCGGCGGGGCGGTGGACTTAGGCTGAGAGAAGTGGGTGGTGCAGCCACCACAGGGCAGCCTGGATTCAAGGCTGTCCGCTCCGAGTTGCCTCCCTGACTCCGATGCTGGAGAAGGGTCCCCATGAATGCAGGGCCCTTTCGCTCCTAACGGCCTGGCGTGTTGCTGATTCTATTCCCAGCCTGGCTCAGGGGAGATTCGACCTGTTACATATGCAGGCCTCACCCCAGGGCCTCTTGGGCATCTTATTTTCGTCCCTGAGGAGGCCAGCTGCCCGGGAGATGGCTCCCCTGGGATTAACAAGCTCTCCCTTCATTGACCCCCTTGAGCTGCAGCACCCTGGGAGGAGGGAGGTGCTTAGAGTCAGCAGCTTCCTGCAGCTGCCAGACCAACCAACCATCGCAGCCTCAGTCTTCGTGGTGGTTAGCAGCGTGGGGGGAGGGTGGGGGACCACAGATCGGCCGGCCTCAGCCGTTGCTCACAGGCAGTCATGAGCAGAGAATGTCTTGAGCAGTGATGGTCCTCAACTTGAACCATTTCAGATCCAAAAGAGTAGAATGGGTTCTACTGACACCCGGACCTCCCTCGGCTCTGGCCTGTAAGCAGGTGGCGGACAGGCCTCTGAGAGATGCTTCTGATCTGCACCAGCAGGCTAGGGGAGTGTATTAAAGAGCAGAGACATCACTTTGCCAACAAAGGTCCATATAGTCAAATAATCTATGGTTTTCCCAGTAGTCATGTACTTATGTGAGAGTTGGACCATAAGGAAGGCTGAGTGCCAAAGAATTGATGTTTTTGAACTGTGATCCTGGAGAAGACTCTTGAGAGTCCCTTGGACTGTAAGGAGATCAAACCACTCAATCCTAAAAGAAATCAATCATGAATATTCATTGGAAGGACTGATGCTGAAGCTGAAGCTCCAATATTTTGGCCACCTGATGTGAAGAGCCGACTCATTAGACAAAACCCTGACGCAGGGCAAGAGCAAGAACAAGGAAGGGGCGACAGAGGATGGGATGGTTGGATGGCATCATTGACACAATGGGCATGAGTTTGAGCAAACGTGGGGAGATGGTGAAGGACAGGGAAGCCTGTCGTGCTGCAGTTCATGGGGTCGCAAAGAGTCGGACATGACTGAGCGACTGAACAACAGCCCTGGCCAGGGATGCTGGGTGCACATCTGGTCCGAGCTGGACCACTTCCTGCAGGTGCCCGGATGCTCCCTCCAGAGTCCGGATTGTGGATCAGAAGCAGAGGGCACCCAAGGGCAAAGCGACTGACTCTGGGGAGCTCGAGAATGGGGTGTTCTCAGGGGTTCGTGAGGCCAGCCTCAGAAGATGTGGGCTCTCCCCTTCCTAGTCTTGGCTGCTAAACTCTTAATTCCACAGAACCCTCCACGTCCTTCCAATAATATCTTCCTTTGGGATCAAGTCAGAATTTGGTTTCTTGCCCCAGCTGGCCACACCTTCATCAGAGATTCCAGCCCAGCTCTCGGGGGCCTGGGTTACATGTCATTCCTCAGGGCAGGTGTGCAACGCTTTTCTGAGACATAGAGGTGAGTGCAGGTTCCCAGGAGACCACGGGACCTGGGGGATAGGAGGCATGATCTCGGGGGACGGGAATACGGAGCATCAGCCCCAAGGCTCCAGTGTGGAAGCTGTGTGGCCCGTGAATTTCAACCTCTTGAGATCTCGGTCAGCTGGGGAAGCCCTCCCTGGGCTGGTTCCCGTCTGTAAGCTGGGGACCCCCGCAGGGAGAAGGTTCCTGTTGTTGGGGGCTCCTCCATCTCCACCACACAGAGCCCTCTGACTTCTGGGGGCCAAGGACCCAAACCCAAGGCGCCTGTCCCCACCCACCTTGTGCTCCCCCTACCCTGGAAGGAAGGCCTGCTGAGCAGCCAGGACCCCAGGGCTGCCTCTGCTCACCCCCTCGCCAAGGCCCGGCTGCCTCATGCCCAGCTTCCTGGCACAGGTGCGGGCAGGACTCCTGTGTCACACTCTCACCACCCGCTGCCCCTGTCTCTTTAGGCAAGTGCCCTGGGGACCCAGCCCCAGCCTCAGCCTCCTCCAGCCCCTGTCTCCAGAGCACGGGTTATCCAGGCTTCCTGCCGAGATTCATAATTGAACGGGGCAGGGAGATTTCCCAGAGCTCGCTTGTCTCCGCACAGGGAAGCGGGCGTGCAGTTACTGTCTCTGCGAGTTCTCCACTTGAATCTGCTTGATGACTGCTGCTCGGACGAAATCTCCGTACCAGGCTTCAGGGTTTTCTGCTGCTTCTTTCTTTCTTTCTTTCCCTTAATGAGCCAACACGGAGCTCCAGGGGCGAAACGGCTCTCTGCAGAGCCCAGGCTTTCCTGTTGGTCTGGCTCCACAGACCTTGGGAATGAAGGCTGGGGTGAGGGGTAGGGTCACGACCTCCGGAAGGAGCCCTTGAGACCATCCACGCCTCGTGCTCACTTCCCGCACAAAGAACCTGATGCCCGTCCCCGCGGTGACAGGCCGGCTGGCCTCTGGGCTCCGAGTCCAGGGCTCTTTGGCCATCCCCGCGGCCCGCTCCGGGGCTTGTTCACAACCAGTAAAGGGTTTGCTTTCTGGAGACAGCTTCGACTGTCAGAACTCGGTGGCGAGGGGGGCCTTGTGCTGCTGGCGGGGGAGGCCAGGTGTGCTGCTAAACAGCGCACAGGACAGCATCCCTCTCAACAGAGGGGCGCATCCCCAGCCGCGATGGAAGCGGCCCGAACCCTCCCTCCCCACGCCCGCAGCAGACGTTGCGAATCTCTCGCCGTGCCTTTCTCCCCGTTACAGCCTAAAGCCCTCTCAGTGCAGCCCTCCACGCAGAGGCTATGAGTCGAGACCAGAGCTTTCGATCATCCCAAGGCCAGACACCACAGAGACGGGAGGCTCTGAAGTCACCCTGCCGGGTCGAGCCTGGCTCTGACGTCACTGCTCACTGCGTCGTCTCGGGTCCTGGTTAATTGCTGTGCTTCCTTTGCCCCATCTGTGGGATGGGGATCGTGACTGGGAAACCTTCAGAGGGCTGTTCGGGGGCTCCCAGGAGGCACTGCTGGCTGTAAACATCCCAGAGCCTGGGACAGCCCGTGAGCTGATATGACATTAGCTCTGGTGCCTGAGGCAGCTGCGCATCAGAGGGAGGAGGCCAGTGTCATACCCTCCCAGGACGGCCTCGGACTCCTGTGCCTGCGATGTTTCAGCTCGGAATGGGCAAGGCCCCGACTCTCAGAAGGCCCAGCCAGGTGACCACTGCCCCTCAGTCCCGTGAGTGACAGACCGACAGGCAAGGGCTGGCTCCCACTGGGCACCGCTCCCTGAAAAGCCCGGTGCTAAGCTCTCCCCATTTTCTCATTGACACCTCAAACTATCCTATGAAATAGGAGCCCCTATTTTACACTCAGAGCAGCTGAGGCTCGAGAAGGCAGGTAACTTCCCAAGGCCGAAACACCCCCTGCTCCTGTCTGATCAACTCCAGAAGCAGAGCTCTGCCCTCGGGGCCACCCCACTCCCGGTTCTGAGACTGGAGACAGAAAGGCAGAGTAGCTGGTGTCCAGGAGGCCCCCATGCTTCCTGATGCCCTGGGGGCAAGGGGCTGGGGTGGTATGTGTCCACCCCCAGAGTCTCCTCGGGCTGGGAACAACTCCCTGGCAGCCAGAGACTGAGTTCAAACCCAGTTTTCAAGACCCGCCCCTGCAGTCTGGAGAGCCAGGTTCCAATTCTCCCACACCTGCTGGAACTGGGGCTGGCAGGGCGCTCACTCAGGAGACACCAAGTTGTAGATTTGCTGCTCACAGACGGGACGCAGAGCCCCCAGCTAACCAGCACCCTGTCCCTCTGTGCCCAACCCCCAGAGCCTTGGGGCCGGCCTGTGCCCAGGCCACTGTCAGCAACTTTCCAGGAAAAGCTTCACGATTTTTGTTAACTTCCATTCTGTTCGGAACCAGAGACCATCAGTCCCCACTCCCAGGAGCCTCCCACCCCTGCCCCGGTGCTGGCAGAGCATCTACGGACCCACAGCCGTCCAGCCCCTTCGATTCAAGCGGCAGCCCCACTCTGAGGGCCTGTGAGTGCCAGTGGGCGCTGGGCTGCGGTGGGGAGCCGGCCAGCATCTCTGCCGAGGCACCCAAGTGCAGGGGAGCCTGTAACCGGGTCAGGCAAGCTGCCCAAGGAGCTGGCACTTGAGCTGAGCCCCGAAGGATGAGCAAGAGTCGGCCATGAGCACAGCCTGGAACGGGTGGAGCGGACGGCACAGCAGAGGCCCGGGGCAAGAGGCCAGTGGGCAGGGATGCCAGGCAGTGTCTGGAGGTGGAGGGTGAGGAGGAGACGGGAGGTGGGGCCACAGAGGCAGGGAACCTTGAGGGGTTAGACCAGCCACCAGACGGGCTTTTGGATGGTCTGACCCTCCCTGGGGTGGGGCAGGAAGCAGTTGGAATCCAGGCTCAGGGATGAAAGCCTCACTCAGGGGTACCGGCTGGTGTGGGGCAGGGAGGGTGGATTCCTCATCCGTCTCCAGGCTGACCGCAGCCCCTTCCTCCCCGCCAAGAAAGCAGCTTTGGTTTAGGGACCCACGTGACCCCCAGGCAGCCTCCCCAGGCCACCTGTGCCCAGATTCCCCAAGGACCTGCCCACCAGCCCTCCCGTGCCCACTCAGTTGGTTCCACAGGCCAGGCCCACACCCCATCTCTGTTCTCAGCTGGGTTCCGGGACAGGTGCCCTTCCCCGGCTCCAGGCCCTTTAATTCCAGGCACAGCTCAACTTCCCTCCCCATCCTCCAGGAGGCTGGAGTGAGGCCTGGGGCTTTTGCTTTCAGGAAAAAGGAAAAAGGAAACAAAATGTAAAAGCCAGCTTCCCTCCCTCCAGGGCACAGCAGGGCTGGCTGGAGCAGGGACGAGTAGGGGCTTGGTGGGCTGGGACGCTGCAGCCTCGGCCCAGGAACGGCGTGGAGCAATGGTCCTTCTGAGCCAAGCAGGACGTTCATGGGGAGGATAACAGTTAATGGGAAGCCACACTGCAGCTCCTCCCCAGGAAGCAGGAGAAAAGCTGCCGAGAGACACAAAGAAGAGGCTGGAGGCCAGGACGCAGCGCGACTCTGTTCCAAGGGGCCCCGGTGAGGCTGGTGAGGGGCCCTGGTCATCACCTGATGAGGAAGCGGCCAGTGTCTGGACATTGCCCAGCCTTCTCTCATCTCTGACGCTTCACCTGTGGGTGAGTGTCTCTCACCCACACTGCATCCCAGGCCCACTGAGAGTGGGGAGAGGAGACAACCCCTTCCTAAATGAGCTGTTTGAAGCCTGCTCCCCACAGGGCGCCCCTGGAGAGCCCGAAGCACTGCCTCCTCCTTCCTGACAGTCTGCGGATGCTCCCCTTTCTTGCCAGACTTTGGAGATGCAAAAGGATGAAAGTCTGCAGAGGTGACCCTCGGGGGTCAATGAGCAGCTGCTCCCACACTAGCCCTGTTACTAGGATAACTACCGCTGTCACCAGGAGCTAATACTTATCGCTTAACATTTATCATTTGGTCCTCACTACAAACCGTATCCTGCGGGGGCTCTATTATTGTCAGCTCCATTTTACAGATGGAAAAACTGCAGCCCTGAGGGGTTAGTGACTTGCCCAGGGCTGCCCAGAGCTGGTATTAGGACACAGGCAGTCGTCTCTCGAAGCCGGAACCCACTCAGGCTTCCCCGTCCATCACACTTTACACGATACAAATGCTCAGGCACCAGCTGCCCAGGCAAGGGCTACGGGGCCCAGCCCCAGCAATGATGCCCCGCCAGCTCCCTGGGCCGTCTCAGGAGCACCTGCCTCTCCCCGGCCTGTTCCAGACCAGGCGCCCAAGTGGATGAGACGGGGTGTCTCTTGGAAGCGTGTGCAGAGGGCTCTGGAGGGGTGGGGGAGGCAGAGCTTCGAGAGGGAGAAGGAACTGGAAACGGAGCGGAAGGCAGGGAGGGGACTGGATGGGTCCCCAGGCCTGGCCCCGGGTGAGCTCAACCCCACGCTGCTGCCTGGGGGGCGGGGGTGGGGGCGTGCACCCAGAACCCATGGGGCTCAGGAACGCACCGAGGGTGCGCCTGAGACCTGCTGGGAGGACTCCCCGCTCTGGGGCCCCCAACGGACGTCCCCACCAGTGGGCCTCTGTGCAGAGCGGCTGTGAGCGCCCTGGGCCCTGACTGGAGGGAGGCGGCCCCACCCCACTGCATGGGGCCCTCCTGGTTTCCCCGCCTCCCTCCACCCCGCCTGCTCCTAACCCCCAGACGGCCCCTCGAGGGCTCTCCCTTGGGCCCCTCCTCCTTGGAGGGACTGCTGCCGCCCCACTTCCTGTCTGAACGCCCCGGTGACCCTCCCTCCTCTCCACAGGTTCTCAGCACTCTGCGGCCTCCAGCGCCGTCCACAGCGTCCCCACTGCAGACTGAGCCTGTGGCTGCCGTGGACACCGACGTCCACAGGGACCCGCTCTCCTCTAGCGGGGGCCCGCTCCACCCCGCTCCTCCGCCGGCCCCCCCTCCAGCCCCTCCTGTGCTCCTGCCCTCCGGGCGCCCACCCCATCCTGCTGGTAATTCCTCTGTCAGCCGATCCGCAGCAGTTTTACCTCCTAGGGAGCCTCAGAGCCTCTCCTCCGGGCCCATCTGAACTTTCTCTTAACTGGCACCCTTGTCGCTGCCTCCTCGGAAGGTGACCTGGTGACTCCGGACTCTGACCAGGGCGCCGTGGGGCTTCCGACCTCCCCCGGGACCAGGTCTGGGCCTGGCAGCCCTCGTGGGCTGTTCCCGCAGACCCTGTGCCCTGGCTGCCCCTCAGTGGCACTGAGCTGAGCTGGGCTCCCGGCTCCGTCCTGCTCTTCCGAACCATGTTCTGCTTCCTGCGCTTTCCTGGCCTAGAGCTTTCCTGCCCCTTCCACCTGGGGAGCTCCCGGTCAGCAGGGCCAGCGCTGCCCTTTCCAAGAAGCCCACCCAGACCAGCTTCCCATTCCCTCGTGAGTACCCATGATGCTCTATGCAGCTTCCTGTTTTGCATTTAATTGTGTGTCCCTGAGTCAGGGAGGGTCTGAGGCTTGTCTGTCTTTGAATCTGCAGCTCCCATGATCCCGGTTGGTGAGATTGCATAAACTTCTGTCTCCAGAGGGGTTTCTGAGGGCTGGGGGGTCAGGGGCACTGCTCTCTCCTGGCCCCTGATTCCAGGCCCACAGGGCAGGTGGGCAGAGCATCCAGGCTGCACTGCCCTCCGCCCTCCCCTCCAGCGACGACCCCAGAACCCCCGCAATAAGGCCGAGAGGATACGCGTGGCCTCTGCTCACGAGACGTCAGCGATAGAGCCGGTCACCGACCCCCGAGTCAACACGTCACCCCAGGAAGCGCGAGCCGGTGAAGCTCGAGCCGACGGTAACGTGATGAATACGACTGTGCTCGAGGAGAATCCCCTGGAGATTCGCCCTCTGAGAACCATGGTTGGGATCCAGCGTGACCGGCTGCCAGACCAGCTCCATTTTAATCCTCTCCAAAACGCAGAGAGTCGGACACAACTGAAGCAACTTAGCAGCAGCAGCAGGAGCAAAACCAAAGCCTGAAGTGAGAGCCGCAGGAGAAAGGAGAACCCCCAGGTCTGTCTGGATCCCACGTTCAATACAAAACAGCTGTCCTAAATGCTAGTGTCTCGATGTTTCAGAAGCAACACCAGCCCCCACGGAGAGGTGTACACTCCAGGGTCCCGGCCTACCGGGGCTGGGGCTCTGAGCCCCCACTTCTCAGCTGACACCGCAGGTGGCAGGACCGCGGTCATGCACTCAGCCGCCCATCCCCATGAGACCCAGATCCCGACACAGGATCCCTTGGTGCCTCCATCTGGGGACAGAGCCTGGCCGCCCACCTCCAGCCTCAAGTAATAGCCAGAGAACAAAGCTTGTTCAGGTGCTGGGACCCAGGGCAGCAGTGCAGCCATGGCTGGCAGCCAGTGCCTCGTCCAGGGAGGCCTGAATACTTTACATCTAATGCCTCTGAGTTATGGGCTTTATACCTTTAGATACCAGAATAAACTTGATTTGAAATTGGCCCCAGGGGACATTTGTTAAAGAGAAATAAAGATGTTAGATGCAGTTTCAGATGCTTGCCTGAGCGGCCCTTACCACCGGCGCTCACGAGGCTATGAATCTCTGGATAATCCGGGGAGAATGTCCCAGCCCTCCGCATATCAACGCCCCGCCTCCCGGTCCGTCAGCAGCCCCTTCCTGAAATAGCACCTTTTCCCTCACCCTCTGTCCCTGGGGCTCTGAGAAGGAAGGCAGGGAGGGGAGCCAAGAGTGGGGTGTGAGGGCCAGCCGCCCTGCGTTCTATCTGTTCTTTTTGTTACTTGTCCCCATTTCACAGAGAAGGAAACTGAGGCTCCTGGAAGCGCTGTGGAGAGCAAGAGGAGGGAGCCAGGACCTCAACTCAAACATGTGGCCCCAAAGTGCACGCTTTTTACTGACATGACACCCAGCTGGCGGTCACCACGGCCCGGCCACCCAGGTCGCCTGCTTGGCAGTAGGCTGAGTCTGTTACTATTCGTACTCAGCAAGGTGCTTTCCCCTCTGTGCCTTGTTTTCTGCTCCCAACAGCCAGGATAACCCCAGCCCCTCCGAGGGTGAGGGTGAGGGGAAGCGGCGAGGACCTTGGCAAGGGCCTGGCACGCCTTCTCCACGAGCACCTGTTCCGAGAGGAGAGGCACTGCGTCACGCAGGCCCCGACCTCGAAAGGCTTTTGTACTTGAATGACAGGACGTGCCCAGCTGCCTGTGTGTGGGTGGCGATAGGGAGGGGGATGGACAGGTGTGTCCCTGCCCTGCCCAGCCCAGCCCCGGGGGTGGGTGTGGAAAGCTGCCCTCTGCCCCCAAATGCATGCACTACGCTCTGGGTGCAGAGGCGCTCGGGGTGACCCGCTGGCAGGAGCAGCACAGAGCAGATGCGGAGCCCCGGAGCCAGGGGCCAGGCCTGCCCAACCGCGCAGAGCTCTCCCGCTGAGCCCTAATTCACAGGGCTGCTGCCAACGCTCATTAATAAATGATGGAAACCGCTCAGCAAATGTCGAGCCCGAAACGTGCTGTGCGGCCCCCACAAGCCAGGCCAGGCAGCCTCGGGCTGTGAGGCTGGCGGAGAGCTCTCCGACCAGGGCGAGCCTGGGCTGGCGACCCCCGGCCAGCTGCAGACACGTGGGGCTGTTGCTCCTGGTGGTGGGCATCCCCTCGGGGCTTCCCTGGGGATGGCGGGGGCAGACAGATTCAGAGGGCTGTCTGTCTGCTGATGGGAACAGAGCTGCCGCTGGAAAGGTCAGCCAGACAACAGAGAAGGACACATAACCCACATTAGGAGACACCTGCTTGTGGTCTGGGGTCAAGGGGGAGTGAGGTTACAGGGCCAGAGGCCCCCTTCCCTCCCTCCACGTGGCTTGATTTGGGCAGACCTTCTGGGGGAGAGAAGGCACTCCCACGGGGGCCCCCTGGCACTACCACCCACAGGGATCCCACCTTCCAGAGACACTTGCTTGGGTCATGTTTCTATCTGTGGCCCACCCAGGACAGATCCAGGTTTTGTCGGGCAACTGGACGGGCCCTCTTAAAGAAAAAGAGCACAAACACACAGCTAGAATCCAGGCCTGGGAAGGGCCCGTGCAAGGGAGCACCCGAACCTCGGGCTTCTTCAGCATCAGGAAGAGCCCACCTCGTGCTGGTCTCGTCCAGAGAGAGCAGTGCAAACACTGTGGCCACTCCCAGCTGTCAGCCTTTCAGGAAGCCCCCACCAGACCGGTGGTCTCCAAGTCAGGCTCCCGGAGCCTTGGGATGCCCCCAAAGGGTGCAGACAGGCTGTTCCTGTCTGACCCTCCCCGCCCACCCACGGCAGGGTGGCTCCTGAGAAGGTGGACGCGGGGTGGGCAGGGCTGGGTCCCCTCGTGCAGCTGGAGGACATTCTTTTTAGAGACAGACCCTGTGCCTGGGGGTCAGTCTGGGTCTAACGCCTGGACGAATGGATGAACAGGGGCTGAGGCGTGGAGGGGAGGCCCCCTCCAGGAGAGTCTGGAGGAGGGACGGAGCTGGGTGGGCAGGTGGCAGGTCCTCCCCAGCCCCTGCCCCCTGGAGGACCTTCACCCAGGGAGGTGAGGCTGGAGACGCAGGGCAGACGGTACTGCACCCCCTCGGCGCCTCTGACCCCCCGACCCCCTCGCGTCCACCTCAGGCCAGACAGGGCCCTGAACGGATGCGGTTCTGGCCCTCGGATGGCAGGATGCCTTGCCGGGAATCATCACCGAACATGAGGGCAGGAGCTGTCAGTTCCTCTGTGGGGCTACGCCCAGGGGGTTGCATGGGGTGGGGGGGGTCCATGCCCCGTCCGGGCCGGACATCCCTGGTCCATAAGGGACTCTCCTGAGGGTCAGCACAGAGAAGGCACAACGAGTAACCACACAGGAGGAAAGGCGCCTGCTACAGCCCGCCCCGCCCACTGACTGTCAGGCCACGCCTACTTCCCAGTCCCCGCCCGCTGCCTTTCTCCGGCTCCGCCCACTCCCCGCCGGCCCCGCCCACTGCCCGCCCCACCTGCCAACGCCCCCGTTCCCCCTCTGCTCGCCTTGGCCCCGTCCACTTCCCGCTCCTCGTCCACACTCCCCTCCTCTTCCCCCTACCCCAACCCCACTGACGCCCCTCCCCGTGGGATCTGGCCTCACACTGTGCGGGGAGCAAGGGCTTCCCAAGGTGGCGGCTTCGTTTGAGGGTTTCACTTCAGCTTCTCTTTCCACAGGAAACTCGAGGGAGTCTTAGGGCCTGGAAGCGGGGAAGGGGCAGCGGACCCAAGGACACCCGGGCCTTCCTGCTCCAGGGCCAGGAGCCTCCCACGTGCTCTGCCCACCCCCACCCCGTGTTCCTGTGTGAAGGAGACACCCTGGCGAAGAGGGGGGAGGGAGCTGCCATTCACCGAGCTCCTAGCAACCGCGTGTGCTTGAGGATTCCACGGATCTAAACCTCAGAGCACCCCCGGAGTCTAGCATTACCATCCTGCTGTCATAAATGAGGAGGGTCAGATTTAAAGGGTGCTGGAGGAAATTTCCCAAGATTGCCCCCACGTCAGGGACAGAGCCCGGGCCCAAGTTCACTTTGGTCTCCAAGTCAAGTTCACCTAACTTGGTAGCAGAGTCCCAACCTCGGTGTGCTCCCCTTGAGTGTGGGCGGCCCCTGAGAACAGGCTCGCTGGGTTGTGTTATATAAGGCTGCACCAGGGCAGGCTGGAGGGGGAGAAGTCAGGGAGACACCCCTGCTGGCCTTGAAGAAAGCAGACCGCCTCCTGTGAGCCAACACAGGGCCGTGTGGTGAAGAACGGCAGCTGTCTCTGGATGATGGCTTGCAAGAGAACAGCCTTGGTCACACAGCTGCCAGACACAAATTCTGCCAGCCGCCAGACATGAATTCTGTGAGCTGGGAGAGGACCCCACCCCAGGGAGGCATGCGGCCTGCAGACACCTCGCTCACAACCTTGGGACACTGGAGTGGAGGATCCCGCTCAATAGGCCAGACTCCCAGTCCAGGGACACTATGAGATGGTCTGTCTGTTTTAAGTCGCTGAACTCGTGCTAATTTGTTAAGAAGCAGAGCAAACAAGGGCTTCCCAGGTGGCTTCCCCGGTGACGCTAATGGCAGAACCTGCCTGCATATGCAGGAGACATAAGAGATGCAGGTTCAATCCCTGGGTCGGGAAGATCTCCTGGAGGAGGACATAGCAACCTACTCCAGTATTCTTGCCTGGAGAATCCCATGGACAGAGGAGCCTGGTGGGCTATAGTCCATGGGGTCACAAAGAGTTGGACACGACTGGAGTGACTTAGTACTTGGATGCAATCTCAAAAACAACAGAATGATCTCTGTTCGTTTCCAAGGCAAACCATTCAATATCACAGTAACCCAAGTCTATGCCCCAACGAGTAACGCTGAAGAAGCTGAAGTTGAACGGTTCTATGAAGACCTACAAGACCTTTTAGAACTAACACCCAAAAAAGATGTCCTTTTCATTATAGGGGACTGGAATGCAAAAGTAGGAAGTCAAGAAACACCTGGAGTAACAGGCAAATTTGGCCTTGGAATACGGAATGAACCAGGGCAAAGACTAATAGAGTTTTGCCAAGAGAATACACTGGTCATAACAAACACCCCGTTCCAACAACACAAGAGAAGACTCTATACATGGACATCACCAGATGGTCAACACTGAAATCAGATTGATTATATTCTTTGCAGCCAAAGACGGAGAAGCTCTATACAGTCAGCAAAAACAAGACCAGGAGCTGACTGTGGCTCAGACCATGAACTCCTTATTGCCAGATTCAGACTTAAATTGAAGAAAGTAGGGAAAACCACTAGACCATTCAGGTATGACCTAAATCAAATCCCTTATGATTATACAGTGGAACTGAGAAATAGATTTAAGGGCCTAGATCTGATAGAGTGCCTGATGAACTATGGAATGAGGTTTGTGACATTGTACAGGAGACAGGGATCAAGACCATCCCCATAGAAAATAAATGCAAAAAAGCAAAATGGCTGTCTGGGGAGGCCTTACAAATAGCTGTGAAAAGAAGAGAAGCGAAAAGCAAAGGACAAAAGGAAAGATATAAACATCTGAATGCAGAGTTCCAAAGAATAGCAAGAAGAGATAAGAAAGCCTTCTTCGGCGATCAATGCAAAGAAATAGAGGAAAACAACAGAATGGGAAAGACTAGGGATCTCTTCAAGAAAATCAGAGATACCAAAGGAACATTTCATGCAAAGATGGGCTCGATAAAGGACAGAAATGGTATGGACCTAAGAGAAGCAGAAGATATTCAGAAGAGATGGCAAGAATACACAGAAGAACTGTACAAAAAAGACCTTCACGACCCAGGTAATCATGATGGTGTGATCACTGACCTAGAGCCAGACATCCTGGAACGTGAAGTCAAGTGGGCCTTAGAAAGCATCACTACGAACAAAGCTAGTGGAGGTGATAGAATTCCAGTTGAGCTATTTCAAATCATGAAAGATGATGCTGTGAAAGTGCTGCACTCAATATGCCAGCAAATTTGGAAAACTCAGCAGTGGCCACAGGACTGGAAAAGGTCAGTTTTCATTCCAATCCCAAAGAAAGGCAATGCCAAAGAATGCTCAAACTACCACACAATTGCACTCATCTCACACGCTAGTAAAGTAATGCTCAAAATTCTCCAAGCCAGGCATCAGCAGTATGTGAACCATGAACTTCCTGATGTTCAAGCTGGTTTTATAAAAGGCAGAGGAACCAGAGATCATATTGCCAACATCCGCTGGATCATGGAAAAAGCAAGAGAGTTCCAGAAAAACATCTATTTCTGCTTTATTGACTATGCCAAAGCCTTTGACTGTGTGGATCACAATAAACTGTGGAAAATTCTGAAAGAGATGGGAATACCAGACCACCTGATCTGCCTCTTGAGAAATCTGTATGCAGGTCAGGAAGCAACAGTTAGAACCGGACATGGAACAACAGACTGGTTCCAAATAGGAAAAGGAGTTCGTCAAGGCTGTATATTGTCACCCTGCTTATTTAACTTATATGCAAAGTACATCATGAGAAACGCTGGACTGGAAGAAACACAAGCTGGAATCAAGATTGCTGGGAGAAATATCAATAACCTCAGCTATGCAGATGATACCACCCTTATGGCAGAAAGTGAAGAGGAACTCAAAAGCCTCTTGATGAAAGTGAAAGTGGAGAGTGAAAAAGTTGGCTTAAAGCTCAACATTCAGAAAATGAAGATCATGGCATCCAGTCCCACCACTTCATGGGAAATAGATGGAGAAACAGTGGAAACAGTGTCAGACTTTATTTTTCTGGGCTCCAAAATCACTGCAGATGGTGACTGCAGCCATGAAATTAAAAGACGCTTACTCCTTGGAAGGAAAGTTATGACCAACCTAGATAGCATATTCAAAAGCAGAGACATTACTTTGCCAACAAAAGTCCGTCTAGTCAAGGCTATGGTTTTTCCTGTGGTCATGTATGGATGTGAGAGTTGGACTGTGAAGAAGGCTGAGCACCAAAGAATTGATGCTTTTGAACTGTGGTGTTGGAGAAGACTCTTGAGAGTCCCGTGGACTGCAAGGAGATCCAACCAGTCCATTCTGAAGGAGATCAGCCCTGGGATTTCTTTGGAAGGAATGATGCTAAAGCTGAAACTCCAGTCCTTTGGCCACCTCATGCGAAGAGTTGACTCATTGGAAAAGACTCTGATGCTGGGAGGGATTGGGGGCAGGAGGAGAAGGGGACGACAGAGGATGAGATGGCTGGATGGCATCACTAACTCGATTGACGTGAGTCTGAGTGAACTCCGGGAATCGGTGATGGACAGGGAGGCCTGGAGTACTGCGATTCATGGGGTCGCAAAGAGTCGGACACGACTGAGTGACTGATCTGATCTGATCTGATCTGGAGTGACTTGGCACACACGCATGCCCGCGCATAGAAAACAAACATATGTCTCATCTTTCAGTAGTCCAGTCGCCTTGGGGAAATTATTTCATTTCCTGAGACTCAGTTTCCTCAGCTGCAAATGGGGTTCATGCTGGTACCGTCTTCGCAGGGCTGGTAGAAGGGTCAGTGAGACCTCACAGCCCATGTGGTGAGCTCTCAACTCACAGTTGCTAACAAATCACGTCTTTTACTCAAGGCTACCATTTTTGGTGAGTAACTTGGGCAACATTTCAGGAAGCTGGTTAATTTGGTCGTGTACATCCCCTACAAACTAACCTTCAAGTTCAAGTCGTGAACTTTGAAAGAGGCAGACAGGCGTGCCAGCCCCTGTATGCCCGCTGTTGTACCGCACTACTGTACTTCTCAAGGTGCTGTATAAGATTAAAGATGCTTTTATTTTGTGTGTTTATCTTTACGTGTGTATTATTTAAGTAGTAGAGAAGTATTATAAGCCTATTACAGTAGAGTACTATATAGCCACTGTGTGAGTTGGGTACCTAGGCTAACTTTGTTGGACTAATGAACAAATTGGACTTACAAACGTACTCTTGGAATGGAGCTCATTTGTACATAGAGAGCTTATCACAGCCATCTGCCATCTGCAGGGCTGCATTAACTTCCCTGTGTTGGTTTCCTAGGGCTGCGTAACGAAGCACCACAGGCTGGGATTAAAACAACAGACATGTGTTCTCCTGCCCTCCCAGGATTGAAGGGGGCAACAGAGGATGAGATGGTTGGATGGCATCACTGACTCAATGGATATGAGTTTGAGCAAACTCCGGGAGATGGTGAAGGACAGGGAAGCCTGGCGTGCTGCAGTCCATGGGGTCAAAAAGAGTTGGACACGACTGAGTGACTGAACAACAGGCTAGAAGTCCAAAATCACAGTGTCGGGAGGGCCCTGCCCTCTGAAGGATCAGAGAAGAAGCTGTTCGTGACTTTCTGTAGCGTCTGGTGTTTGCCAGCAACCTGCTGTGCACCTGGGCTCTCAGCCTTGTCACCCCAACCGTGGCCTCCGTCCACACGGTCTTCACCCTGTGTGCCTCTTCTCGTCCTCTAAGAATCCAGTCTGTTACCTTAAAGCCCATCCAAGTTATGACCTCATCTTAACTTGGTGACATCTGAAAGGACCCTATTTCTAAATAAGGACTCACAGGTACCAGGGTTAGGACACTTCCATCTATTTTTTGGGGACACAAATTTAGCTCACCTCACACCCAGGGCTGAAAGGTGTTGGGAGGAAAAGAATCCCCCAACATCGTCCTCTCTCTTCTCATCTCCTGCCTTGCGAGTACCTTCCAGGAGACAGAACCAGAAACTGGAAACCCCCACCCAGGACTTTCTAGAACGTTCTATCCTGAGAGCTGAAGACCCCCTTGAGGTCCTCATCTTTGGGGACCTGGAGAGCATTGGAGGCCGTGAGTGGTCCTGTGCTGCCCGCGGCAGGACGAAGAGCCTGTCGCAGCGGCGATGGGAGGCCAGGGCCCAGCGGCGGGCCCGCAGGAGGCCCGGCCGACCTTTGAAGTCAACAGGCGGCTGTGGCAGAATCTCTGCTGGGGGAGCTGGGCTTCTGAGGGAAACAGAAAGACTGCCTCCTCACTTCAAAGAGAGGCCAGGCTGCAGGCTCCGGCCGCCTCCTCCCCTTTCCGTGGCTGCACGTCCTCTTGCTCAGAGGGCAGTTCACAGCAGCAGGTTGCACCCGTCCAGTGGCTCAGATGACCAGACTGGCCAAGTCACAGGCCCGTGAAGGCGGCTCTGAGCTCTGGGCCTGCGCCCAGGGTGGCATTTCCGTTGCTGTGAGGGCCCACGGGCTGCAGGCAGACGCTGTCCACACGCTGACCCAGGGCTCCAGATGCTGGGACACGGGGATTCACATGGTCAGGCTGTGTCCAGCTGGGCCTGTGGCTCTGCAGCCCCACTGTGTGCAGCTGCAAGTACCCCCATGCACACAGTAGGGAGGTATGCCCACGAGGCATATGCACTCAGGGTCAGTTGCCAGTCTGCTTCTCCCTGGCCTCTGGTGACGCCACGCCCTCCGGCTTTCTATCCACCCCGTGGACGGCTGGGCTCTCTGCAGTTTCTCACCCCGGGGGGTCCTCGTTGGCGCCTTGGCTCTTCTGTCACCTGACATCGACGCCCTCTGCTATATTTCCTCTAAAGACACACAGTGGTTTCTGTCGTCCTGGACCGTGAGCAGCAGAGGAAAGATGACGACTAAGCACTTAGAATGTACAGTGCGTGTACCGGGCGGCCCTTGTACACATCACATGAATTCTCACGTGGGTAGAGATGGGGTTGATGATTGAATCCATTTTGTAGATGAGGAAAATGAGGCTCAGAGATCTTAAATAACTTGTCCAAAAGAAACCTCCATGTGAACTCCACGTGGAAACAACACAAGCTTTGGGGCAAATCTCATCTTACCCACTTCAGCTCTGTCTGCAGGCATGTTACCTACTCTTTCCAAGCCCCTGGCTCCTAATTCCAGAACATGTCCATCACCCCAAACAGACACCTTGTATCCACTCCCCTCTGCTCCCAGCCCCTGGAAACCACTGATCTGCTTCCTGTCTCTGTGAACACATGGATGCTTTGTACAAGAGGCTGCAGGCTCCTTAAGGTCCAGCTCACAGGCTCCCAGTGTCCCTCTCACTTGGGGACACACCATCCACCTGTCACCCTGTGATGGGCTCCCCCCATCCATTCATCTGCAGGATGGGCCTCACCTGCATCCTCTCCTCCACCCCATCCTCTTCAGGGCTCAGCTCTCCTGGTCTGGACTCTTCCCATGTGTATTAATGGGTCTTCTGCCCCCAGCCCAGCCCCCTCCACCCTGTCCTCAGCTGTAGAGTCACAGAATCTGGACTCCCCCCAGTGAAACCCTCCACTAGAAACTCTGGCTGAGGACTGAGTGCAGCCCCTGATCTGCGTGTTTGAAAGACCCTAGCTGCTGGCCTGCCTGGCTCCTGGGCCTCCTCCTGCATCAGCAGACCCGAATGTCTCGGCATTCCAGAACTCTCTATGTCCCGCGCCTCCGCAGTGCCCACTCAGGGCCAGGGGCGTGGGAGGCACATGGCCTCAGACCTGTGCCCGGGCCCCTGTTTGCCCCGAACTCTTCTCCCTCCTTAAGAAGCATTAGTTTCTTAAAAGACTCATGCTCACCTTTCAATGGTGGTTCAGCTGACCTGTCGTCTAGAAAGACTCTTGTGCCTGGAAGGGCCCCACCCCGCTCCCGGCTCCTGGTGGCTGCAGCTCCTTGGCCCTGCATATACTGTCGCATTGCCTCAGTGAAGTGTCATGGATCTGGCTTCCTTCTGTCTCCCCTCTCCTTACTGGACACTGACTTCTTCAAGAATCAGGGCTGGATTCTATTTTTTAACCCCAGTGCTTAATACAATGTCCTCTGAATGAATAAAAAATGAATAGATGAGTGAATGAATGTGTGAATGAATGAAGACGTGTGACTCTGCGTGTTCAACCCCCCTGCCTGGAGACATCTGCATGTTCTGCAAGATGCAGAGCAAATGTCACCACCTCTGGGAAGCCTTCCCTGACTTCTCTCTGGAATCAAGAGCACCATGACAAGTTTCTCTTAACTAAGGATCCCAGTATACCTACTACTGTGGGCAAGAATCCTTTAGAAGAAATGGAGTAGCCATAATACTCAACAAAAGAGTCTGAAACGCAGTACTTGGATGCAATCTCAAAAACGACAGAATGATCTCTGTTCATTCCCAAGGCAAACCATTCAATATCATGGTAATCCAAGTCTGTGCCCTGACCAGTAATGCTGTAGAAGCTGAAGTTGAACGGTTCTATGAAGACCTATAAGACCTTATAGAACTAACACCCCAAAAAGATGTCCTTTTCATTATAGGGGACTGGAATGCAAAAGCAGGAAGTCAAGAGATACCTGGAGTAATAGGCAAATTTGGCCTTGGACTACAGAATGAAGCAGGGCAAAGGCTAATAGAGTTTTGCCAAGAGAACACACTGGTCATAATAAACACCCTCTTCCAACAACACAAGAGAAGACTCTACACATGGACATCACCAGATGGTCAATACCGAAATCAGATTGATTATATTCTTTGCAGCCAAAGACGGAGAAGCTCTATACAGTCAGCAAAAATAAGACCAGGAGCTGACGGTAGCTCAGATCATGAACTCCTTATTGCCAAATTCAGATTGAAATCAAAGAAAGTAGGGAAAACCACTAGACCATTCAGGTATGGCCTAAATCAAATCCCTTACGATTATACACAGGAAGTGACAAATAGAGTCAAGGGATTAGATCTGATAGACAGAGTGCCTAAAGAACTACAGACGGAGGTTCATGACATTGTACAGGAGGCAGTGATCAAGATTATCCTCAAGAAAAAGAATTGCAAAAAGGCAAAATGGCTGTCTGAGGAGGCCTTACAAATAGCTGTGAAAAGAAGAGAAGTGAAAGGCAAAGGAGAAAAGGAAAGATATACCCATTTGAATGCAGAGTTCCAAAGAATAACAAGGAGAGATAAGAAAGCCTTCCTCAGCGATCAATGCAAAGAAATAGAGGAAAACAATAGAATGGGGAAGACTAGAGATCTCTTCAAGAAAATTAGGGATACCAAGGGAACATTTCATCCAAAGATGGGCTCGATAAAAGACAGAAATGGTATGCACCTAACAGAAGCAGAAGATTAATTAAGATGATGTGGCAAGAATACCCAGAAGAACTGTACAAAAAAGATCTTCATGACCCATATAATCACGATGGTGTGATCACTCACCTAGAGCCAGACATCCTGGAATGCGAAGTCAAGTGGGCCTTAGAAAGCATCACTATGAACAAAGCTAGTGGAGGTGATGGAATTCCAGTTGAGCTATTTCAAATCCTAAAAGATGATGCTGTGAAAGTGCTGCACTCAATATGCCAGCAAATTTGGAAAACTCAGCAGTGGCCACAGGACTGGAAAAGGTCAGTTTTCATTCCAATCCCAAAGAAAGGTAATGCCAAAGAATGTTCAAACTACCGCAGAATTGCATTCATCTCACATGCTAGTAAAGTAATGCTCAAAATTCTCCAAGCCAGGCTTCAACAGTACTTGAACCATGAATTTCCAGATGTTCAAGCTGGATTTAGAAAAGACAGAGCAACCAGAGATCAAATTGCCAACATCCGCTGGATCGTTGAAAAGGCAAGAGAGTTCCAGAAAAACATCGACTTCTGCTTTATTGACGATGCCAAAGCCTTTGACTGTGTGGATCACAACAAACTGTGGAATATTCATAAAGAGATGGGAATACGAGACCACCTGACCTGCCTCCTGAGAAATTTGTATGCAGGTCAGGAAGCAACAGTTAGAACTGAAATGGAACAACAGACTGGTTCCAAATCGAGAAAGGAGCACATCAAGGCTGTATATTGTCACCCTGCTTATTTAACTTATATGCAGAGTACATAATGAGAAACACTGGGCTGGATGAAGCACAAGCTAGAATCAAGATTGCTGGGAGAAATAGCAATAACCTCAGATATGTAGATGACACCACTCTTATGGCAGAAAGCGAAGAAGAACTAAAGAGCCTCTTGATGAAAGTGAAAGTGGAGAGTGAAAAAGTTGGCTTAAAGCTCCATATTCAGAAAACTAAGATCATGGCATCTGGTCCCATCACTTCATGGGAAATAGATGGAGAAACAGTGGAAACAGTGTCAGACTTTATTTTTTTGGGCTCTAAAACTACTACAGATGGTGACTGCAGCCGTGAAATTAAAAGACGCTTACTCCTTGGAAGGAAAGGTATGACCAACCTAGACAGCATGTTAAAAAGCAGAGACATTATTTTGCCAACAAAGATCCGTCTAGTCAAAGCTATGGTTTTTCCAGTGGTCAGGTATGGATGTGAGAGTCGGACTATAAAGAAAGCTGAACACCGAAGAATTGATACTTTTGAACTGTGGTGTTGGAGAAGACTTTTGAGAGTCCCTTGGACTGCAAGGAGATCCAGCCAGTCAATCCTAAGGGAAATCAGTCCTGAATATTCATTGGAAAGACTGATGCTGAAGCTGAAACTCCAATACCTTGGTTACCTGATGTGAAGAACTGACTCATTGGACTCATTGGAAAAGACCCTGATGCTGGGAAGGACTGAAGGTGGGAGGAGAAGGGGGCGACAGAGGATGAGATGGTTCGATGGCATCACCAACTCAACGGACATGAGTTTGAGTAAGCTCCGGGAGTTGGTGATGGACAGCGAGGCCTGGCGTGTTGCAGTCCAGACACGACTGACTGACTGAACTGAACTGAACTGAGCTGAGGGATCCCAGAAGAGCCCCGTCCACTTAGGAGCCGCCAGAGGGCAGGCTCCACCGTCTTCAATGCGGTAGCCAGAGGGACCCTTTGGGACTCTGATGAAAGCTCCAAGCTGCCCAGGGCTCCTCCCACAGAGCAGAGGGCCAAGTCCTCACTGGTGGCCACAGTCCCCTCTCTGACCCTCATCTTCCGCTCCCCGCTCAGCCGGTCAGGACCTGGACAGACTCTCGAGGGGCTGTGACACCTGCTATTTCCTCTGCCTGACATGGTCTCTCCAAGGCCTCCACAAGACTGGCCTTCTGGCCTCTTCCAGGCCTCCCGAAGCCAGTGTCATCACAGCCTTTACCCTGACGCTCCGGGTTTTTCTTGATGACTATGTGTCCCCCCTGTGACCATATAAACACTGCATGAGTTGTCTGTTTTATTTATTCACTGCTGTGAAAGTTTCCCCATTACCTCGAAGGCTGCCTGGTTAATGGCAGGCCCTCGATAAATGTTTGTTGAATGAATAAATAAATGAATCTCTGTGTGCCTATGATTCAGTCTGGGGGGCTGGTTTTAAAATTCTCAATGAACATTTGCTGGATTTGAATAGAAACTTGAAAACATACCGGTGGAGCGTTGGGGGGCAGATGGGCAGAACAAGGGCTGGTGGCATGAGCCCCCTCCACAGAGCCCCCAGGGCAGAGCCCCCAGGGCAGAGATGAAACAGCCTCTCAGAGGCACAGTGGCCTGGCCGAGAGCGAGGAGGTCCCTGGGCCTTGTGAGTGTCCCGGGAGAGGCTCTGCCTCAGGCAGAACAGTGGGAGGACCTGGCACCCTGTGCGTCTCTGAGCTTGGAACTCGCGGAAACAGGAAGGTGTTTTCACTTAGCAGGTTGAGCAGATTCCCACAAGGGCAGGCACCAAAATAACAGCCGAATGAATGAATGAATGCTCGTATCCTCGGAACTTAGCATCGTCAGCACACACATTCCCAGCAAGTGTTTGCTGGCTGAACAAGAAGGGGGCCGCGATGGGGGCAGGTGCAGCAGGCAAGGGCCTGAGGGTCCCTGCCACCCCAGACCCGTGCCATCTGCTTTCAGTGTTTACTGAGGATACACACAGAGAGGAGCCCGAAAAGCACAGCCTGACGGGCATATGTCCACACCCGTGTGACCACCTCCAGACCGAGGTGCAGACCACGTCCACCCGCCGAGGCTCCACAAAGGGACCACACGCCGACTTGCCCCGCCCGGGGTGAGTTCTGCCTGCACGTGAACTTGACGTGAATGGAGGCAGACAGGGTCAGACTCTGCTTCTCCATCTGCCTTCTGTGAGCCAGGAGTCACCATGTGAACGCCAACCATGGCAATCTGGGTGTGAACGCGGGCTGGCCCCCACCGCGGACGTGGGTTCCGGGGTTTGAAGTGCACGTTACTGCCTCCGCCGGGGAGCTGTCTTGAGCAGAACAATTTCCACCTTCTTTGAGGAGAGCACCCCATCTTAAGAGCCGCCCTCAGTCTGACAGCTGAATCGTTCCTTTCCGGGCTGTGTGAGTCAGACCCAGGGCCCGGCATCGTGCTCCATTCTGTCACGATGCCATCCCCACCTCTTCCGAGAAGCCCGCTGTGCCAGCCTGGCCCACAGCCAGCAGCCGGCACCCACGGGCTGCACTGGGGGGACGGTCTCACTTCGCCTTCACACCCCATCTCTCACTCCCCGGCCCCAGCAGCGTCAGCATAGGCCCTGTGTCCCAGAGTCCCTGTAGCAGGTCTGAGGTCTTTACAAGACCCCGAGCTCCCCACAGCTCTCCCCACGTGCAGCAGTCATAGGGCTGTGAGCTCCAGGCTGGAGAAGAAGCTGGGGATGAGCGGGAGCAGAGCCGGACACCAAGCGCTGGCCGCGTCCTGGTGGGGAAGCCCACCTCGGCCTCGCTGCTGCCCACGGGGGCATTACCTGAGTGCGGCTGCATGGACGAAATGGACTATGCGAGGCACCCGCGCATAAGAGAGGTTCGGAGGTCACAGCTCAGTGATGAGGAGAGGAACCTGGGGCCAGATGCGGGGCCTGAATCCTGATGCCCACACCTGCCAGCTCGGTGGCCTCGGGGCAGCTGCCTAACCTCTCTGCTCCTCAGTCTCCTCAGTGCACAGTGGAAGCAGGGACAGCAAGGCACCCCTGGGTGCCGAGGACTGACCACACCAGTCTGTCCATCTACCGTCTGCCCGTCCAGTGCGTGGGACAGTTTCCGGCATGCAATAAAGGCCGTGTAAGTAACAGCTCAAGCTATGACTGTTTGACAATTAATTGAATGAAACCGTGGCAGTTACAAGGCTGAGCTAACACATGGAGAGCTCTTGCGATGATGCACAGCACCCTTGGGGCACCGTGAGTGCTCAGGAGGCATCTGCTCTTGCTTTAAAAGTATTCGTGCTTTGGCTCTTACACAGAGAAGTGAGCTGGAGGGTGTGGGGTGGATACGCAGGGAGGGTGGGGGGCACAAGTGCGCTGTTAGGACTGAGCAGGGCTGGCCTGGCCACCTTCCTGCTCGTGGGTGTCTCAGCATTCTACTTCTTAGAAGAGGAGGGTCTCCTCCGTGTCTTTGGGCCCCAGCACCTCCCAGAGCACTCTGCACTGGTCACATTCCAAAGACTTGTTGATTGACAGCCAGAAATGAGCTAGAGAGAGCACCCCATTTAAAGACACAAGAAAACCAGGTCGATTTCCTTCCCCATCCTCCAGGGATGGGGAGATAGAAGGCGGGCCTACGCGTGCCTTTGGAGAGGATGAGGGCTTTTAAGGTTGAAGGTGAGGGCTTTGTTTTCAGCTCCAGGAAAGACTGAACAAGGAGGAACAGGCATCACCGTGAAAGGCCCAGAGATGCTGATGAGATTTGAAAAATAACTAGCTCAAGTACTGGCCATCTCGGCCACAGATGGCTGGACATGCACCTCACTCTCTGCCTAAGGTCCACTGGCACTTTTATCCTAACCACGATGGCTGCTAATGGCTAAAAGCCTCATTAATGAGCAGTGTGTGTGTTCCGTGCCCAACTCTTTGAGATCCCGTGGACTGTAGCTGTGGGGTCTTCTGTCCATGGGGTCCTGCAGGTAAGAATATTGGAGTGTGTCACCATCTCCTCCCATTAATGAGCAGTGAGGATCATTAACTTGGCAACAGGGACCCCTGGAAGCTGATACCCCAGCATTGACTGGCATTTGGTGGGTTGGCGGCTGCGCTGGCATAAAGACCGGGGTCGGGGGGGGATGGAGGTGGCGCAGGTCACAGTGGACTCTGCCTTCCTCACAAGATCTCCCAGGGAAAGACCTTTTCTAAAGAATTTACACTAATGGAATCGGCAATGGAAAAATGTTGAGACAGAATTCTTTATTTTAAAGCATTTGAGTTTTTTTTTTTTTTTTGTGCAACGAAGCATGCCTAAACTTGCCATGGGGTGATTTTTCAGGAAAAAACAAAAAGCATCTTCTGTTCAAACTTCACTGGATTCATATTTAAAGAAACCTTGGCCAGTCTGGCTCAGGCAGGAAAGTGCCTCCAAAGGAAGGTATCATGGTGGAGCTTTTATATTAAGCACTTGGATTTACATATGCAATAAAAGTTTGTACGAGCATCTATCTGGGTTTACTTGCCTTTCACTTACTGTTGCGGTCACTTTGGGCACTTTTATTATGTGAGGTGGATTTCTAGGAATGGAAACCCAGTGTGCAAATTGTGCTTATAGGAAATAAAGATTTGATGGTAGATGGCTTTGAAAGGCTTTCATCCAGGAATCGATTTGGTTATAAGTCAGGGGTCACCTGAAATAAAACACTGACGCGAGGTGACTGGGCAGGGTGCCTGGGGCTGTTCCTGGATGCGCTTCCAAAGAAAGGAAGCAGACACCCCGGGTGCCGAGGGGCACACAGGGGCGTCCACCTGCCCGGGGCCGCAGGCTGGCCCGGGGCTTCGCAAAATTGTGTCATGTTTATGTATCCGCACCCCCAACATGGTAGAAAATCGGAAAAAGACAGGAGATAAGACAAACCACTCAGAGTTTCGGTGACCATCGTTAAAAAAAAATTCTGGTGAATTTTTCCCCAAGATTCTTTTCAGACCTCATAGAACAGCAAGAGCCTCATTCACATCTATTTGTACAGATGACCTTTAGAGGCTTCCTATCTGTGGGTTTTTGACTCACTCAATTCGCTATTTAATAGAGTTCTCCTCATGTTTAATAACCCTCCTAATAATCACAGAGTTAAAAGAATACATTTTTATCTAGTAAATGTCTCAAGAACTTTCAAAAGACTGCCTCGAACAGGAAGAGGGAGAGGGCTTGTAAGCTTTAAATATGGCAGACAAGAGAGGGAAAGGGAGAAATAATTAGAAATACAAGTTAGAAAGAAAGAAAGGGAGCCGGGTGGGGGTGGGGGAGGATGGGCTGGGAGACGGGCAGGAACCGAGGAGCGGGTTTGGAGGACGGGGTGATGGGGGGGTGAAGAACCCAAACAAGGGCCTGGGGCCACACAGCAGAGCGACACCGAGTGGGAGGGGGCGCTGCCAGTGCGGGGGGCAGGCCAGGGGCCAGCAGGCAACGCCCCGAGAAGTAGACCGCCAGGGCCATGGCCGCGGGTGACAAGGGGCCGCCAAGGTGGGAGAGGGAAGGCCCTCCAAATGGTTAAGCCTGTGGGGACGCTCCAGCCCCAGGCATCTGGCCTCGACTCACATGCAGGAATCCGTGGGCAGAAAGATAACAAAAGCTATTTTTCATGCAAGAGGAGTTGGACATCAGGAAAAATCAGAGCCCCTTTGTATGACATGCCAAACTGCTGAAGCGAGAGAATGTCTCGGGTGAGGGCTCGGATGAGAGCGGGGACGGCACGCTCGCCCCGGGGAGCCAGCCCTCAATGTGAGCTTGTTATCGTCCGGAAGCAAGTGTGAGGTGTCCCCCTCCCACTGCACAGCCAGACGAGCTGGTGACACGGCCTTGGCTGGACTGCCCGGCCCTTGGAAGGAAGCCTGGGTGTCCTGAGATGTCCCCAGGGAGTCTTTGGGGAGCCACGGTCTCCTCCCAGCTTGCGGTGTGGTCTGGGGGCTGGAGGTGAGCCGGGCTCCCGCCTCCAGACCCACCCTCACGGGCCCCCCCGTAGCTCCTTGTGCAGGGCGGTCTCCGGGCATTGTGCCACACCCAAGCACCAATGTCTCCACTCAGCTCCTGCCAGCAGATCTGCCCAGTAGGTGTTGTTAATGTACCCATTTTACAGAGAAAGCAACTGAGGCTCAGAGAGAAGGCAATGACTGGTCGCAGGGCTCGCCGCCAGTGGGAGGCAGAGCTGAGCTCAAACTCTGACTCACTCTGGGCCCCGCACCTCACGTCCACCAGCACGTCCTCCAAGGAGCCACTCAGCCACTAGAAATCCCAAATCTACTGTGAGGCAGCTGTGTGCAGAGCCCTGTGTGTTTCCCATCTATCCTCCTGACAACCCTGAGACAGGCCTTTGCAGAAGCACAGGAGGAGGCCCTGCCGTTGGGTGTGTTCTGAGGCTCTGTCCTCGCCGCGTCCTCTCCTCCTGCAGGTCCCCAGAACCAGACAGCAAGCTCCCGGGCCGTGCGGTACTCACTGAGCCCAGCACAAGGCCAGGCCTCAGCAGGGGCCCCCTGACGGCCCAGGGTGCACGCTTCACTCTCTGAGGAAGCACCCGGCCCTGCATTCGCGGGGCCAGGGGAGAACAGGAGCAGCGGCTCCAGCCTCCCCTGCCCTGCAGGCCAGCCACCACCTCCCTGAAGCCTCAGAGCCCATCTCCCCTGCCCCGCCTTCTCCCACCAGTAATCTGGGGGGTGGAGGGGGCATCCAGTGCAAAGTGAAAATGTGGGTTCTCCTCTTCAAAAATGATCAAGAATGTTCCACTGGTGATGACCTGTTACTGGGGCCTGGGGTCTTTCCAGGCCAGTCTTGATGTAAAATGTTCTGGGTTGTGCCCCCTCCTACTCCACCATCTCTGCCTGCCCGAATCTAAGAGTGCCAGCATTTCAGGATCCAAGAACACTTCGTATACTGCCTCACGCATATAAAACCACATGAGAAAGTCTGTGCTCTGCTATTTTATCTAGAACTTTGGCTCAGAAAATACAAAGATCCCACTGCTCTCTGTCCCGCTGCAGAACCGGAGGCGGTGGGTCAGCAGTCATGGCCTGACATCCTGTCACAGGGGAGCCCCTGCCAGCATCCCTCGGTGATGGATGGCGGATGCCCCGCCCCCTGGTCCCGCCCCCCCTGCCCGGTGTCGGGTTAGCCCTCTGACCGGCCCACCAGAAGCCTCCTGTCCCCCACCCCAGGGCAGTCCTCCTTGCTTCTGTGTCTTAGGGAATGGCTCCACTGCCTGGGGGTGTTGACTGCTGTAACTCCATTTTACAGATGAGAAAATGGAGGCTCAGGGAAGCCAAGCAACTTGCCCTAGGTCACAGAGCTGAAGCAGAGCAGGGTTCAAACGCAGCTCTCTCTGACTCCCTCCCCACGCCCCAGCCTTCCTATTAAGCATCACACGGACTTGGTTCAGAGATCACCTGCCCTGAGTCTTCCTGACGGTGAAGCCCCTGGTGGGAGCTGTTAGGTGTCTGGGGCTTTACAGATTGGGAAACGAGCCTGACATCGTCCCATCGATGGCCATCGAGCTGGGGGTGATGTGATCTGGTTTATATTCTTACAAGGTCTTCCTGGCTGCGTGTGGAGAAGGGCTCACGCAGGGGCAGGCAGGCTGGTCAGGACTCTCCTTGGGGAACCCAGACAAGAAATGACAGAGGCTGGGAGCCAGCTGGGGGCTGTAAGGAACCCGGTGGGGATGTGGCGGGGAAGGGGTCTGACCTCATCCCTACGGTGGCGGCCCTGGGCTGAGCACACAGCAGGTCACCAGTGCTTCCTGAGAACCAGTGACTGAGTGGGTGGGAGAGAGGCCAGCTGACTCTGGAGGTGGGAACACGCAGGAGCGTGTCCGAGGGCGAGGCTGCCACCAGCATGCCGGTCCTCGCTGAGTGTCAGGGTGAAAAAGGCCAAGCCAAGTGTTTCCAAGAAAATGAGCCTGAAATCCTGGACCCTCTGCAGGGCCTCCGTGGAGCAGAGCAGTCCCCAAGTGACCTCTCATTGGAGAGTCACACAACCCAGGGGAGTGGAGGGGAGGACACGGGAGGATGGAAGGAAGAAGAGGAAGAAAAGATGGAGGGAGGGGGGAGGAAAGAGGGAGACAGAGGTAGAGAGGAGGGAGGGGAGAGGGGAGGGGAGTGGGGATGAAGGGGGGATAGAGGGAGGGGAGGAGGAGGGAGGGGAGGAGGAGGGAGGGGAGGAGGAGGGAGACGGAGGGGGAGGGGGAGGGGGAGGGGGAGGGGGGATGGAGGGGGATAGAGGGAGGGGAGGAGGAGGGAGGGAAGGAGGAGAGAGGGGAGGAGGAGGGAGGGGAGGAGGAGGGAGGGGAGGAGGAGGGAGGGGAGGAGGAGGAGGACGGGAGGAGGGAGGGGGAGGGGGGATGGAGGGAAAGAAGGTATTGCTTGCCAACCTGACAGCCAAGCCCTCAGCGGCTCCAGGAGGTCAGGGTTAGGACGCACAAGCCTGTCCAGACGTTGGCGGCAGCACTAGGCCTGGGCACAGGTCTGCCAACGCCCGCCCTGATGTTTCCATAGCCGGCCCCCTGTCCTCCTCTGTCCAGCCCCTTCCCCATGATACTGGAGTTCCCGGCTGCAGCCTTGGTGCCCGCCAGGAAACAGGAGGGGGACACGTGGCCTGGGTGCCTGCCATCACCCCTGGGTGCGGCCTTGGTACTAGACCCTATTTCGGCTCTTAATTGAGGGCCTTTGGGTTCTGATTTCACGGTTCACATAAGCCATTCAGTGTGGTTCTGCCTCTGAGGGCATGAAACACGGGCCTGAACATCCCAGGGATGCTCAGCTTCTTTCATTCCTAGACCCTGGAGGCCAGTGAGCCAACCTGGGGCCCCACTCAGCTCAGCTGAAAAGGCTGGGTGACTTATTTTTTCTGGGGAAAACTTCCAAGTTTGAGGAAATAAGGGGAAGGCAAGGTGGTGCAGTGGTAAAGAATCTGCCTGCGAGACGCAGGAGATGTGGGTTCGATCCCTGGGGCGGGAAGATCCCCTGGAGGAGGAAATGGCAACCCACTCCAGTCTTCTTTCCTGGAGAATCCCATGGACAGAGGATACTGGGGGGCTACAGTCATGGGGTCGCAAAGAGTCGGACACGGCTGAGCACACACACGCTGTCTGCTCTGCAAAGACCCTGGAGCTCCATGAGGGGCTCCATGTGGACCCCAGCCCCATTCTGACTCCTCAAGGGCCTTCAAGATGCCAAGGAGCAGGTCGGCAGAGAAAGGCCCAGAGGGAGTGAGGTTCCTTCACCCTGCCGGATACCCAGGCAGGGGCTGGCCCCTGGGTGAAGCTGGGCAGACGGAGCCCTGACCAGGCAGCTCCCACCTGCTTCTGCTCCGGCCCCGTCACTAATGAGCTGTGTGACCTTGAGCAAGGCCCCTGCCCTCTCCAGCCTCGCTCTCCTTTGCTTGCAGAGTGGAGGGAGCTGGCCACACCAGCCACACCCCCAGGCAGGTGACTGGCCCACCTGCAATTCATCACTCATCAAAGGGAATGGGGCCAGGTACCATTCACGCCTCCCATCACCTAAAGCGGACTCCAGGCTGACCCCAGCAGAGATGCTCTCTGCCCCCCACTGACGCTCCACATGTTTTCTTGAAGAAGAGAGAAATAGTGGAGTTCCTATCAGGTGCCGGGCATCAGGTATGCTCCTGCCTGAACCTAAATGACTCCTCCCTTCGAGCAGAGGTCTCCACGGGGGCAGTTCCGCTTGCTCCTCTCCCCGTCGCCCAGGAGACGTCTGGCAAAGTCTGCACACAGTTTGGTTGTCACAGCTTGGTGGGTGGCTTGGTAAGTGGCTTCCAGTCAGTCAAGCCAGAGATGCTGCTGAACCATCCACACTCACAAGGCCTCACAGTGAAGAACAAGCGGCTCAGGGGGTCCTCAGGCCCTCCATCCCCCACGCTCCTTCCTGCCTCGGCCTCGCCCGTCTCCTCCTGGAAGCGCTTCCTCCAGCCCTTCTCGGACAGCTCCTTCCCATCCCCCCAACCAGAGGCCACCCTCCCCGGCCTCCTCCAGCACGCGGCCCGGACACACTCTGTTTACATCGAGCAGTCGTCGGTCCCTGGAAGTGTCAGCTGCCTCTTTAGAACGGCGGCTCCCACACGCTGACAGAGCAGCTGCTCCGTGAGCAGGGGCGGCGTGAGTGGACGAAGGCATGGACATAGGTGTGCCCGGCAGGCCGGGGACACACCCTTCTAGGTGTGGTGAAAGTGCAAGTGTCAGTCGCTCAGTCGTGTCCGACTCTTTGTGACCCCACGGACTATAGCCCGCCAGGCTCCCCTGTCCATGGGGTTCTCCAGGCACGAGTACTGGAGTGGGCTGCCGTGCCCTTCTCCAGGGCATCCTCCCGACCCAGGGATCGAACCTGGGTCTCCTGCACCACCGGCAGCTTCTTTACCATCTGAGCTGCCAGGGAAGCCTATGTATGCCGAGAGCCACTGAACTAAGTTGTCTCAGAGGCTTTCCACCTGGAGAACCAGCTTCCTGCGGGCTCACATCGAGGCCACGCAGAGCCTGCAGGCTGTGGGTGGGGCTCTCTGGGACTTGAGTGGCAGAAGGTCAAAGGTGGGAGGAATGTTCCAGATCAGCCACTTCCAGATGAGGAGACAGAGGCTGCCAGGCTCTCTGACGCCCTGGATCTGATGACCTGAGGTTGCTTCCTACTCTGGGCTTCTGTTACTATGTCCTCGAAGTCCCCAGAGTCCCGGCCATCCGGATGGACACTGGAGATTCATTTTAAAGGGTGCTTAATTTCCTGTTGAACCTTTCTGAAGCCCCTGCCAGGGAGCACCTCCAAAGCCAGGTCTGCAGTGAGACCGTTAAGTCAGGCCGGGGTTCACCAGGAACCCCAGCTCCTCTTCTCTAAGTCAGCCGGCTCCAGCTGGGCTTTTCTTATAAGAAAAGAGAAAGGAGTGAAGGACAGAGGAGGATGAGAGATGGAGCAGGGCGTGAAGGGGAGGCAGACATGAGAAGGGCTGCCAGGGCCCACCCGGGTGACTAGACAGCAGGCACCTGGCGGGAGGAAACGACTCGCTGGAAAAGCCCCCAGTGCTGGCAAAGACTGAGGGCAGGGGTGGAGGGGGTGACGGAGGATGACATGGTTGGATGGCGTCACCGACTCAATGGACACGGGCTTGAGCAAGCTCCGGGAGATGGTGAAAGACAGGGAAGCCTGGTGTGTTGCAGTCCACGGGGGCGCAAAGAGTCAGACAGGACTGAACAAGAACAACCAGCTACAGAGCAGGGAGAGAAGGAAGAACACCGTTGCAGGCTGTGTCCTCCCCAGACCCACGCTGGCGCTCTGCCCCCAGGGTACTCGGTGGTGGGGCTCTGGGCAGTGAGCTGACGCGTGAGGTCATGAGGGTGGGGTCCCCACGAGGGCGTCAGTGTCCTCGGGATAAGGGAGCAGAGCAGAGAGCTCTCCCCGTCCTGAGGACACGGGAGGGGGTGGCCGCTCGCAAGGCAGGAAGCGGCTCTCACCGGGCACCGAGCTGCCCAGCACCTTGGTCTTGGGCTTCAGCCTCCAGAGCTGCAAGAAACACTGTCTGCAGTTTGAGCCGTTCTGCTGACCACACTCTGTGACGGCAGCCGAACTGACTCAGACAGCCCCCACCCCAGCCCCGTCTGTGTGGTTCAAGCACAGGGTTCCCCCAGCAGGTAGAAAGTTGGGCCCACCTGTTCAGCTCCAATCGCACCCAGATGTGGGCAGGCACCCCGACACCCAGGGGCTGGGGCCATCTTAACCCTCACTTCCGCCCCCACTGTCAAAGGCAGATCCTGAAGACTTACACTGCAGAGTTGCTGGCAGTTACACAGACTAATGTCAGGTCCTGGAGGCTGGTGTGATGACTGCTACGAGCAAACCTGGGGGGGCCAGGAGGGGCCAGGGGTCCAGCTGGTGAGCTGGGCGCTGTGCGGAGGCCTGTTCTCTGCCCACACCCCTGCTACTGACTGGACAGGCTGCCCATGAGTCAGTGCAAGAGAAGACAGACGCAAAACAGACAGGACAAGCCTGGAGCAGGGTGGGCGAAGGACGGTATTCAGATCCAAACCTCCCTGAGCGGATCCGTGTCAGGAGCGTGGTGTAAGGCAGGGCTTCCTGCTGACCCGCCGAGAGAGGGTTCCAGACGCAAGAAGTGCGTCCCTGGGGAAGTGGGCCTGGGTGGCGGGGCCTGGGTGGTTGTCACTGGGTGGTCCTCCCTGGCTGGCCTCCCCCTCCCCTGCCCTGGGGCAGTACTGACACCTTCTCTTCCTCAGTGTGCATGGTGAGTGAGGTCTGGGTCCCTGGTGTGAGAGGTGCTGCCTGAGGTGGGGTGGGAAGGTTGCAGGGTCCAGGGTCTCCCCACCTCCCCAGCAGGCGCCTGGGACAAGCTGACATGAAGCAGGCATGGACAACCCCGGCACACAGGCTGCGCTCTGGAGATGTGCTGTGGGCGTGCTGGGGGCAGTCCTTCTACAGGAACCTGGCAGACACGGGGGCGCTGAACTCTGCCAGGACCTTTATTCTGGGCCCGGAGCTCCCTTGACGGCACCACAGTGACTGGGTCCCTCCAGCATCCAGCAGCTCAGCGTGGTCGCAGGTGCTTTGCCAATACGAGCTGCTGCACTCGGAGACCAGAGTCTCCTCTTCTCTTCCTGAATCTACAGGAGGCCCCCCACCCCGTCCCAAGCTCATCGCACACACTCCGGAATGCTTGTTTCTCTTCTACACCTCATCTGATTCCAGGATGCACTAGAGACTGAACAAATGTGGGGTGGTGGTAGCTTTATGGAAAAGCCCACAAAGACTTGTTACTCCTTTCCCACGTCCCCAGCGCTGGGCTGAGAGCTAAGACACAAAGAAGGAAGGGGGCGGAGGTCTAGGGGACAGAGGGAGTGGGTGGCTGGCTGGGGGGGAGCAGGCTGGTCCCCAACGTGGTGGGAAGAGAGAGAAGGGACAGTGTGTGTGTTACGCAGTGTGTGTGTCAGTTGAACATTTTCACTTCCAAATGCTTTCATGCTGCCACAAGCCAGTCTCAGAGCTAGGCTCCTCCACTAGGTAGTCACGTGTACGTGTGTGCTCAGTCATGTCTGACTCTCTGCAACCCCATGGACTGTAGCCACCAGACGCCTCTGTCCATGGCATCTCCCAGGCGAGAATACTGGAGTAGGTTGCCATTTCCTTCTCCAGGGGATCTTCCCGACCCAGGGATTGAACCCTCGTCTCCTATGACTCCTGCAATGGCAGGCAGATTCTTTACCACTGTGCCACCTGGAAGGTGCTTGGTTCTATTTTTAATGGGAAACCAGAAGAAGTTTGGAGAAGGGCAGGATGACATGGTAGGAAGAGCTCTGCAGTGAGACAAAGGCTCCTACCTGGCGCCTCTCGGTGCACCTGCTCCTCCCTGCAGACAGCACCCTCACGGCTGTGCCGAGTGTGCTGTGCAGTAACACGCACAACGTGCACGAGAGGACTGCGACGCTTGCCTAACACGGGGCCGTGGGGAGCCCGGGCTTTGGGGGCGGAAGAGGGGATGTCCGCGTGGTGAGGTGGGAGTAGGTGTTCTGCACACGGTCCTGCCAGACGGCAAGGACGCCTGAGGAACTGAGGGCCGGGCTCTCCTGCCCACAACACCAGCCCTGGGAAACAACCAGGACGCTGACCTGCTGCTTGGGAGATGTCAGCAAACCCTTCAGAGCCCCACAGTCACAACTGGCGCTTTATTAGCTACCTGCTGCAGCCATTCTTCAATTTCAGCTTAGAGCTTTGAGCTTTTCATTTCCCCCATGTAACGCTTTGGAGAACTTTGCTAGAAAGCAGGTGGAAATAATGCCCTGTACCCAAACAAGCCAATATTGAGGAGACCACATCTCCAGGGAGTGCCTGCGGGGTCTCAGCCTGAATGCTTGCTGGCAGGGTGTTGGGGGTCATAGGAGGTGGAGGCTGTTGGACTCTACGAAGTGCTTTTAGAAGATAAGCTGTCAGTTTTCGCCCGGGCTGATGGACTGTCAGGATGATTTGAGCACACCGAGGAATCCTGAACCAGCCCTCCCAGCCCTGGGTGGGTCCAAGGATGTCCTGGCCCTTGGGGGTGGGCTGGTTTGGCCCCCAGAACCCCTGAGCTCCTGGTGGTAACAGAGGCAGCCCCACTCTTTCAGTAAAGTCCCCCAGATGGCAACACCTCACCCTCCCTCTGCCAGTGGAGCCAGCTGCCCAGATCAGCTTGGGGCTCTCTTGATGAACATCGAGTGCAAACGGCTCGAGGCAGCTGGCAAGATGCTAAGTGCAGCATCAATCCTAATTAGGATGAGAAATTAATAAAGGAGGCATGCGAGCCAGTCTGCAGAGGCCAGGCTTGCCGGTGTGAAGAAGCGAGTTCCAGTTTTTGACAGGAAAACTGGAAGGCCTGGGGTCAATGCGTGGGTGTGGGTGACCACAGGGGGATGGCTTAACAGGATCATATACATACCCAGCGCCCAGCAGAGCCTGTGAGTTAGAGATCGGGGCCGGCAGCCTCCTTCTGTGTCTAACTCAGGTGCTGCGGCGGGGAGTGACGTGGGTGCGTCCTCCAGATGAGAGGAGTAGGTGTTCGCGATCTGAGCAACTACACCCCAGGAATGATGTTTTTCAAAAGAAAAGAGGGGGTGTCATCGTGAGCCCACAGAGCCTTCTGGGGCTTTTCCGGGGCTGTTTCCCAAACTATTGATTGCACATTCCTGCTCTCAGAAGACTCCACTCGGCCCTGGCAATAAGCTTCAGGCTCAAAGGGCAAAGCAGCCTGGGCTGGGAGGGGATGTGTGTGGTGGGGAGGCTGTGCGGGGCAGAGGAAGAGGGAGGGGGGGGCGGGATTCCAGGCGAGAACAGGCAGGATGAGGAGGTGCAAGGCCGCCTCACCTGGCCACCCTTCTCTACACGGCCTCCGTGACCACGACCCCAAAGCCAGAAGAAGGGCCACCTCTTCCCGAGCTCCGCGCTCCTCCACGAAGACCCAGCCACGCCGGACTCTGCGCCGGGGCTGAGGGGCTGGGGCCGCAGCCAGAGGTCGGGCTGAAGGCGAACTTCCCGACCCCCCGAGGGCGGAGCGAACACACGGGAAGGTTACCAGGAAGAAAGAGGAGACTGTTCGAGGATCGTGGGGAGGAACCCTCCCCCAGCTCCTCACCCCTTTTCCGACCTGAAAGCCCAGAACGAGCGGGGACCGTCCACAACCCGGCTGGGACCCCGCCGCCCGACGGCCACCTGTTAGTGCAAGCTCCGCAGCAGGGCCGGCGGGAGGCGCTCAGCTCCGGCGCACGGCGCCATTGGCGGGGTCCCCCGGAGCGAGCGGTCCCCACTGCCCGGGGGCACCCAGTCCCGGCCCCCGGAGGCATCCATCCTCACAACACCTACTAGCTTGCCCGCCGCGCACCTGGGGGAGCAGCGTCGCGTCCCTCCTGCCCCGCCCGGCGGCCACGCCCCTCCAGGCCGCCCCTGGTCCGCGGGTAATTGCAGACCTCGGCCTCGGGACCTGCTCGGGGGGACTTGGTGACGCTCCCCATCCACTCGCCTCCCCACCAAGCGGGCAGGAGCGGCCAGCGGCCCCGGGAAGAGTACGTGGCGGAGCAAAGTCTCGGCAGACATCAGGCTTGGGCGACCCGGGTCTCCCAGACCCCCTCGGTGCCCAGCCCCCACTCCCACCCCTCGGCAGGGCCCGGAGCGATCTCGGAGCGGCCCTCGCGCTCCCCGCCCCCGGCCGGCCCCGCCCCAGGATGGCCAGTTCCCATAGCAATCGCACAGACACCGGTTGCCAAGCAACCTCTCCCCCTCCTCCCTCCCCTCCTCTCGCGTCCGCTCCCCCCAGCCTCAGCCTCCTCCCGCCCCCTCGCCAGCCTCCACCTCCCCTGGGGGCCCCGGCGCCGCTCCTCGGGATCGCTCTGGTCTCGGGCTGCGCGCGCGCGCGTGAGTTTCTGTGTGTTTCATTGTGTCAATGTGCGAGGGGGTGTGCGTGTGCCAGTGGAGAGTTTGTGGGATCCGTGTGTTTGGGGGGTCCCCCGTGGCCGCGACGGGACCCGCCCGCTCGCTCTGGCTCCTTTGTGTCTCGCGCGGAGCCAGTGCCGCGCCCACCCGTTCCTGGCCGGCGCCCGGAGCCGGGTGTGTGTGTGTGCGCGCGTGTGTCTGGGCGCGCGCGCGGGGTGGGGGGGCCGGGCCGGCCGTACCTTCGATGCAGCACACGCGCCACAGCCCCGAGTGGGTGAGGTCGCCGCGGGTGCGGCGGGGCGGGGGCCCGTCGTCCATGGTCAGGTTGGTGCCGTTGCAGATGTGCGCGCTGGAGTAGAGCCAGTAGTCCGTGCCGATGGCGATGGCCATGAGCGAGAAGGCGGCGAAGGCTCCGGCCGTGGTCAGCAGCGTCTGCAGCCCGCGGTCGCATCGCACCATGGTGGGCGCCTCATAGCCCGCCGCCCGCCGGCCCGGCCCGCCGCGCCCGCCCGCCCTGCTCCCTCTGCGCGCCGCGCCGGGGGCGCCGGGGCTGGGGGCCGAGGCCCGGGGGGCGGCGCCGCGCCGCGCGCTCCGGCCGCGCCGGGGCTCAAACTCAGAGGCGCGGCGGCGAGTGCGGGCTGCGCGGGCCGCCGGGCGGGCTGGCGGCGGCGACCGGGGCTCCTCCCTCTCGGCCCGCCCTCCCCGCGCGGCCAGCGCCTCCGCCCCGCGCCCTCCGCGCCGCCGCCGCCGCCGCCGCGCTCCCGGCCCGCGCCCCGCCGCTCGGCGCCGCCCCTCGAGCCTCGGCCCCGCCGGGCGTGCGCTCCCGGCTCTGCGCGCCCCCCTCCCCGCCTCTCCGCGCTCGCTGCGGCCTCTCTCCCCAGCTCATTCACATCCCGAGAGCTAAGGGAGCCACTGTCCGGTCCCCAGGAGGAGCGCGGGGAACCGGCGTTGCCAGCCTCCCGGCTTTCCCAGCCCAGGACACCCCATCTTCCTTAAATGGCCCTGGGGACTCTTTAATAGTGGGGTGTGTGTGCGCGCGCTCCTGTATCCGCCGCTTCGCATGCACATATCGGCGCCTTTACCTGGCGATGAATGTACAGGCGTGAGCGCGGGAGTGGGAGAGTTCAGGTCAGATTTCCAGAAGCACCAGATGTGGGTCGCGGCCGGGAGACGTGTTCCAGGCCAAGCCAGGCCCCCGCCCCCCTCCCCCGCCAGGTGGCTCCTGCACCCAGTGGGCAGGGTCTGGAGGACCCGACTCCAGGGCTGAGGCAGAAGGGAAGTGGCAGCCGGAGGTCCTTCCGGAGGGACACCAGGTCCCTGTTTGAGGCCGGATGGGGCGGCCGTGGTGAAAGCTGCGTGACCCCCGCCGTTGGTTTCTGACGGTCCTTTACTGCCAGTCCAGAGGGCCCCGTTTGTGCTGGATTCAAACATCTCCACCCACCGCTGGCTCCCTCTCTCCCCAGCTCCCCCTTCAATACCTTTATCTCTTTTTTCCCTTTCACTCTACTCGAGCTTAACTGGCTTTCCTCACCTCCTCCCTTTATTGCCAGCCTCTGCCTCAGGCCCTGCTGACTTCACTTAATTGCCTTAGCTGCTGGCAGGATTCCAACCTGGACAAGCTCCCTTCTCCAGAACCCGCAAAGCTCCTCCTCCATTAAGACCCAGGTCGGAACTCTTCCCTCCAGGAAGCCCTTGGGGGCCAGCATCTGAATGTCCAACCTGCCTCTGCTTCCTTCCCTCCCAGAGCCCATGTGGTTCTCTTCGCTGCCCCGCATCCTGTGGGAAGCAGCATCCTGTGGGAAGCAGCCCTGGACCCCAGGAAGGTCTATGGAGAGCGGCTCTCTTCCTGGAAGATGCAGATTTCACCCTCTTTTTCCACTTTCCGTGGCCCCTACGACCCAAAGAAAGTTAATTACCCCATGCTGGAATTACTGGTCTCTCTTCCATGAGACTATGAGCCTTTCCCAAGTCTGAGATACATGAGACGTGTTTAATCAAGAAATATTTCCTGCCCCCTGGAAAATGACATTCTAATTGGGGAAAATAGAGCATATAAATAATAGGAGGAAATTCCAAGATGAGACTGGTTGCATTAATTACCATTTGTCGGTCCCTTCTCTGCCTTTGGGTGTTTGACTTCTTCCAAGTCTCAGAGGACAAGAATCATCTATGTGTATTTCACTTTCACCCACCTGCCACCTGTGCCCAGGGTGTCTGTGAAGGTGTGCGCTAGGTGTGGGACGGCTTGCTCTGGGCCAGAAGAGGGTTACCGACCTGTCCCTAACACCCACAAGGATAATTGCTGGTTCTTGTCTCAGAAGCTCCCAGACATGTGGGTCTCAAGACTCTCTTTTCTTCTTCTTTCTCTTCTCTCTCTCTCTCTCTCTTTTTTTTTTTAAAGCAGCAAATCTTTGCTTCAAATTAAATCTTCAAACAGAAAAGTAAAGGAAAGTGAAAGTCACTCAGTTGTGTCCAACTCTTTGCAACCCCACAGACTATACAGTCCATGGAATTCTCCAGGCCAGAAGACTGGAATGGGGAGCCGTTCAGAACCTTCTCCAGGGGATCTTCCCAACCCAGGGATCGAACCCAGGTCTCCCACATTGCAGGTGGATTCTTCACTGTTTGAGCCACAAGGGAAGCCCAAGAATACTGGAATGGGTAGCCTATCCCTTCTCCAGTGGATCTTCCCAACCCAGGAATTGAACTGGGGTCTCCTGCATTGCAGGCGGATCCTTTACCAGCTGAGCTGTCAGGGAAGCCCATCCCAGTGTAAACAAGCCAGTTCTCCCATCAGTTAGCCCTGTGGGTAAGAGCTGGCATTGCTGTTGCTGAATGGGGGACCCACCCACACCCCCTGCAGCCCCCAAAGCAGCCCTGTGGGTGCAGGCGTCCAGGGACGCGGTGTGACTGGAAACTGACACCCTCGGTCATGTGCTGGGTCACTCAGCTTCACCTCCTGTGTTCCATTCTTCCTGCAGCCTTCCTCTGGGGACTTCGTGAGGAATGAATGAAAGAGAGAGAAACGGATCTGACCTGTGGGGGGCGGTGAGTGGGGTGATTCACTTTCCCTAGTGTCCCCCTAGGTCAAAGGTGGGGGGATGGGTGGGGGGGCCTTCTCCAACCCAGCGACCTCTGGGTTAGTCCCATGGAGACAGAACTCCTTGTCCCTCGGAGCCCGGACACACCAGCTCCTACCCCGCCACCCTCAGAGGAATGTATGAAGAGGTGAGAAAGTACTGGTCTAGGAGCCAAGACCGCCGCCAGCAGGGCGACCTTGGTGGCCGGGGCCGCGAGGAGGAAGGCATGGCTCCGTCCTCCTTTCAGAGCTGTTTTAGGATCAAATAAAGAGCCTCGCCCACCGCGTCCACTTAGCGACCCTTCACAGCATCAGCAGTGGCGTTCCCCTCCCTGCCTTTCTTGGTGACCACCAAGGACATCACTTAACTCTGTGTCTCAAATTCCCACGGTCTCAGATGGTGGATAATAGTGAGACTAACAGAAAATGTAAACTGCAGCCCTAGACGGTGACCTCGCTGAGGCCTCATGCCTTGGAAGATCCGGCTCAGACCCTGATGACCTCAAGGCCAGAGTTTCACAAGAACATGAAGCGGCCTCTTTGTTCTTGTCGAGGGTTGCTTGACTGTTATTTTTGCCTGTTGATTCACTTGAGGCGTGTGGACTCCAGCGGGGGCTTGGCGGTTGGCCTTTCTATCCGTGGACACCCAGCTGTCAAACCTGCTTTGCCTGGAGATTGCAAGGGTGTAGACTGTGGAGTCAAATAAGGACTTGACCGCTGGCAAAGAGAGCAGGAGCAAACTCAAGACTGTCTGAGACCGTTCATCATGCCTGGGTGAGCACAATTTAAATCTGGAAATTTCTGCTCAGCCGGATTAGAGAGCTCTAAATGGCAGTATTTAACTCCTGCCTGCGGTCCCCGGAGCTTCTCCCAAGTGACATTTCCAGATCTGAGGGGGACATGTCCTCCAGTTGCTGGGGAGGAGGCTCTGGACCGACCTTGTTCTAGAGAGGCTGGGTGCTTGGCGTCTTCCCTGGGGAGCTGCGCGGGATGCGTTTTCCTGTGGGGGAGGGGGAACAAGTCATCATACCTGTTGTGACTTCTCTGGACAGCCAAGCAGGTGGAGGGGCGTGCAGACCCCCCGCCAAAGCTGTCTTTTCCAACACAGAGTGGTGCCTTTCCCCTTAGCAGATCATTTGGGTAGTCCCACAATTCTTCAAGTCTTCAGGAAATCAACCCTTAATATTCACTGGAGGGACTGATTGCTGAAACTGAAGCTCCAGTACTCTGGCCACGTGGCTAGAAGAACTGACTCATTGGAAAAGACCCTGATGCTGGGAAAGATTGAAGGGCAGGAGGAGAAGGGGATGACAGAGGATGAGATGGTTGGATGGTATCACTGACTCAATGGACTTGAGTTTGAATAAACTCTGGGAGACAGTGAAGGACAGGGAAGCCTGGCGTGCTGCAGTCCATGGGGTCGCAAAGAGTCAGACATGACTGAGTGACTGAACAACAACTACACAATTCTTCACTGTACTTTGTTCGTGAAGACAAAGTTTTAATGACCTCAGGACCGGCTGATAAAGCCACCTCCAGGGTGATGTAGCCAGGCAGCGCCCTAGGAGAGGAATACAGCAGTGGACAGCTCCCTGCCTGTAAGGTGCCCGTCTGAGCTGGAGGAGGCTGCACGGGCAGTCGTAGGCAGAGGACAGGCAGCAGGAAAGGAGGTGCCCTCGGCGGCTGGTCTGCAGAAGTGGCTCCGAAAGCCTTTCTCAAAGGCTTTGTTCTCCCCCTTTGTCCTCCAGAAATAATGACCTTGTGTGGCAGCTTTTTGTAATGTTTCATTTCCATGCCCCAAGCGATGGTTCAGCTGATTTCCCAAGGCTTAATGGGGGGATTTGGGGAGCCTGGGAGATACCGTGAATGAATAGACATAAAGAGTGGTATTGCATTTTCATAGCAAAGGGTTGGGGATGAGTCTTAGAAGGTTCCGTGGCACGGCTCAGTGTGGAGGCTTATTGGCAGCCCATCCGATCTGCTTGGATCCTAGAAGAATGCCTCCAGATCCGCGTCCCACAGCCTCCCTGCCGTCAGATCAGGCGCTCGGCAAGGGTGACGTTTTCATTTTCTTCAGTATGTCAGCAAGATCCTTTGACAGAGAGGGCAGAGGAGAAAATGGTACTTGGCTTTATGTATTCAGGTTCACCCCCACTTCATTTGCTGATCGCGTCTATCCCAGGCGCGGTGACTGGAGCCGGGCACCTCCCTCCACAGCGGAGCAGTGGGCACGTCGCTGTCTCCACACTAGCTGCCCTAAGAGTGCAGAGGGCAGGAAGCTGCCCTCCATATGCTGGTTCTGATGTGGGCGTCAGTTCACTTAATCACGGCAACTGTGGAAGGCAGATCTTTACCCCGTTATGCAGAAGATAAGCCTCCAGTTAAACAGAGAGTCAGCAACTCAGCTGGGCTTTGAACTGGCTCCGCCTGGGGTGTGGCCAGGCTCTGTCAGCTACTTACTGCACCCCAGCCGGAGGGGTTTCCAAAGCCCTCTGGGCACGTCTGCTTCCTCCCACCTCCTTCCTGTAGTTATCCAGATGAAATCAGGTTCAAAGTCACAGCAGTGTGGAGCGGTGAAGAAAGGCCTGCCCCTTGCAGCCCAGGTGGGGTGAAGACGACTCTGCATTTCCCGGGAAGGTGGGCGCTGAGCTGGACTGACAGCAGGTGATGGAAGCCACCAGCCCCAGGGGCCCCCGTCTGCCTCTTCCTTCCCGCTGCTGCCCCCGACTCCAGATGCTCACTGGTGCTGGCCAGAGCAGAGGGCAGGGGCCACCCCTGGGGTGGGGCCCGTGGCTTCTCTGAGCCAGCTCCGGCGCTGGGCTGCCACCCTCCTGGGCATGCGGGCTTATTCAAACTAGATACCATAAGGCAGTCTCTTCTCACCAGAATCTATTCAGGAACCAGCCCCATGGATCAGCATGTCGACACTAACAAGCAGAACCTGTTGGGACCAAGTCCCATGGATCAGCATGTTGATACAAACAACCAGAACCTGTTGGGACCCAGCCCCATGGATCAGCACTTCAACACTAACAAGCTGACTTGGCCAAAGCTTCCAGCCCAGCACGCTGACAGTTAGCCAGTTATTCTGAGAACATTCTTTTCAAAACACTCGACAAACAGGCTGAGAGATTCCTTTGTCCGCAGCCAGCCTCTGAAACTGAGCTGAAGCTCAAAGGGTTGAGAAGAACCCCAAGGAGGGTATGAGAGGATGAGCAGGAGGCGGAAACCTTTGTGAATGTGGGTGGGGAAGATGGTCAGTGACAGCGAATTTTGCTGCGAACATGGATCATTTGTGCTTTTATCAAAGCACAGCTTTTAATTCCTAAAATATAACAGCCTTGTGCGGGAGCTCGAAGAAAAGGCAGCTTTTCCTGCAGAACTTTGCTGCCGAGCACCTGCAGCGGAATGGAAAATGTGGTGCCAAGTCGGTCGGGCTACTTTCCACTCCTGACGCCACCTTGCCTTTCATCTGCTTCCTGCAGCTCCGGGCTGCCTGCCGGGGTCGGAGCTGTGGCCACTCTCGGGCCCTTGGAGCTGCGCTTGCCCCTGTGTGGGTGAGCTTGTTTTGCCCTGTGGACCTCTTTGTGAATCATGGAAATCAATCGAATGTAGTGCTCTGCCTCCTGATGGCGATTCCCACTGTCTTTGGTAGGGGTCTCTGCTGTCTTTTTCTCCAAGGCCTCTTCCTCTGAAGAGGGAAGGGGAGGTTGGTGGAGTCGGGTCACTGAAGGTTTCCAGTCCTGCTCTGCCATCTGCAGCGATATGGCCTGGGGCTGGTGGCCGCCCCTCTCTGGGGCTTGGTAAAATGGGGAGCCAGGCCTCTGCCTCGCGGGCTTGTTGCTCTGATTAAAGAAGCCAGATCACGGCATTGACACAATGGGGCCAGAGGCTAGGCTTTCCTCAGCTTCCTAAGCACCAGGCTTGGTCCTTAGCTTGTATTAATGCATCTGAGCTTCTCCAGAACACTTTGAAATAGGTTGTGGTGGGTCTCATCTCACCACAGCGGTGGCAGAGGCTCGTAGGAGGGAGAGCATCCCGTTTGGGCTGCACAGGATGGAGCCCTTTGCTGTACGGCGCGGTCAGGCTCTGAAGCCTGCGCTTATAATTTTGACCCAAATATGTCCTGTTAAATGGTGGCTTTACCTTGTTTGTCAATACTCCCTAAAAATCTGGTTTAAGTCCCTCCATAGCACCATCAACAATCGCGGACCTCACCAGACTTACATGCTCTTTGTGATGTAGACCATCACCCACGAATGTGTCCAACCCAGAAACGCTGGAGGTTCCTCAGTGGGACTCTGCAGGAACCTCTGAATGTGGATTCTGTCCCCATAGGAACCTCTGTGCGTGGGTCTCCCGGGTGACAAAGACAGTGTTAAAATCGCTGCTGTCCTGGACTTCCCTGGTGTCCAGTGGTTAAGACTCTGCGCACCTCCTGCAGGGCACATGGGTTTGATCCCTGGTCCTGGGAGGTCCGGCATGCTGTGCTGTGCAGCCAAAAACAGTCCTTGCTGTCCTTTGCCAGAACCCTTGGAGATCTCGTGGCCAGAGCACCGGGCTGGTGCCGGAACAGCCCTGAGGTTAGCGCTCCTCCGCTGCTGTGCGGCACCGAGCAGCTCCTCCTCGTTCAGCTGCCGCCGGAGACGAGTCAGGGGCCCCGCTGACCCGGGCCGGGTGGGGGGTGACCTCAGCAGAGTCACTGCTAGATGCAGATGACATGAGCTATGAAGTAACATTTGTCGTGTGGGTGCACGAGGCAGCCGGGCCTCTGGGGTCCTCTGGAAGTGGTCTGAAGACTCTCTGGGGTCTTGGGTGTGTCCGCCCAGTAGTAGCTGCTCCTTGGCTCAAGGGCTGTGCCCTCAGGGACCCCTCTGTCCCGCCCTGGCAGTAGAGCGAATTCGCAGGCACTCTCTTCTGCCTCCTCACTCACTGGATCTGATACCAGACCATTTCCACACAAACAGAGGATGGAAAATGAGTGGACTTCCTAGAGGGGCTGTTTCCAATGCTCTGAGCTTTTACAATTCAGGGACGTGTCTTCTTTGGGCTTGTGCTGAGCCTGCAGGGAGTGCTGTCACTTGGGTCACCTTGGGGGCAGTGCCGCTGGGTGGCAGAGTTGCCCACTCGCGGCCTCGAGCCCAGGGCAGGTCTGCAGGAAGATGCCCTGTGCCTCTCACCCCTGACCTGCTGCCTTGCTGGGCTCCTCTGTGTGTTCAACAGTCTCTATCCCACGAGGCGGGTTCATGATGGACGAGGGTGAACACAAGCTCTAACTTACTGAGCAATTAATCTGCTGGGCACTTTGCAACAGGAAAGACGTTGTCATCCCCATTCTATGGATGATGAAACCGAGGCTTCAGGTAACTTATTTAAGGTCAAAGCTAGCAGATAGGAGAGCTGAGTCCTGGTCTAGGATTGGGACTCCAAGGAACTTGTTCTTCCTGCAGCGCGGTAATTTTCAACTCTGAACACCCTTGACAGTGGCCTAGGGGGACTTGAGAAACGTCCTAGGGCCTAGGGACTTTAGGCCCTGACCCCTCTGGGTGCGCTCTGGGCATCATGTTTTTCGAGCTACCAGGGGATTCCTAATACACAGGCGGGCAAAGGATCAGGGCACAGGGCCAGGATAGCTTTGGACCCAAGTCCTCCTGGAAAGCACTTGATTCCCAGCTGAATTCGCCACTGGCACCTGCAGCCTGGCTCGGTCTCTGGTAACTCACAGGGAATGACGGGGGCAGTCCTGGCATCAGCTGAGCCGGCTGTGCCCTGGGGTCAGCAGGGCAGGCAGCTGTCCATCGGGTGTGATCTGAGAGATTCTAGGAGGCGCCCCTCTGCCCAGGGTGGGTCACACTGTCCTGCCTTTGCCTGCCTTTCCACCTGGCAGGTGGGAGAACAGGGGAGCTGTGGCTCTGACTCCAGAAGGCCCTGCGATGGGAGGGCCTGGGGACATGGGGACTGAGCCAGCTCCTTCCCCTCCAGCATCCTGCCAGTCCCCACCCCACCTGCCCGGTTTACCTGGGAGAGAGGAGGGCCTCTGCCAGCAGTCAGAGGGCTTGAAGGGTGAGAAACGAAGTGGGGCTCCCACAGGGGCTGGGGACCCCACGACGCCTCGGTGCCCCCACAGGGGCTCAGGGCTCACATGGGGTTTGGGGGACCCCACGATGCCTCGGGGCTCCCACGGGGGCTCCGTGTTGTGGGAATCAAGAGGTGGACAGGCCCTGCTCTCGGGGAGCTTGGACCCTCCACGCCTGGCTGGGGGCCCCCGCCCTGGGCTCCTCCTCCGTCTGCCTCGGCCGGTTCCCAGCGAGCTGCCCGCTGCACTTGCCAATGGAGCCAGATGCTGCTTTGGGGAAAATACCTTCTGGAGTTTGTTGTCTGGGCCCTCCCAGCCGACACCCACGGTGGAGAAGATGTGTCAGGATACATGGAAAATCTCTTCATAAATATTTGGAAAAAAGCAAAAGGGAAAAGGAAAGAAGAACTAACTGTCTGGGATGCCTTTGGGGGCATCTTGGTGATGGCCATGGACAGATGAGGAAGGCAGGTCACCAACATTTGTCACCTTGTAGGAGGCCCCAGTGGGAGCCGCCAGGGCCGGGCCCGGTTTGGGCTGTGGGCACTGAGGGGCCTTGGCTCTGGGGAGAGGCCAGGCCTGCCTGGGTCACCAGCAGAAGCCGTGGAGCTCATGTGGTGCCAAGCTGCCACTTCTCCATGATGTATAATCGTGTCTCTGAACTCAGCTGCCTTGGGACTTCACTACAAGTGGAGCACAGCCTGAAGTGGCTTCAGGGGCGCCCCTGGGAGGAGAGTGGAGAGGCCCCGGGGGCCAAGACACTGAAGGTGGAGCTGGCGCTGGAGCAGAGGGGGTGCAGCATGGCCGAGCCGACCCGGAGACGGACTCCACCGCCCGGAAGGCTCAGCCGAGGGGACAGAGTGGGCAGCGTCCTCCTCAGGCCAGGCGTCCCCAGTGACAGGGGCCCTTCCCAGGTCTGGAGACCCCCTTGGCCTCACCCCTGGGCAGCCCAGTTCCAGCCACACTGGCCCGCGCATCCCTGGAAACAGAAGCTGCTGCTCAGGTCCTCCTGTCCTTGGGCTCTTCACATGCCCTCTTGCTGCCCTCTGGCAGCATCACTTACCCGATGCAGGGGCCTGGCTCCCTTCGTCTCGGATCACAGGGGACGGATTCTTCACACTGGAGGGAAGGACGGTCCGAGGGGGCAGCCACCGGGCTGGGCAGGGTCCCTGGAAGACAAAACGCTGGGAGAGCGTTCTTAGGAGCAGGTGGGTTCCTAAACCTAAGTGTGTTGTTCAGTTGCTCAGTCGTGTCCAACTCTTTGTGACTCCATGGGCTGCAGCATGCCAGGCTTCCCTGTCCTTCGCCATCTCCTGGAGTTTGCTCAAACTCATTTCCATTGACTTGGTGATGCCATCTGGCCATCTCATCCTCTAAGTGTTGGTGCCTGTAATTAACTTGGACGCGCATGGGGTCCTCTGCCTGGAGGCTGGGCAGATGCTATCCCCCCATAGTGGACGATGTTCTTTAGGTTCCACAGTTGGTGCCGTCACGACAGGTGAGGACCTTGCACACATCGGAAGAGGAGTGAGGAGGCTGCAGAGGACAGGGCAGGTGTGATGAGAGGTCTGTCCCCAGCATGCAGACGTGTATACGTAGCAGATACGGAGGATGCAGACGTGTATACTCAGCAGATATGGAGGATGCAGACGTGTATACTCACCAGATACGGAGGATGCAGATGTGTATACGCAGCAGATACAGAGGATGCAGACGTGTATACTCACCAGATACAGAGGATGCAGACGTGTATACGCAGCAGATACGGAGGATGCAGATGTGTATACTCACCAGATACGGAGGATGCAGACGTGTATATGCAGCAGATACGGAGGATGCAGACATGTATATGCAGCAGATACGGAGGATGCAGACATGTATACTCAGCAGATATGGAGGATGCAGACGTGTATATGCAGCAGATACGGAGGATGCAGACATGTATACTCACCAGATATGGAGGATGCAGACGTGTATATGCAGCAGATACGGAGGATGCAGACGTGTATACTCACCAGATATGGAGGATGCAGACGTGTATATGCAGCAGATACGGAGGATGCAGATGTGTATACTCACCAGATACGGAGGATGCAGACGTGTATATGCAGCAGATACGGAGGATGCAGATGTGTATATGCAGCAGATACGGAGGATGCAGATGTGTATACTCACCAGATACGGAGGATGCAGACGTGTATATGCAGCAGATACGGAGGATGCAGACATGTATACTCAGCAGATACGGAGGATGCAGACGTGTATACTCAGCAGATATGGAGGATGCAGACGTGTATATGCAGCAGATACGGAGGATGCAGACATGTATACTCAGCAGATATGGAGGATGCAGACGTGTATATGCAGCAGATACGGAGGATGCAGACATGTATACTCACCAGATATGGAGGATGCAGACGTGTATATGCAGCAGATACGGAGGATGCAGACGTGTATATGCAGCAGATACGGAGGATGCAGACGTGTATACTCACCAGATATGGAGGATGCAGACGTGTATACGCAGCAGATACGGAGGATGAAGACGCATATACGCAGCAGATACGGAGGATATAGACGCATATAGACATATATACTCAGCAAATACAGAGGATGTAGATGTATATAAGCAGCGGGTATGGAGAATGTAGACGTGTATACACCCCAGAGGAGAGACCCTGTGGAAACTGGCTCACAAACACAGAGGCCAGGCAGTCCCACCATGTGCCTTGTGTAAGCTGAGAACCAGGAAAGCTGGTGATGAAAACCTGTCTGAGCCCAAAGGTCCAAGAAGCAGGAGCTCTGATGTCTGAGGGCGGGAGATGGTGTCCAGCTCAGCAAGAGAGAAAGAGGACTCATCCTTTTCCACCTCCTGTTCTACTCAGACCCTCGGCAGATTGGACGGTGCCCCCCACTCTGACAAGTGTGAATGTCCTTCACTTGCTTCCTGACAAGTGCATTCCTCTCTGGGAAAACACCCTCCCAGACAGCCTGAGAGCGTCTAACTAGCTGGCTGGGCATCCCTCAGCCCAGCCAAGGTATCCCTCAGCCCAGCCAAGGTGATGCAGAGAACTCACCACCATAGCCTGTCTCTTCCTTGGAGGGCAGGTGTTGGAACAATTAGCCACTTCTGGAAGGAGGCCTGGAGGCTGGGTCCAGAGCAGCGGAAGAGTGGCTGCAGCCACTGCTGAACATGAAGTCTCCCCGATGAGTCAAATTCTCTCCAGTGTATTGACTGCGAGTCAGTCCTACCAGACAGAAATGCTGGTTTCTAAAACATCGCTTTAGAGAAATTGACGGTGAATTAAAAACCAACTGAAAATGAGGCTGGTTGAGAAGCAAAGGCTTTGGTTGTTGGTTCTTCTATCAGCCAACTGCATTCCCCAGGGTCTCCCCGGTGTCTGCCCCGGGACTGGTGGTATTAGATGACTGATTAGGCAGAGTAAGCGTGATGTACTAACTCCTTGACTCAGGTGACAGATACAGTGGGTTGAATGGTGACCGCCCCCTCAAAAGAGATATGTCTGTGTTCTCACCCCTAGAACCCATGAAGGCAACAGGCGACCTTATGAGGAGAAAAGGGTCTTTGCAGATGCAACCAAGGATCTGAGATGAGACGGTCCCAGAGAGGGGCAGGCCTTGGTTCGAGTCAAGTGTTCTTACCGGAGGACAGGGGGAGACAGTTGGGGCAGCCAGAGGGGTCTGGAAATGCCTTCGCGCCTCTGCTGGACACCCAGGTCCAGGTTTCCAAGCCTGGAGGTCGAGTGCTAATGCCGACCAGGCCCCTCACGCCGCAGCCCGCCCGCTGCCCTGTGTCTCGCCCAGGTCTGTCCTCCTGCCGATGGCCACCCAGTCCCCCTTCCTGCCTCGGCCTCAGCAAGCTCTTGTCCAGCTCAATGCCGACACACACCTGGCTTGACCTCTGTCTAGAAAGTTCTTTCTTCTCCTGGTGGGTCTCGACTCTTGGTCTCAACTTCAGGGTCAGCTTCTCTGCGACGCCTGTCCGGACCCTCCGCCTGCGGTTGAGCGCTGTCTCCTTCCTCGCGCACCTTCTTCTCGGCTCCTGTCGCCAGCTCACTCAGTGACAGAGGGACAGACGCTTCGTCTCGGTTGTTTCCACACACGCACACGTGCACACACACAGCAAACCCCAGGAGGCATGTGGCCGTCTTTCTCTTGTTCGGATCTGACTCTTCACCGCACACGGGACCCGGCAGAGCTCCGAGTATTTACTGAAAGAAAAGGTAAAGGCTAGCCTCCCTGAGCCATGCAGGGACGGGAGAAGCAGAAAGGAGCCCGCAGTTACGGGCCGAGCTTCTCCCGGAACCCTACACGTTTGTTATCTCATGACGGCAGGCTTGGAAATGTAATTGCTTTGTTTTTCTCTCTTCTCCAAAAGCCTTGTTTTTAAACTGTTTTCCCTGTGGAGTAAGTATGTGCATTAACCCTTATGGCAGCAGAAGAGAAGAAGGGTTTGTGGGCTTAGAGCGAGCTTGCAGAAGTCAGACTCCCAGAAGGAGAAACTTCCTGTCCAATGGAACATTGGATGAAAGTTAAAATGCACTTGCAGAAATCAATTGGTTGCTATAGCAACAGGTCCCGGGTCTGTAGAGGTGGCGGGGAGTCAGCTAACTTAACTTTGGTCTAGGCTTGAGAGAAGAAGCCGCCCAAGCAAAATTAGGGGCTGTGTTTTGAAGTGTCTCACGTCACTGGCATAAAATGATGTTTACACACCTTCCCCGGCCTGGCTGTCAGTCCCGTTGCTTCCTTGGTTGGCTCCTGTAGGCAGCAGAATGTTCAGTGCCCGCCCAGCAAGGCTTCTGGCCCTCTCAGAGGGGTGCAGCTTAGCACACCTCCTGCCTTAAAATGCTCCCTGAAACTTGCGCTCTGAAGAGGCCCTGTGCCAGGCCCTTCGGTGATGAGTAACCAACTGCCAGAAGACTCTGCTGGTGAATTCAGATTTTCATCTATATAAGGTTTCCCAGGGTGGAATCCACCCACTTGCGCTGGGAGAGTTCATCGAAAGTGTCAGAGAAGGGAGTACAGAGGTGATTCTCTGCGTGCGTTTGGGGCGCGTGTGCTGGGGCAGCGATGGGCGGCGGGGCTGAGGCGGGCGGGCAGGTGCTCTCCACGGCCACGTGGACGGCGGGGCGCGGACGCTGGGGCACTGCAGCCCCTGTGAGTGGGCAGCCGGCCTAGGCGGTCTCCTCTGAGCAGATCATCTGTTGAGCACGTGAGTCCAGAGAAGCCCTTTTCAGCGACACACAGGCCCGAGCTGCGTGCGCTCTGCCTGCCGCGGGCCGCGGTCCACGAAGCCTGCAGGTTCATTTCACTCTTCGTCTTCGCTCAATGTGCGTTTGTCCAAGTCCCTCTGTGGGAGGCTCCGCAGAGGAGCCCACGTCCTCGTCTCTGCGACCTGTGAGTAAGCGCACACGTTACCACATGAAGGGAAAGCCCACGTCCTCATCTCTGGAACTGTGAGTAAGTGCACACCTCACCACGTGAGGGGGTTAAGGCTGCAGGTGGCATTAAGGCTGCTCCTCAGACACCCTCACACAGGGGGTGATCCTGGATTACTGGGGGACTCCAATGGAATCACAAGCATTCTTGAAAGCGTAAGAGGGAGGCAGAGAGGAGGTCAGAGCGACGTGCTGTGGAGGCTGGACCCGTCGCTGACTCTGAAGATGAAGGAAAAGGTGTGAGCACGGAGGGGCAACTCTGGAAGCTGGCTAGGGTGGGGAGCAGTGCCCGCCCAGGGTGTCTGGAGAGGACCACGGCCCTGCCCACACCTTGACTCTAGCCCAGGGCGCCCCCACAACTGTAGGACAGGAAATCCATGCTCTTTCAAGCCTTAGGTGGTGGTCTGTTTGCAGCAGCCCTAAGGTGTGCGAAGGCCCAGGGCGGCACCAGGCTCTGGGGGCTAAGGAGGCATGTTCCCCACCAGTCACAGTCCAGAGTGGGCAGCCGGGCCCCTGGCGGGTGGATGGAAGGACTGGCTGGTGGGAGAGAGGTTGGCAGCCCAGACCTGGGAGGAGACGAGCCAGCAGGGTGGGGGCTGGGGAGGCCCCGGACACACGCGGTTGGCCCAGTAGCCATGGCCTGGAGACCTCGGCACACAGGCTTGAGTCTCCTCCTGGGAGCTGCAAGGGAGTCTGAGAAAGTTTTGAGTGGGAAACAGACCCGATCAGAGAAATCAGGCAGAAGCAAAGCGAGTCAAAATCAGAGACAGTGGATCAAAAACGAAGCTTGTCAGTGTGCTGGGCCCAGCGGGCAGCCCGGCTCGGAGGCGGGTAGGCTGAGCGAGGCGACGCCCTGCCCCGCTCACTCTTCCCAGCTGGCCTGGATCCCTGACCCATCTTGGGTGAGTCCCGGAGCCCCTCAGGTGGCCCGCTCCCCTCTCCTCCCCACACCGTCCTCAGCTCGACGGCCCCAAGGAGGGAAGGCAGTGGAGATGGAGCCGTGGTCACAGGCTGAGCGGGCCTGCCAGCCCTCCATAAATTAAACGTGAAGCGTAACAAGTGATTATTTAGGGCAGAGTTACCGTTATTTTCTAATACGAAAAAGCAGGGATGAAAGCTGGAATGGATGCCAGCCAGAATGAAGAAAGGAGTTCCGTTCATCTGCTGCTGACAAAGCGGTCCCTGTGGAGGGCTGCCTCTGGCCATGCCAGGCTGCACTGGCTCTGGGGGGGCACGCCCCTGGGCTGGGGGCTGCTGGGGGCCGGACTTTGTCCTCTGCGGGCTGGGCGGGTGGCAGCCCCGGCTGCTTGGGGGGTGGACTGGGCTCTGGTCCCACGTGGCAGCCAGAAGGGCAAGGGGGAGGTCAGCGGAGGACCTGGGAGGCTGGGGTCAAGTGCAGATTCTCGGTTTCTTGTCCATGGCCAAAGCCCTGGGGCCCATGGCGGGGCTTCAAGGAGGAGCCGGAATTCCCTCCTCCTGTGACTGAGCCTTGGAGAAGGCAATGGCACCCCACTCCAGTGGTCTTGCCTGGGAAATCCCATGGACAGAGGAGCCTGGTGGGCTACAGTCCATGGGGTCTTGAAGAGTCAGACACGACTGAGCGACTTCACTTTCACTTTTCACTTTCATGCAGTGGAGAAGGAAATGGCAACCCACTCCAGTGTTCATGCCTGGAGAATCCCAGGGATGGCGGAGCCTGGTGGGCTGCCGTCTATGGGGTTGCACAGAGTCGGACACGACTGGAACGACTTAGCAGCAGCAGAGACTGAGCCTGGGGACCCTCAGTGCTCGCCTTCCCTGTGGTGCCGCTAGTGGGGTCTTGTCTTATTGTTCCTTTTCCAGCTTGTCCAGTCCCTGGGTCGCCATGGTGACCACACCATGTGATCGAACCCCCCAGCAGCCTAGGGACTGTCACAGCAGGTGCTCTGTGCCCTCGACCTCCTTAAATCCCTCAATCCCCGCCCCCAGGCCGCGTTGCCCCAATTTTACACAGAAGCTTGAGGCTCAAAGGGTTACGTGGTTTTCCACCTACATACACCTTGCTAGTGGCAGAGTCCAGATTCACACCCAGGTCTCTGTCAGGGGAGCCAGCCTCTCCCCTCGGTGCCTCTGGCCACCGTCCCAACCCCCTACCACCTCGGCTCCCAAGGGCCCCCCCTTAGACAGGCCCCAGGGCGGGCTTGCTCTGGCAAGAGAGGGGGGACTTCTGCAGTTTGGGGTGGCCACTTTGGGAAGCCAGCACTTGCAGGAGTGGTGTTTCCTGATGCCTTCAGAGCTGGGTCGTCTCTCAACCAGACCCACTTCCAAGTCATGTAGTTGCCGAACCAAACGGCAAACGTGGGTGAGAATGCTGGTGTCCTCCGACGCTGGGGCCTCCTCTCCTGTCCACCTGACCCACTCCGTCCCCCACCCGTGCCTTCAGCACCGGGCCCGGGAGACACAGGCTATCCTTCGCCGCTCACACACACACACACACACACACACTCCTAAAGGCAGGCTCCAGCAGTTAAGCTGATCAACAGACACCAAAGGCTCGAGTTTGCCTTTAGGAAGCTCCCGGCCATGAGGGGAGCCAGGCAACAGATGGGTGAGGGGAATTCACACCCAGGAGCTGCGACAGACAAGACAGGCTGAGGACGCCCAGGCTGGGTGGAGGTCTCGGAGGCTGCAGACACTTGCACAAAGTCCCCAGATGATGAGAAGAGCGTAGGAGAGCCCTCCAGGCCAGGCGCACAGGCCCGCCTGTGGGAGTGGGAGTGTCTGGGCGTCTGGGGGTCAGGCTGGCAGGAGGGCAGGGGCCAAGGCTGGAGCAGACTCAAGAGCTGGGTCGCAAAGGATTTGGCATCTTTTCTTGAAAGGGTGGGATGTCATTGAGTGAATTCAGAAGCTAGAAACCGAGTGACATGCACAGATCTTCCAGAGACTAGCATCAGCGTGGAGCAGGGAGCAGAGGGTGTCAGGAGACGCCGAGAGGGAGACTTGGTGTCTGGGCAGGAGAGGGAGCTGGCTCGGGCCAGGCAGAGGCCTCGAGGAGGGCGGGGAGAGACCTGAGCTGGACGGCGTCAGGGCGACCTTGACAGAGGTTTCTGTAAACAGAGCTGAGAAGGAAACAGCAGCGGACGGCAGCCACTCACCTCCCCAACCCGTCCCAGTCCTGCCTGGTGCCAGGACACGCAGCGTGTCTGCTGCCGTGCCCAGCCCCAGCTCTCAGGACCCGCTGCTGGGAGCTGAGTGGGCAGCGCCATCCTGACACTTGTGTGACTCGCAGTCCCTGTGCCTGGCGCCCGGGAAGCCGGTGTGGCCTCTGCAGCCGCTGGCGTCTACTTGATTGAAGACATCAGCTCAGGAACTGCGGCTTCCTGAATGAAACCTAAAATCGCATTGACTCTGCGGCTGCAGCTGGAAGGACTCCAGCCCCCCTGATGCTCCCACAGAGGCCATGCTGGGCTTGCGGGGCCGTGGCTGGAGTTCCTCCCACACCCTCCATGCGGTGTGGCCGGCCCCTCCCCAGGGAGGTGCGGACCCAGGAGGAAGCAGTGAGCTGCCTGGGGGCTGTTTAGATGGCGAGATGGCCACTTGTAAGAAAGCAGATCCCCTCAACACAAACCACACACACACACTCACACAAACACACACATACTCATACACACATACACATGCTCATGCACACACACACACTCATGCATACACATGCTCGTGCACACACATACTCTCACAACTCGCACACACACTCATGCACATTCTCACACACATTCTCTCTCTCTCACACACACACACGCACACACACTCATGCATATACATGCTCGTGCACACACACATTCTCACAACTCGCACACACACTTGTACATACACATGCATACACACACTCATATACACAAACTCGTGCACACACGCCGACACACATGCATGTGCACACACACACGAATGTGCACACACACTCACACACACATACACATACTCACACATGCCATGCACACACACATGCTAACGCACACACACTCACACACACATACACACACACTCACATACTCATACACATGCACACACACACATACCAAACTCACACACACGTGCACACACACTGGCATGCACTCACAGATGCATGTGCATACACGCATGAACATGCACACAAGCTCGTTCTCACACACACTTACATGCACATGCACACACATTCACACCCAACTCACATACACATGCTTATGCACACACACACTCTCACACACTCACACGCACACTCATGCACATTCTCACACACATTCTCTCTCTCTCTCTCTCACATACACACACACACACATGCCAGGGCTAGGACAGTTAATGTTCTATGAGCAGCTCTCATAGAAGAGAGCTAATTGATTCCAATTTGCATTTTTCCAGGTCTCATAATTCTCTGTCTCACCTTCTTTACGCCGCGGGAGCCTGCGGGGCTGTGCGGCTATGTCACAGGAGGGCTGCGTAACCCGCACAACCGCTCTGTATTCACCAGCGGGACAGACGGCGCCTTGTGTCACCAAGAGCACCCCCGGCCCTCGTCCCAACACTCTTCCCCACGGGAGGCAGGTGTGTCAGCCTGGGAGCCCCTGAGACATCCTCCCCTCCCAAGGAAAGAAAGCGGACGGGATGCCTCAGAGGGACCTCAGACGGGACTCCGAACTGGCGGCCGCTCCCTCCAACATTCCCAGACAAGATGGCTCCCCAGTGGCAGGTGTCTTCAGACAGTTTATTTTGGGAGGAAGGACTCAGCTCTGTCTGCACGTGGAAGGGTGTTCTGCTCCCCAGAGCTGCCGGGCAGGGTTCCAGGAAGCCGGGTTATTTAGCAGGTTTTCAAAGTCTGAGGTCATTGCTGTTCTCTCCTCCCTGCAAAAACCCCAGACGTCAGCTCCTCCCAGCAGCCGGCTCCCCAGGTTCCCGAATGCCTGGCCCCATTCATTCACTCACTCATTCACTGCCTTACTCCACACACATTTATCACGGCCCTGCGGTGTGTCGGGCACCGGGGCACAGGGTGAACAATGCATGCAGCCCTGGTGCCGAGGAACTGACTTTCTGGTAAGGGAGGGAGAAAAAAGCAAGTCAGTAAACGAGCAATAGAGAGAGTGGTGTGAACGCCAAAGAAGCAGGCCCAGCGGAGGGTGTGAGGGACCCACCTGTGTCTGGGCTGGCCTCTGGGCTGGGGCCAGGGCAAAAGAGGAGGCCAAGTCTGGGGTGCATGGCCAGATGGTGACTTCTGGGAAATGTTAAAAGAAGTGCAAGGTGAGGGGTGGCTGACTTTGTGAGCCAAGTTGTGAGGGCTGTGTTCGCCTTGCTAAGCAGTTTAGGTTTTATTCTGGAGGCAGGGGGGAGCCAGGACAAGTTCTGAAGCAAAAAAGGGACACTAGTCTATATGCAGTGTCTGCATTTTAGGACAATCCCTCTGGCTGCCGTGGGGTGAGTCTTTGGAGAGGAGACAGGCAGCAGGAGATTCTGACCTGTGAAGTGAACAGTTGAGCATGGCCTGGAGAGGAAAGGAGAGACATCGAGGAGGTGAGATCCGCAGGTGGCTTGTGAGATGTGGAGGGTGAGGCAGTGGGTGGATTTTATTCCTAGGACCCTGGCCTGGGGAACTGGAGCAGTAAAGGCTGCCCTTATCTGTTTCTGGAACACTTCCAGCAGTGAGATGTAGAGACCTAACAGTGACTTAAACAATAAAAATGTTTTTAATTATCCCACATCCTGATAAGTCTGGAGGTGAGCCATCTGGGGCTGGTTTAACATCTCAAGAGTGTCATTAAAGATCTAGGATCTTTCTTTCTTTTTGCGCCCCCATCCTCAACGTATTTGCTCGTTATCTTCACGGTTGCAAGATGGTTGCTGTAGCTCCCGACATTTTCACGGCAGGAAAAAGAGGAAAGAGGTGGTCATAGCCATGTCTGTTCCCTTAAATCAAGAAAAACAAAGCTTCCAGAAGATTCCACCTATAAGTCGATGTCCATCCTTAGCTTGAAGAAAACTGGAAAAGTGAGTTTTTAAATTTCCGGCACCAGTAGCGGAGGCACGTAAGAAAGAAAGGCGGGCTGGGAACAGGCCTCGGGTTAGTGTCACCAAGCAAGGTGAAAAGCCTTGGCAGAAAAGGCAGCTTAGCTCCACGCCTGGGGAGGAGTGGTTTGTGGGAAAAAGCAACCTCAACTCAAGAGAAGATTCTTGAGAGTCCCTTGGACAGCAAGGAGATCAAACCAGTCAATCCCAAAGGAACTCTGAACATTCATTGGAAGGACTGAAGCTGAAGTTCCAGTACTTTGGTCACTTGATGAGAAGAGCTGATGCATTGGAGAAGACACTGGTGCTGGGAAAGAGTGAGGGCCCGTGTCTCTGGGCCTTGGTTTCCTCCTGTTACTGCATGAGAGACCGACCAGACCCTTCCTGATTCCACAGCAAAGTGGAAGGGAAGTGTCAAGTGTGCACAACAACGGTCAAAGGAAATCTCTAGGAACCTGCTGCACCATCTGGAACCCGCTCATCCAGCCAGATAATAAAACCCTGGCGGGCAGCAAAGAAAGCTGCTGGCCGGGGACCAGCCCACCTCGCCCTCCTGCTGAGGTTGCCCGCCCAGGGGTCCCCCGGAACCTCCTGATGCCGGCGGTGGGCCCCACTGTCAGATCCCAGTGCTGATCGAAACAGGCTTCCCGAACACAGAACTCTCTCTGTCAGGATGCGCGGTCCGCCCTGGTGGTTGGGTGGAGGGGGGAGTTGGCTCGGCTGTCCCATGTCAGAGGTGGGATCTGAGACCCTGGGCTATTGCGGGGGCGGCTGTGGGTCCCCGTTAGGCTGGAGGACTGCTCGACGTGAGATTGCGAGGACTGGACCAGGCGTCCTGGTTCCCTGCATGCTGACCATGAGCAGGTCACTTCACCCCCGTGAGCTTTGGGGTTCTCAACTGTAAGATGGAGATCGCACCGCCTGGCACCCTGGGGCCTTGCCACAGCCCTGGGAGACCAGCATCCTCAGCAACCCATCTCGAAGAGGAGAAGACTGAGGCCACGGAAGTCCCCTGACCAGGAAACGGCAGAGGCTGAAACCCACTCAGGTCTGTGGCTCCAGAACCTGGGCTTCGTCCCAGCACAGGCTTGCCCACCCCCTGAAGGTGTTGTGTGTCGTGAAGGCAGAGTCCACGTGGCTGGCAGGGGAACGGCTGACCGGCTGGGGTGCGGGTGACAGGTGGGGTGGGGATGGCTGACCAGCAGGGGGACAGCCGCCCTGAGGCTGCAGCTGCCGCCCCTCGACAGCCCGAGCCCCTCCCCCCCAATCCCCTGGGCCGGCCGGCAGTGAGCTGGGGAGACACAGTTGGCAAAACACATTAGCATCTTCTTCTCTGCTAATTAGTTTTGTGAAGAATTATTTATCTATTATTTTCACCAGAGAGCAACTGGGGCTGCCGGAACGTGGTGACAGGCGTTATGTGAGAGGGGAGGAAAGGAGCACGCCCCTCGCCAGAGCGGGATCGTCTCCACGTGGACACGAGCGGGGGTCGGGGAGCCCACGGGCACGGGGGGAGAGGCTGGGGGGACAGAACAAACCCCAGGCGTGAGTAGAGGGGGCACCCACACCCCCGGAGTCTGGAAGAAACACGCCTGCCCTGGACGGTGTCTGCCTGAAAGTCAGAGGGCGGCGTGAAGTGGAAGGCTGTCCCCACCCCGGCCCGTGTGGCTGCTCTGTCTGCTGAGGAAACCTCCCTCCATTCCTTACATCCCAACTCAACAGCATCTCCCCTGGGGAGAGATTGCAGACATTTGGGAGCAGAGCACCGTCCTGCCTTCATGCCCTTGCCTGGGTCCCCCTCACAGTCATCCTGGCACCTGTGAATCTGTCAAGTGTCTCAGTGGTTTCCGAGGTCAACCATGACTGAGCACACGTGGAGTCGGGAAATGCTGGTTAAAGGGGCAACTGGTAGGAGGCGATGGCTGCAGGCTGAGCAGGTGAAGGAGGGCTTCCTGGAGGGGGAGGCTGGGACTGTGTGTTCAGTGATTGTGGGATGAGGCCGGGTGGCTGCACACACAGTACGGGCTGGATCACATACCCAGAGGGCCTCCCTGAGACATGACTGCTTCCTGAAGGCAGTGAGGTTGTGTCTGACACTGGGGCCTGTCTCAGCACTGGCCTGACTCAGAGAGCTGTGTGTCTGAGGGACCTCACCACTGTGAGCGTTTGCTCACTTGCTGAGAAAATGAACGGAGACACTGATGTAACCAGAAGACAATGTGGTTCAGTGCCTTGAAAATGGAGCTTTCCTTTAATTCAGCATTTCCATTTTAAAATAATCTGTCCTAAGCAAGTATATCACAAACTATTTCTGCAAGTATGTTCATCATGATGCTACTTCAGATAGAACATAAAACATAAGACAAATGTTCATTCACAGGGACTGTTCCAGGAAATTACGTCGATGAAAATACTGGAGTGAATAGCCATTCCCTTCTTCAATAAGGAATAGCCATTCCTTCTGGGTTGGGATCATCCCAACCCAGGGATCGAACCTGAGTCTCCTGCATTGCCGGCAAAGTCTGTACTCTCTGTGTCACTGAGGAAGCCCTTCAGATAAGATCAGATCAGTCGCTCAGTCGTGTCCGACTCTTTGTGACCCCATGAATCGCAGCACGCCAGGCCTCCCTGTCCATCACCAACTCCCGGAGTTCACTCAGACTCATGTCCATCGAGTCAGTGATGCCATCCAGCCATCTCATCCTCTGTCGTCCCCTTCTCCTCCTGCCCCCAATCCCTCCCAGCATCAGAGTCTTTTCCAATGAGTCAACTCTTCGCATGAGGTGGCCAAAGTACTGGAGTTTCAGCTTTAGCATCATTTCTTCCAAAGAAATCCCAGGGCTGATCTCCTTCAGAATGGACTGGTTGGATCTCCTTGCAGTCCAAGGGACTTTCAAGAGTCTTCTCCAACACCACAGTTCAAAAGCATCAATTCTTTGGCTCTCAGCCTTCTTCACAGTCCAACTCTCACATCCATACATGACCACAGGAAAAACCATAGCCTTGACTAGACAAACCTTTGTTGGCAAAGTAATGTCTCTGCTTTTGAATATGCTATCTAGGTTGGTCATAACCTTCCTTCCAAGGAGTAAGCGTCTTTTAATTTCATGGCTGCAGTCACCATGTGTAGTGACTTTGGAGCCCAGAAAAATAAAGTCTGACACTGTTTCCCCATCTATTTCCCATGAAGTGGTGGGACTGGATGCCATGATCTTCGTTTTCTGAATGTTGAGCTTTAAGCCAACTTTTTCACTCTCCTCTTTCACCTTCATCAAGAGGCTTTTGAGTTCCTCTTCACTTTCTGCCATAAGGGTGGTGTCATCTGCATATCTGAGGTTCTTGGTATTTCTCCCGGCAATCTTGATTCCAGCTTGTGTTTCTTCCAGTCCAGCGTTTCTCATGATGTACTCTGCATATAAGTTAAATAAGCAGGGTGACAATATACAGCCTTGATGTATTCCTTTTCCTATTTGGAACCAGTCTGTTGTTCCATGTCCAGTTCTAACTGTTTCTTCCTGACCTGCATACAAATTTCTCAAGAGGCAGGTCAGGTGGTCTGGTATTCCCATCTCTTTCAGAATTTTCCACAGTTTATTGTGATCCACACAGTCAAAGGCTTTGGCATAGTCAATAAAGCAGAAGTAGATGTTTTTCTGGAACTCTCTTGCTTTTTCCATGATCCAGCGGATGTTGGCAATTTGATCTCTGGTTCCTCTGCCTTTTCTAAAACCAGCTTAAACATCAGGAAGTTGACAGTTCACGTATTGCTGAAGCCTGGCTTGGAGAAGTTTGAGCATTACTTTACTAGCGTGTGAGATGAGTGCAATTGTGCGGTAGTTTGAGCATTCTTTGGCATTGCCTTTCTTTGGGATTGGAATGAAAACTGACCTTTTCCAGTCCTGTGGCCACTGCTGAGTTTTCCAAATTTGCCGGCATAATGAGTGCAGCACTTTCACAGCATCATCTTTCGGGATTTGGAGTAGTTCAACTGGAATTCCATCACCTCCACTAGCTTTGTTCGTAGTGATGCTTTCTAAGGCCCACTTGACTTCACGTTCCAGGATGTCTGGCTCTAGGTCAGTGATCACACCATCGTGATTATCTGGGTCGTGAAGACCTTTTTTGTACAGTTCTTCTGTGTATTCTTGCCACCTCTTCTTAATATCTTCTGCTTCTGTTAGGTCCATACCATTTCTGTCCTTTATCGAGCCCATCTCTGCATGAAATGTTCCCTTGGTATCTCTAATTTTCTTGAAGAGATCTCTAGTCTTTCCCATTCTGTTGTTTTCCTCTATTTCTTTACATTGATCGCTGAGGAAGGCTTTCTTATCTCGCTATTCTTTGGAACTCTGCATTCAGATGCTTATATCTTTCCTTTTCTCCTTTGCTTTTCACTTCTCTTCTTTTCACAGCTATTTGTAAGGCCTCCCCAGACAGCCATTTTGCTTTTTTGCATTTCTTTTCCATGGGGATGGTCTTGATCCGTGTCTCCTGTACAATGTCACGAACCTCAGTCCATAGTTCATCAGGCACTCTATCTATCAGATCTAGGGCCTTGAATCTATTTCTCACTTCCACTGTATACATCAATATAATAGAGCATACACAGTTAATTGCAAAGAATCATTTCCCTGGCCAGGGATCGAACCTGCAACCCTCACATTGGAAGGAAAGTCTTAACCACTTGACCACCAGGGAAGTCTCAAGAATGCAGCCTGACAACAGTAGTGTTATGTATTTCCAAAGCATTCTATAAAAGCATATACCGCTTTTTTAATTGAAAAGCTGGGAGAAAAACATTATTAAGGATTATAAAACAGTCATCATTTCTTTAGGCCACAGAGTCAGCTTATCTCAGCAGTTCTCATATCAGCTGGGTCAGATGCAGCTGGCCTTGGTTTGGTCAGGTTGGCTGAGCTGATTCAGGTGTTTTTACTGAGCTGCCAGGGCTTCCCAGGTGGCTCAGGGGGAAGGACCCACCTGCCAGTGTAGGAAATGTAAAAGACACAGGTTCGAGCCCTGGATCGGGAAGACACCCTGCAGAAGGTCATGGCCACCCACTCCAGTATTCTTGCCTGGAGAATCCCATGGACAGAGGAGCCTGGTGGGCTACAGTCCATGGGGTCACGTAGAGTTGGACACGACTGAGTGACTGAGCAGGCACACACACTGAACTGCCAAGCAGCGAGGGGGGTGCTGCCTTGGGAAGCCAGCTGACATCTGGTTGGGATGACAGGTAGCACGTGTCTCCCATCACACAGCGGGCTCGTCTGGACTCCTTCACATGACGGCTCAGGGCTCCACGGCTGCAAGAATGGAAGGATTCACTGGAGCCAGGGCTCTGGAAGTTTAAGCCTGGAAATCACATGTCATCTTCACTGTATTCCATTGGCAAAGAAAGATGAGTTAGGCCCAGGTCCAGGGGCAGTGAGACTGATGACCTTGCGTCTTGGTGACGGGTGAGCTGCAGACAGCCATGGTGCTTCGTGCCATCTGCCGGGTAGCAGTGCCAAACGGTCACTCACTTGACACATGTTTACCGTCTGCCGTGCTCTGTGCTGGTGCGCGCCCTTTCCGTGGGGAGAGAACCCAGTCACTGGAGAGTGTCACCCACCTGAGCACCGAGCACACAGTAGCTGCCCAGGGAACCCTTGTGGAAGTAGGGAGGGCACAGGCTCAGCCTCGGCGCCTCCTGCCAGCGCCACTGAGGAGCCTCTAAGAAGCCTCGCTGTTACTCCCCAGGTGAGAGGCAAGCAAACCATTCCAACGCGGGCACGCATGAGAGCAAAGAAGGGGCTCCTCTAAGAGGAACAAACAGAATGCTGAGTTGTCGCAGGTGCAGCCCGATCCAGGACAAGGAGGCTGCCACCAGCTCCACTTTATACAGGAGAGAAAAAAGCAACCTCCTGTTCATTTAGGAGGAATCATTCTGAGTTTAGACACAAGCAGTCAAGCATAGGGAAAGAATCCATTTATTTGGTATTGCCACTAATACCAACTCTAGATGCCCCAGAAGGCAGCTTGCTAGGTTGAGATTCACAAACAGGATTCAGAGAGTGGAGGAGGCTGGGGAATGTGTGTGTGTGTGTGTGTGTGTGTGTATGAGAGGGAGGGAGAGAGGAAAGAAGTGGAAAGCTTCAAATCTTTTCAGAAGAGCACACAGAATGCCTCTGAAGATGTTGGTTTGCTTTGGGTGTTTATTTTTTAAAAAACTGAAGACTTCCTCTTTTCCAGGGAAGAGGTGTCCAGGGCAGCTGCTCCCTGACCCGCTGTCTGTGTCTGCCTCCCTGCCCTGTGCCTTCGAGGCGGCTGCTCCTGGAGGTGAGACCACAGTCTGTTCCACCGAGAAACCGGACCCTGCCCCTGTCTGAACAGCTCACAGCACCTTCCGGGATGCACGGGGAGATGCCCGGTGATGACCCCACCCAGTCCTGGTCCTCCTGTGGCCCAGCAGTGCAGACACTCTGCGTGTCTTGAAAGACGGGGAGGAGGAGGCTGGTGGGGAAGAGTTGAGGGGTTGCAGGCCAGAGAGCTACCAGGCAGGTCATGGTCCAGTGTGTGGTCCTGAGACCCTAATAGCTCTCCCCCTTCCTCACAGGGTAAACTTCAGGCAAGTTACACATTGTGCCAGCCTCCATTCCTCACTGGTCAAATGGAAAGGGTGATTGTGTCTATTTAGCATATAATAATTGTAAATTTTGTTGTTGTTCTGTGGCTCAGTCGTGTCTGACTCTTTGCTCTCCCATGGACTGTAGTCCACGAGGCTCCTCTGTCCATGGGATTCCCTGGACAAGAATACAAGAGTGGCTTGCCACGCCCTTCTCCAGGGGATCTTCCTGACCCAGGGATCGAACCTGGATCTCCTGCATTGAAGGCAGATTCTTTACTGTCTGAGCCACCAGGGGCTTGTTAATTGTGTATTTAGCATGTAATAATTATTAAACTGTTAGCGGATACCAAGTGCTCAATAAAGCTACGTGCTGTTGTCTGCATGTTTTTGTTCCCTCAAAATTGATGTGTTGACGTCTTAACCTCTGATGTGATGGAATGTGAAGGTGAGGCCTTTGGGAAGTAACTAAATTTGGGTGCAGGAGTCGGAGTGGGGCCACCATTACGGGATTGATGCCGAGGAGCGAGTGCTCTGCCACCTCGAGGCGTGGAACCCAGGAAGAGGGCACCCCCAGCGGAATCCGGAAAGACAGCGCCCCTAGAGGAACCTGGGAAGAGAGTGCCCCTAGAGGAACCCAGAAAGAGAGCGCCCCCAGTGGAACCCGGGAAGACAGCGCCCCTTAGAGGAACCCGGGAAGACAGCGCCCCTTAGAGGAACCCGGGAAGAGAGCGCCCCTAGAGGAACCCGGAAAGAGAGCACCCCTAGAACCCACCGTGCGGCCCCTGCTCTCGGAACCCCAGTCATGAGAACTGAACGTTTGGTCAAGCCTCCTTCCCGAAGAGCAGCTCTGGTGCAAGCTAGTGGAGAAGGTTTCTCCTCCCTCCAAACTCGCATCTCCACTTGTGAAAAGCTGGACTTGTTAATCAGACGTTTATTGGTTCCACTGTGGCTTCTGGGACAGCAATAGAATGGATCTCTGCCCCCAGAGAGACTGGTCAAACGGCCTTTGGAAACAGATGGCATTTTGTGGCAGTGACCACGGAGAAACAGAGCACGATCTGTGGTCCTCCAGGCCCCTTTCATCAGGCAGGTGGAGAACCAGCACCCTGAATGAGGGATGAGCACAGAAAGTCCACTCCCTCGGGGTCATGGCTGCAATCTCCTAAATATTCATTCTAGACACACAAATAGCCAATTAAGGTGCCAGAGTAAAGGAGATGGGGACTGAACGGGTCATGTGATTTCCTTTCTCAGGAATCTAACAAGCAATTATTTTCATCTCAGTTAAGGAACCACTCTTTCTTGGAGCCCAAGGAGGTAGGTCCCTGCCGACTCCCCAGTGATGGGCTGGGCTCCCTCTCCACCATCTTATCTGTCAGGGCCAAAGTTCTAGGAGTCACCCATGGGGCTTCCCTTTCTCCCTGTTTACACATGGCTTAATCTTCCATCTTCCTCCAATGACTGGCTAGGGGCCTTCACCCCCAGGCTCTGTTCACAGCCCTGCCATCTTCACCAACATCTCCTTTAAATGTCATAGCCCGGGCATCAGGCAGGGAGGAAGAATTAAACTGGCTTTCTCCAAGCTAAGACCCTGAATGGCCAACCTGTTGATTTCTTGTCCTAAGGGTGATGGAGAGCCATTGGACATCATTAGATGTGTGTCATGAGGGGCCCACATCTGTGTGAAGGGACTGAATGGGCCACAACTAGAAACAGAAAGGCTCAGAGGCACTCATGGAAACATCACGGGATCAGATTTGACTGTAAGATCAAAGGGATCTTTGTTATAATGTCAAAGGGGATAATAGTTTAACAAAGTAAAATTATATTTCTTTTTCATAGTCAAGAAATATGGAGGTATGGCTAGTGCAGTTTGCTTAGTGTCAGGGACCCAGCTCCTAGTTCGTTGTTTTTCCATAATGGCTTCCAGTCACATAGTCATCTTGTGACCCAAGATGGCTGCTGGAGCTCCAGGCATCACATCTACATTCCAGTTAGAAGGAAGAAGGGAAAGGGAAAAGGAAACACATGATCATTTAAGGACAATTCCTGAAAGTGAAAGTTGCATATGCCAATTCTGTTTTAGGTGAAGCTTAGTTGCATGTGTTTCCTTGCTGTCAAGAGAGGCTGGGTTGCTGTTGTTGTTCAGTCACTCAGTCGTGTCCAACTCTTTGCGACCCCACGGACTGCAGCATGCCAGTCTTCCCTGTCCTTCACCATCACCCAGAGTTTGCTCAAACTCATGTCCATCAAGTTGGTGATGGCATCCAACCATCTCATCCTCTGTCCTCCCCTTCTCCTCCTGCCCTCAATCCCTCCCAGCATCAGAATGTTTTCCAATGAGTCAGTTCTTCACATCAGGTGGCCAAAGTATTGGAGCTTCAGCTTCAGCATCAGTCCTTCCAATGAATATTCAGGGTTGTTTTCCTTTAAAATTGACTGGTTTGATCTCCTTGCTGTTCAAGGGACTCTCTAGAGTCTTCTCTAACACCATAGTTTGAAAGCATCAATTCTTCAGTTCTCAGCCTTTTTTATAGTCCAGCTCTTACATCCATACATGACTACTGGGAAAGCCATAGCTTTGACTACATGGGTATTTGTTGGCAAAGTCTTTGCTTTCTAATATACTGTCCAGGCTTGTCATAGCTTTTCTTCCAAGGAGCAAGTGTCTTTTAATTTCAGGGCTGCAGTCACCATCCGCAGTGATTTTGGAGCCCAAGAAAATAAAGTCTGTCGCTGTTTCCATTGTTTACCCATCTATTTGCCATTAAGTGATGGGGCCGGATGCCATGATCTTAGTTTTTTGAATGTTGAGTTTTAAGCCAACAGTTAAGAGAGGCTGGGACATGTCTTATTCACGGCAGCCACATGTCCAGCCAAACATCAGGGGCCCTGTGACTATGGACGAGCAGACTGTAGCTGGGAGTGGCATTCATCACCTCGACCACATGAATGCACTCCCCTTCCTCCCACAGCTGACATCCTCTCCCCAAAAGTTGGGCCCTGGAATCGGTCTTCCTCCTCCCATCCTGAGCCGGGCACCGCAGGGGTCGGAGACAGACAGGAGCTCTCATCTTGCTCACAACTGCAAGTCCTATTGACAGAGAGTAGGTGGGCAAGAGTTGGTTTTTCTTGAGATGTTTTGTTTTTAAAGACATTTTTAAAGAGTTTTAGGTTTACAGTTGAAAGGAAGGTACTTTGAGGAGAGAAGACAACAAAAATGACTTTGGCAAACTGAACTGAAGAAGACCTGCTGGAAGGACGGGAGGCGCATAGGGCGTTTGCGGGAGGGCTAGGGAACCGTGTTTTGTACACGCCCCGACCTGGGCTGCCATCTAGCTCTCCATCCTCTCTCTGCTGCCTGCACGTCTCAGCCGCTCTGCCTGCCTGGCCAAGTGGCTGCCCGTTCTCTTCCGTCCAGCCCAGGCATCCTCTCCTCTGCGGCCCAAGCGCCCCGGCATCTCTGATGCGCCCACGTGCACTGACGGGGTTAGAGCTTCTACCACCCAGAGGGGCGCCCCATCACCTGCCCTGGAGCCGGGACTTACGGAGGGCAGGGCCTGCACAGTGTCTCTGCGTCTGTAGGGAACCTCTGTGACCTTTCTAACGTGAGACCCATTAGGTTTCGGGGGTCACGTGCGGATGGCGGGTGAGCACCTTGTTTCCGGAGGTGAATTCATCAGTTACCTTGATCAGCCATTTGTGCACACAGGACACTTCTCCGGAGCAGAGTCTGTCTGGCCGCCAGGCAGTTTCCGGAGCGGGCGACCCGGAGCTGCGAGGCGGGCTGTGCATCGCTCCAGCCTCTCCTGGAGGCCTCCCACCGCTTCCGCCCCTCCCACTCCTCCCGCCCCTCCTCCCGCTCCTCCCTCTCCTCCTGCCCCTCCGGTCCTCCACCTCCTGGAGCTCAGCGCGGGGAGAGGCTTCCTCTCCCGGCCCAGGAGACAGCGGAGTCAAGGCCGCGCAGATGGCCTCTGCGGAGAGAAGGGGGCTCTCCCCCAGCCTCCCTCCCCTGCCCCGGTCCCCGGGGCTCATTGAGCCCTGGGCACCGGAAGTTAGGATGCTCTGAGAACGCTCTTCCCAGCGCTGCTTCCACCTCAGGCTGCCTTTGACCTCTCACCCCAGCAGCACTGCTAACTCTTTGCGACTCCATGGACTGCAGCATGCCAGGCTCCTCTGTCCTCCACTGTCTCCCAGAGTTTGCTCCAATTCACATATATTGACTCTGTTAAGTCTTTGATGCTATCTAACCATCTCATCCTCTGCCACCCCCATTCCTTTTGCCCTCAATCTTTCCCAGTATCCTGTCTTTTCCATTGAGTCAGCCCTTGGCATCAGTTGGCCCAAGTATTGGAGCTTCAGCTTTAGCATCAGTCCTTCCAATGAATATTCAGGGTTGATTTCCTTTGGGGTGGACTGGTTGGATCGCCTTGCAGTCCAAGGGACTCTCAAGCGTCTTCTCCAGCACTACAGTTTGAAAGCATCAATTCTTTGGTGCTCAGCCTTCCTTATGGGAGGTAGTGAAATATTGGCCCAGCCACACCTGGGGGCTTCCGAGGGTTTGCTAAGCCTCCTCCCTGCCTCCTGAATCAGAGTCAGTGGGGTCCAGCAGTCTGCTTACCAGCTCTCCAGAGGTATTCTGACTCCTGCTGGGTTGTGAAGTGCTGTCCCAGCTGGCCTCAGGAAGCATAGAGGGGTGGGGTCACCTGCCCATGGTTCCGCTCACTCATTCATTCCCTGAGGGTTTATGGAGAGCTAGATGTCCACCCAGGTGGCTCAGTGGGTAAAGAATCAAACTGCAGTACAGGAGACGAGGGTTTGATCCCTGGGTTGGGAAGATTCCCTGGAGGAGGAAATAGCAACCCATTGGAGTATTCCCGTCATGTACAGAGGAGCCTGGCAGGCTGTAGTCCATGGGGTTGCAAAGAGTCGGACATGACTGAACGACTGAGCACACACACAGATGTCCCCCAGGCACTGGGGAGTCTTCAGTGAGCAGAGTAGAGGAAAACCCCAGCCTTGTGGGGAGACACTCAACGTGGAAAGTTAGGAAGCAGAGTGTGGGGGTGTTGGATGGAGGAGATTACACCAGGGAGGAGGGTGTTTGAGCAGGAAGGGGCCAGAAGAGCAGCTGGCGCAGCGGGTGAGAAGAGATGGAAGGAGGTGAGAGCAGGGTAAGCCTGGTGGATACTGGTGGGAAGACTGTGAGGAGAGGAAGCATCCAGACCGAAGGCCCTGGGGCAGCAAGGGCTGGAGGACTAAGCGGGTGAGGGAAGGGAACGAGCGCAGGGCCCCAGACAGGCAGGGGCGCCTCAGGCCTGCTCCTCTCTCTGCTGTGTCCCATCCAGAGCTGGACTTGCGTGCCTGGGCACAGCCTGGGGAACGGAGCCTTGTGGAGGAAACACCGTGTCCACACAAACAGGCAGAGCTCAGAGACAGACCATGGGTCAGTTCCAGACCAGCGGGATAAACATCGCAATAAAGCAAGTCACACGAAGCTTTGGTTTCCCAATACATAAAAGTCATGTCTTCATTATCCTGTAGTCTGTTAAGTGTGCAATAGCTTTATGTCTAAAACAGACTTGCATACTTTCATTTAAAAACACTTTGTTGCCAAAAAATTCTAACCATCATCTGCTGCTGCTGCTGCTAAGTCGCTTTCAGTCGTGTCCGACTCTGTGTGACCCCATAGAGGGCAGCCCACCAGGCTCCCCCGTCCCTGGGATTCTCCAGGCAAGAACACTGGAGTGGGTTGCCATTTCCTTCATGAAAGAGAAAAGTGAAAGTGAAGTCGCTCAGTCGTGTCCGACCCTCAGCGACCCCATGGACTGCAGCCCACCAGGCTCCTCCGCCCACGGGATTTTCCAGGCAAGAGTACTGGAGTGGGGTGCCATTGCCTTCAACCATCATCTGAGCCTTCTGCAAAGACTAATCTTTTTGCAATGGTAACATCAATGATCACTGTTCACAGATAACAAGTAAAATAATAATGAAAACGTTTGAAATACGGGGAGAATCACCAAAACGTGATACAGAAACACAAAGTGAACAAATGCTGGTGGAAAAGTGTCTATAGCCTTGCTCGAAGCAGGGTTTCTACAAACCTCCAGTTTGTATAAAACAAAACAAAACAAAAACCCGGAATGTCTGTGAAGCACAAGAAAGTGAAGTGCAACGAAACGAGGTCTGCCTGTGTAGACACTTGTTCTGTGAAATTGTGTAGATGCTGCTGTGATGAATCAACCACAGGTACATTCCAAAACACTGCAGAATTTGTAGTAACTTGGTGGGCGCTTCGTTCTCCGTTGGCGTGAACTGACCATGCAACTGCTGTGACGCATGCTCTGAAAAATCAAGTCCAAGTCCAGGAAGCTCCTTGTCCTAAAGCTGTAGAAAACCAAGGCCTTCATGGGCCTCTCCTGCTCGCTTCCCCCAACGAGAAGTCAAGGCCACGGTCCTTTTAGATTCTGTGTTTTCAGAACAGAAATGGGCAGACAGAGAAGTGGACAGAAATCTTGATTCCAGGCTGCCAGATCACAGCGTCTGTGGTCTTCTGTGGAGAACCCCAGAGGAAGTGGGATGAGCCAGTCTTGGTCTGGATGCGCACCCCCCACCATGCAAGCCCAGATAAGTTACCACCAGCCTCCTTCAGCCTTCCGAATCTCAGCTTCAGCTTCCTGACCATGTAGGCTGGGTCAGCGTTTCCTGTTCTTACTCCCAATCAGACTTTAGTGAGCAGATCCTTTGCTTTCGGAAATGGAGCAACTGGGCCAGGAATAGGAGCTGGCTGGTGACTGGTTAGGATGACATCTGACCCTGGCAGCCTCACCCAGCTACCTTATCCACAGTCCCCAAGAGGATCAGAAAGACCTTACTACTACAGACTGACCAGAAATGAGGACAAGAGAAGAATCTGAAAGAACTGCTCTTGACAATATTCCTGAAAATTTTACGTTGAAATTTATTTATATATGTCAACCTAAAACTGCTTTAAAAGTATAGCTTATTAAGAAGAAATGAAAATTTATAAATGCAAAATATTATACTGGGATCATAAAGTCTCCTTTATTTTCCCCTTGACTACCAAATCATAAAGCACAAATTTAGTAAAAAGCACCCAAAAAGTCATACATATCATTTGGATATGTTTTAACGCTGCTTTCAATGAATGAAACAGTTGTATTAAAGGAGGATTCTGTCCCCTGGCATCCCCAGGTGCAGAAAAGGACATCTAGTTTCTGGTTCCGCTTCACGGCGCTCAATTGACCTCCTAAGACCTCAGGCCAGGGGGGCTGTTTACAGTCACCAAAGCTGTTTCCAGCGTTTGTTATGAAGACTCCACGCCTGGAGAAGCACACACACGGTCATGTGTTTCTGGAGCCCCTGGGGCAGTGCCCCCAGGGAGATTACGAGGAGCAGGGTCATGACCTTGAATAATATCCCATCTCCCAGTGAAAAACGACTGAGCGACTTCACTTTCACTTTTCACTTTCATGCACTGGGGAAGGAAATGGCAACCCACTCCAGTGTTCTTGCCTGGAGAATCCCAGGGATGGGGGAGCCTGGTGGGCTGCAGTCTATGGGGTCGTACAGAGTCGGACATGACTAAAGCGACTTAGCAGCAGCAGCAGTGAAAAAATGTTTCTCCTCTTCATGTCTTTGGTTCCTTCCTGCTCGTCTGGCTCTGACGTCCCAGCCACACTTGCTACTCTGCCCCTTTAGCAGAGCAAGGCTGGGCATCCAGAGTCCTCAGGAGGCGGCCAGACATGACCAGATGTCAACCACAAGGTTCCATGTTCCACGAATTCAACTTGATCATACCTTTCTACTTCTTTTGTGTGTGATACTGGATTTCCATGTACTGTGTGAAGTTGACTAAGATTCTTGTTTTAAATGAAATGCGTTTCAGTAGATAAGGAAGTTGATTTACAGAAAAAAATGTTAAATATTAATATTACAAGAAGTACCTGGATGTGGCAAAAAACATGTGCACACACATACAGATACACATGAGGCTTGGAGATATTTATTTATTTCCTTATTTGGGGGTTATTTCCTTACTTACTTAGGGGTTGTGCGTACCCTGGGAATGGCAGGGGCCTGGGAAGCACTGGCTGTCTCGCCCCTGCGGACGCGGAGTGAACCGAGCCTGTAGCTGCGGGCTCCGGACACCAGATGGCGCCGCTGCCGTGCCGAGCGGGCAGCCGGGCTCCGCTTCCTGCGCTCCATCCACGCCGCTGCCGCTCACACAGACGTCCCCGACGCACAGACTCAGCGCAAGGAGGCCGCCCCGCGCTCTCCTCGCCCGGACCCTGTTTCAGCGGCCTCCCCGGACCTGAGCCTGCCTCAGGTGTGTTTCCGGGCTCCAGCCCCGCCCTCCGGGAACGTGGTCAACAAAGCAGTAGATGTTTTCCTGGAACTCTCTAGCTTTTTCGATGATCCAAGGGATGTCGGCAATTTGATCTCTGGTTCCTCTACCTTTTCTAAATTCAGCTTGACTATCTGGAAATGCATGGTTCACGTGTTGCTGAAGCCTGGCTTGGAGAATTTTGAGAATTACTTTATTAGCGTGTGAGATGAAGGCAATTGTGCGGCGGTTTGAGCATTCTTTGGCATTGCCTTTTTTTGGGATTGGAATGAAAACTCACCTTTTCCAGTCCCGTGGCCACTGCTGCGTTTTCCAGATTTGTTGGCATATTGAGTGCAGCACTTTCACAGCATCATCTTTTAGGATTTGAAATAGCTCAACTGGAATTCCATCACCTCCACTAGCTTTGTTTGTAGTGATGCTTCCTAAGGCCCGCTTGACTTCACATTCCAGGATGTCTGGCTCTAGGTGGGTGATCACACCATCATGGTTATCTGAGTCATGAAGACTTTTTTCGTATAGTTCTTCTGTGTATTCTTGCCACCTCTTCTTAATATCTTCTGCTTCTGTTAGGTCCATACCACTTCTGTCCTTTATTGAGCCCATCTTTGCATGAAATATTCCCTTGGTGTCTCTAATTTTCTTGAAGAGATCTCTAGTCTTTCGCATTCTATTGTTTTCCTCTGTTTCTTTGCCTTGATCACTGAGGAAGGCTGTCTTATCTCTCCTTGCTATTCTTTGGAACTCTGCATTCAAATGGGTATATCTTTCCTTTTCTCCTTTGCCTTTCACTTCTCTTCTTTTCTCAGCTATTTGTAAGGCCTCCTCAGACAACCATTTTGCCTTTTTGCATTTCTTTTTCTTGGGAATGGTCTTGATCACTGCCTCCTGTACACTGTTACGAACCTCTGTCCATAGTTCTTCAGACACTCTGTCCATTAGATCTAATTCCTTGAATCTATTTGTCACTTCCATTGTAAGGGATTTGATTTAGGTCATACCTGAATGATCTAGTGGTTTTCCCTACTTTCTTCAATTTAAATCTGAATTTGGCAATAAGGAGCTCATGATCTGAGCCACAGTCAGCTCCTGGTCTTGTTTTTGCTGACTGTATAGAGCTTCTCCATCTTTGGCTGCGAAGAATATAATCAATCTGATTTCGGTGTTGACCATCTGGTCATGTTCATGCGTAGAGTCTTCTCTTGTGTTGTTGGAAGAGGGTGCTTGCATGACCAGTGCATTCTCTTGGCAAAACTCTATTAGCCTTTGCCCTGCTTCATTCTGTACTCCAAGGCCAAATTTGCCTATTACTCCAGGTATCTCTTGACTTCCTACTTTTGCATTCCAGTCCCCTATAATGAAAAGGACATCTTTTTTGGGTGTTAGTTCTATAAGGTCTTGTACGTCTTCATAGAACTGTTCAACTTCAGCTTCAACAGCATTACTGGTGGGGGCATAAACTTGGATAACCATGATATTGAATGGTTTGCCCTGGAAACAAACAGGTTATTATGTCATTTTTGAGACGGCATCCAAGTACTGCATTTCGGACTCTTCTGTTGACTATGATGGCTACTCCATTTCTTCTAAGGGATTCTTGCCCACAGTAGTAGATATGATGGTCATCTGAGTTAAATTCACATCCATTTTAGTTCACTGATTCCTAAAATGTCGATGTTCACTCTTGCCATCTCCTGTTTGACCACTTCCAATTTGCCTTGATTCATGGACCTAACATTCCAGGTTTCTATGCAATATTGCTCTTTACTGCATTGGACGTTACTTCTGTCACCAGTCACATCCACAGCTGGAACTCAATAAGTGTCTTTCGATTTGGTCAAAACTTAATTGGGCTTCCCAGTGGTGCCAGTGGTAAAGAACCCGCCTGCCGATGCACAACACACAGGAGGAGGTGAGGGCACCATCCCTGGGTTGGGAAGATCCCCTAGAGGAGGGTGTGGCAACCCACACCAGTATTCCCACCTGGAGAATCCCATGGATGGGGAAGGTTGGAGACCACATACCTCAGGCAGCCCCTCCAGCCTCTGGCAGATGGTTGACCACTTACATGTGAGTGATTCTCCACCCTCTTCTGGGGGAACAATTCAGAATAAGCCCAAAATTCACACTAAAAGTGTGACAACACTGTTCTCTGCTGAGTTCCCTTGCAGGATGCTCAGAGATAGACAGTTAGAACACCTGGCGGAGAAGGACAGATACAGGCCCTTGCGAACCTGTCTGTCTGGTTTGGGCAGATTTCACTTGACCATTTTTATGAAAAATGGTTCTGTAAAATGCTTTTAATTCCTCTCCAAAAATACCAAGCTATGTGTCCAATTTCTACCACCTGGATCCTCTCTCCGTCCCTAACCTCCATCTCAGACCCTCCACCCTCCTGCTCACTGTCCTGGGCTTCCTCCAGCTTCTCAAACCCACCTCAGAGCTTTGCACCTGCCAGTCCAGCCTGGAAGCATCTGTCCTGGCCGTTCCCCAAGGACTCTTATTCACCAGGGTTGGGCTCAGTCGCTTAGTTGTGTCTGACTCTTTGTGACCCCATGGACTGTAGCCCACCGGGCTCCTCTGTCCACGGGATTTTTCAGGCAGGAATACTGGAGTGAGTTACCAATTTCCTCCTCCCGGGGATCTTCCCGACCCACGTCTCCTGTGTCTCCTGCACTGCCGGCAGATTCTTTACCCACTGAGCCATCAGCAAAGCCTGGGGGGTTTATCAGGGCTGGGCTTAAAAATGCTTTCTTCAGGGAAGCCTTCCCTGAGAGCTGACCCCACTGTCTCAGCTGCCCCTGTAGGCTCAGCTGTGGAAGTCTGTATTTACTTCCTCAACGTCCAGCTTTCCCGCTGTCTGTTGCCCATCGCTTGCTAGTGGACAGCGTCTGAAAGTTGACCTGGTTGGTTCTCAGCACGGTCAGAGTGTCTGCAGCACCGCCATGGCTGCATCAGAACAGCAGGCTGGTCATGCTGCTAGAACCTGCCAGAACCTACATCTGTGCACCCGGCGTTTCCATGGCAACCAGCTGGGCCCTGGTGCGGAGCATTTGTTTCTCTAATTGGGCCCCCAGTTAATCGCAGATGTGCCTCTATGAAGGCAGGGGACTTGCTGTGAAGTCGTGGTTTATGAATTCATAGGGCTGAACCTCTGCTGTCGAGAAACTCCCTTTCAGACTCAGGACTGCGGGAGGGGCGGGGCGCCCCGGATCCGCCGTCATGAGCCCGGGGGAGGCCCGCAGCCCTCGCGCTCATCCCCGCCCGCCACCACACCCCCGCCCGTGGCTGCCCTCTCTGGCCCCTGCCTCCGCCCTGCCCCGCCCTGCCCGCTTCCTAATTCTCAGAGCCTGTCGCCAGGTAAGCGTTTGGAGGTAATTGCTAGATTCTCCATATTTTTATGCTTTCTAGACATGATGGGATTTCAGAGCAATCTGCAGTGTTCTCTGGCTAAAGACGTGTCTCTGCACATATTTGCAGCTTAATTAGCAGCCTCCTGATTGTAGAGTTCTCCCAGGGGGACACACCTGCTCTGCCTTGGGAAGCTTGGGATTTGGTGTGTGTGTTGGGTCGGGACGGGGGAGGGGGGGGGGCAGGGGGCAGGCAGCTATCTTTTTTTTCCCTGCTAAAATTTTTCTGTCTCTTCAGGTAAATGCATTTGAACTCTGGTGGACTTCAGGTGCTTCCTTTAAAGAAACGATTTTGAATGATCTCTGGACTGCTGTCCCAAAGGAAAGTCTTTTTTTTCTTGTAAGGCATGTGTGCCAAAGATTGTAGCAGGAGAGGCTGTAGGCTTGGCTTCCTTTCTGTCTCGCTTCCCCTCTGCGTCAGAGCACAGCAGCAGACTCCCTGGAAGCTGAGATCTCACTGGGACTGTTGTTTCCCCCTCCCTCAGGCTCCCAAGGGGTGGGTCCCCCCGAGCCTGACGCGAGGACTCAGCCAGAAGGTCTTCTGTGCGTGGAGTGGATGGAGGCTGTGACGGCCTCACCCTGCCCCTTCCTCCCCTGGGAGTGCCCACCAGCCTCTCAGACCCTGCCCCCACCCCCGTCCTGTCTGGGACCCCCTGGTCCAGCCACGGCCCCTCCTCAGCTCTACCTCTCAGCCCAGCCCCTCAAGTCAAAGCATCTGTTGACCACTGTGCCAGGTCCTGGACCCCAGCCTCCCTTCTGGAATCTTCTGCCCTCAGCTCCCCACCCCCGCGCAGCTGGGAGCCCACCCTGCTGCCTGCATATTTGGAAGTAGCTAGGAGAGTGGATCTTCAGTGTTCTTGTTTCAAGAAGAGAACATGTTTGTAACTGTGTGTGGTGATGGGTGAACACTGGACTTACTGTGGAGGGCATTTGCAATGCGTGCCAACATCGAATCGTAACATTGCACGCCTGAAACTAATGTAACATTGCATCAGTCACACCTCGATGAAAATGAGTCCAGCCCAGCTCATCCCTCCCTGAAATCTCTGGTTCCCCATTGCCTCTAAAAGGACGTCCGAAACCCTTAGTCTGGAGGTCACCCTTCTTTACTCTCTGGTCCCAACCTCCGTGCAGCAGCGCTCCTGGCCACTCCACCCTTAGTGCATCGAGGTCCCTTACACTGGCCTCCACGGTGGGAGGTAGTGATTGTCACTGCGAATGATGTGTGGTGGTGAGGGTATGGGGGCCATGCAGGGATGGGTCCCCTCTGAGGGAAGGCACAACAAGAATTCAAGGGTGATGGCCATTGTCACCAACTTGCAGGCCTGGGACCACGGCTCCCCAGCTGGGCACCCTCAGAGTGCCGCAGGACATTCTAAGGGAAACACAGCAGCATCTATCTTACTGCTATGATGCCTCCCTGGAAATGGCCTTCTGCCTTTGCTCTGGGGGTCTCCGAGGCTGATAAAGAGGTGGCCATTCCTGAGCCATTTAAGCAGGGCAGGCTTCTCAGAGGAAGCTTGCGACGTGGTTGTTTACTGCCCTTGGAGCAGAGGAAAAGCACAGGGCCAGAAAGAATCACAACATTGATATTCACAGGTCTTGAGAATGAGGGTAGGTTCAAAGATAAGAAAATGAAAATGGAGGAGGGTGGGCAAAATGTTGCTAGTAGATGATTCTGTTGGAATCAGCCCAAGTGTCCACAGGTCCCTCTGTGTTTCCACAAGTGCACGAATGTTACTCAGAAGAACGTGCCCGTGAAGCAGGGTCAAAGCCATGAAGGGACTCAGCTTGCTCCTTTCTCTCCCAGGGCGATGTATTAAAGAGAAGGAAATCAGTGAATTGGCCATAAGAGGGCAGAGCTGCTGGCTCTTTTCCTTATGGAAGAAGCACTTGAAATTTGCAAAAACAAAACAACCGCTTCTTTGTGGGTACAAGTCCCAGGCTGCATGGACAAGTGAGTAATTTGATACGGAAGGAGGTAAGTGCCAGTGTCAGTCACCCAGTCGTGTCAGACTCTTTGCGACCCCATGGACTGTAGACCTCCAGGCTCCTCTGCACACAGCATTCTCCAGTTAAGAATACTGGAGCGCGTAGCCATGCCCTCCTCTTTCCGATCCAGGGATCGAACCCGCATGTCCTGCACTGCAGGCGGATTCTTTACCGTCTGAGCCACAGCAAATCACTTTAGAGAAAGAAACTTGAAACCCATTATCAAGGGCAGTTCAGCATCTCAAGAAAACTTGTATTATGCACAAAACTCTTCTCTTGGGGTCCGGTTTCCATAGGCCTTTTATTTTTTCTCTTTTAATCACTGTTCATTTAGAAACGGCCACCTATAAGGCAGACCTACTTTCTTGTTCTTAATAAAATGTAATTTCATTTGGTTTTTTTTAAACTAAAACCATACATCCTACTTTTCTTAAGCAAACATGAACTGTTCTTTATATTAGCATTCTGTAGATTGGTGAACATGAATACCAATGATAATCTCTAAAAACATTTGCTTTCTTACAGAGAGCATCTCAGGGTTGCACCAAGCATATTTATTAATCGTCCAAAACCTCTTTAGTTTCTCTGTAAGAAGTTAGTGTTTAGTAATTAATGTTTTGGACTTTTAACCCCCAAACTGGCGCCCCAGGTATAGGCTGCTAAAGAGCGGCTAACGCCCTGGCAGTCACCTTAGGTTGCAGGTTTGTGTCATCTTCCAACAAACCAAACAAACCAGAAGGCCCATCCTGAGGGCAACGATGGCCAGAGTCTGGATCAGTTGCAGAAATCACATTTAAAAGAGACGTTGCAACCTAGAGAGTCTACGAGGGCAGTGACCAGGATGAGGAAATACCCAGAACCACGACACCTGCAGCCTGGGATGGGACTTAGTTCACCTGCTGAAGAAGAGGCGACCAGTCACTGAGGACCAGCGACTATACTCTGCTGCAATTCAGCAAAGCAGGCTCCGTGTGGCGTGTCCCCGAAGGCTGGAGGGAGCCAGCTGATTGCAGTAACCCGAGGTGGGACACAACCGTGGGCGGCCCAGAGCATCGGCTCCTGGGTGTCCACCCTGAGCCAGCTCTGCGGGGCAGGGCGTGGAGGGAGGGCTCCTCAGAAGCCAGAACACACAGAGACCCAGGGTGAGGAGGCGGGGCCAGGGGCTGGAGAGGGGCGGGGCCAGGGGCGGGGGCTGGGGGCTGGAGAGGGGGCGGGGGGAGGGGCAGGGGCGCTGTGCGCTCAGGCGTGTCCGACTCTGTGTGACCCCATGGACTGTGGCCCACCAGGCTCCTCTGTCCTTGGGATTCTCCAACCAAGAACACTGGAGTCAGTCTCCATTTCCTGCTCCAGGGGGTCTTCCCCACCCAGGGATGGAACCGAAGTCTCTTTCATCTCCTGCCTGGCAGGCAGATCCTTTTGGGGGGCTCCCTCCCTCACACATGAAGGGTTAAGTTGTGGGGGTTGGCGCTGGGGCAGGTGATCCTAAGGTTCCTCCCCCTCCTTGCTCTCCTGGGATGGGTCCTGGCTCTGGAGCTGAACTGAAGCAGTGGACAGGCCACGAGCGGAGTGCAGCCTGCCTGGGACACAGCCAAGTCCGAGAGCCATCGCCGCCGGCAGGTGCTATGCTGTGAGGCGTCTGTCGGGGCGGGAGAGGTTGGGGAGATACTGCTCAGAGGAACGTTTGTAGCATCAGGACAAAGAGCAAAGGGCATTGATATAATGTGGAACTATATGTAACCTTGTTCTGTATTTTCCAAGTCTCCTATAAATGTGTTGTCATACTTTCATAATTAAAAAAAGAGCCAAGGGCATGGGTTTGGGGGCTGATCAAAGCCAGGCTTTCATATCTACAAGCCCAGTGACCGGAAGACAAGTTCGGGGACCTCTCAGACTCAGTTTACTGATCTGTCCAATGGGAATAACAGGGCTTCCTTCATTAAACTGTTGTGATGATTCAGTGGGGTTCCTTGGGAAAAGGACCTGACACACAGTAATTGCTGAACAAATCTTAGTTCCCACCCTTTTCTCATTTCCCAAGGAGACAAAGAGGTTCTGGGGGCCTGCTTGGGGTCTCTTTCTTCTGCAGCATCTTGGCGAGGAGGAAGGAGGAAAGGCCAGAGGAGCAGGTGTAGAAACAGCCCTGTGTTTAGGGGCACAAAACCGCACTGAGAGCTCCAGACTGAGCTACTGTATGGAGTAATTATGGCTGCTATTTTTGCACATTTGTTTGATAACGTTAATTTGGCGACAGCCTGGTATTATAACATCCTCTCCCACACAGAGGTGGCGTTAGCTCCCTATTCACCAGAATCCATTTGCATTTTTCCTGTGGGGTTCGGGGTTGGGGAGCTGGTGACTCACAGCTGGAGGGGCCTCCAGGAAAGGCCCTTCTCCACACGGGGGTGGGAGCGGGGGGCCTGACAACATCCTGTGACATGAGAACTTGGCGCCCACCTACCTCCTTGCTCTGGGTGTCTCCTAAAACTGACAAACAGGTGGCCATTCCTGAGCCCTTTAACCAGGGCAGGCTTCTTAGAGGGAACTGGAGATGTGGTTGTTGAAAGCCCTTGGAGCTGGCTAGGTGGTCAGAACACACCTGCCGATGCAGCAGACACGGGTTCGATCCCTGGCTCAGGAAGATCCCCTGGCGGAGGAAATGGCAACCACTCCAGGGTTCTAGTCTGAAGAATCCGATGGAGGGAGGAGCCTGGCGGGCTACCATCTATGAGGTCACAAAGGGTCGGACACGACTGAGCGACGAAACAATGACAGCAGCAGCACAGAGGGAGCGCTCAGGGCCAGGAAGCAGCACAGGGCTGACGATCACGGCTGGGAGTCCTGACACGAGCGAAGGCTGGTTGCTGGGGGCAGCTTGGAAAGTATTGCTGGTGGATCTTACTGCCGGAAGTGTCTTGTCCATCCACTGGGGACCCGGCATGTCATACAACGGGGCACACGCGGCTGCAGGGTGGTGACTGACGTGGGGAAACCAGCGCATGGGGGATGGCTGTTTCTCTGGATGGCTGTCTTCCAGCTCATCACTGGGGAAGGGGTGATGTTAGAACATCAGCATTTTGCCACCATCATAGTGATAACTATGACATGGTAACCATGACAGCCGTCAACCTCTAACTTCACAAGAAGGACAGCTGGGTTTTCACACCTCCTGTGTGTGCTAAGTCACTTCAGTTGTGTCCGCCTCTCTGCCACCCTATGGACTGTAGCCTGCCAGGCTCCTCTGTCCATGGGATTCTCCAGGCAAGAATACCGGAATGGGTTGCTATGCCCTCCTCCAGGGGATCTTCCTGATCCAGGGATCAAACCCAGGTCTCCTGCACTACAGGCAGGTTTACCACCAGTGCTACCTGGGAAGCCCCTTCACGCCTCCTGGAGGAGAGTTATTGGATCTGCATCCCGTCAGACCTCAGGCTCCACCTGCCAATTTACAGGAAGTACTGATAGAAGGGACAGAAGCAGTCTCCATGGCGTCTTTAGGACCCACTGGGGCGGAATGTGGAGTGTCTTCCCAGGGGCAGGGTGGATGGAAGTCCTTGAGAGCTCAGGGACAGGGGACGGGGTAGGGAACAGTGGAAGGATCGTGAGCTCTGGGGCGCCCCCCGCCTCGGGGGGAAATGAGCCAGGGAATACCGGGAAGACAGCACCCTGGCCGCCTGGAGCCAGTGGACCTGGAACCTCCCCTGCATCGGGCCGGGACTTGCAGCCACCTGGCAGCCTCTGCACCCCCGCCCACTGGATTTCTGAGCCGCCTGGGGGCACCCCAGCTGAGTTGGGGCTCAAAGTTCGATTTAATTTGATTTAGACAAACCCAGGTGACGCTTGTCGCGCTGGCGGGGTGGGGGTGGTGAAGGGAGATCACCCACACTCTGCTTTTCTGCTCTGCACCTTGTGTGGCTGCCAGGCAGACGGTGGCTCACACACACGGTGCTCCCAGAGATGTGCTGAACAAAGAAATGCATGTTTAAATGGTTTACACGGACAAGGTAGACTCCATAGCACTTGCGTGCGCATTCTCTTATATCAGAAACGCAGGGGGAGGTTGGTGTGTGAATGTGGGTGGATTTAAGATAAAAACTGACCCAAGTCCAGTCTGCTGAGAAGACTGAGCTATGAAGTCTCCTTGTTGCCTCATCAGAAACCTCCAAGCCCTCGAGCCTTGTTCTTATAAGTGCTGAGCATGGGATTAATTATTCAAAGACCAGTGGTGAAGATCAGTTTAAACTCTGCACTAGGAGCCCTGAGATGGCAAGGTCATTTCTGAGCATCCATCGAACTTCTTGGGGCCAGGAGCCCACCCTGGGGTGGATAGCGGTGTGGTGAGCACAGAGCCTCGCCCCCATAATGCTGGGCTCTGCTGTCCTTTTTCTCAAGGGCAGGCTCTTGCTGCAGCTCGGTGAACACCAGCTCATCAGGAAAGGGCCAGGGAGCAGAGGCTGGGCCTGAGGCCATGGACTCAGCTTCTTGCCCAAAGCACAGCCTACCTGCTGCTCCAGAGGGACCGGCTGGGGCCACAGAGGCTTGGAGCCCAGCCCCAGCCTGCAGGAAGCCTGGGTGGGGCCCCAGAGTCCTCAGCCTGCCAGGGGAACCAGCTGTGCCTTGTCTGCTGATCCAAGGCAGAGGCTGAAATTCCATACTCTTTGGGGGCACTGTCTTGCGTTCCCCAGGCAGGAGGTGGGGGCTGGGGAAGAATACTGGAATCATGTGGGCTTGGTTGGGTTTTGCCTCTAACTCCCTCAGCCTTTAGAGTCAAGGATGGAGCTTGGGGGCAGAGCATGAGGACAATTTTATACGATGCTGTCATTGTACGAATGAAACAACTGAGGTCCCCAGGCTGACACAGAGGGTGGAGCAGTGTCTGGACGGTGGGCCTGCGGCTGCCCCGGAAGTAGCAGCACAGACGCTGCCCAGGCAGAAGGGATGGGGGATCAGGCAGAGCCAGGCAGGAGAAGCCCAGGTGGGCCCTGGGTAGAGAGGCCCGCCCAAGGTCGCAGAGCAGAAGTCAAGGACCCAGGGCAGGGTGGGGGACGGTGTGCAGGGCTCCAGGGACCGTGTCTGCCAGGAGGGAGCGGCTACAGCCAGGCCACAGCTCACCACCCGTGACCCCGGGGGAGTGGGGGGCGGCCAGAGGCAGCCCCCAGGCTGAGCGCATGCCCCAGGTCCTGGCCTGTCTGTACTGAACACAGGTGCACTCAGAAGCACCCGCTTGTTCACCCACGTCTGTGCCCGCGCTCCACCTGGTGCTTGGGTTCCAGGTGTCACGTGTCACTTCCCTGGTGGCTCAGTCAGTGGAGAGTCCGCCCACAGGGCAGGAAACCACCTGCAATGAAGGAGACAGGAGATGCAGGTTCAATCCCTGGGCCAGGAAGATCCCCTGGAGCATGAAACGGCAACCCACTCCAGTCTTCTTGCCTGGACAACCCCACGGGCTGAGGAGTCTGGCGGGCTGCAGTCCCCGGGGTCGCACAGAGTCAGACACGACTGAGCCCGCGTGTATGCGCCTGTTGGCTGTATCTGTGGAGAACCCTAGCACACCGCTTTCATTTAGGAAGGAAACAGTTACTCAAACATGAAGGAGGGGGCTCCCTGACATGTGGTCCTCAGGACACGACTGAGAAGCTGGTGTGGACTTGCCCCATTGTCGCCCCTCAACTCCACGTGGTACTGATAACAGGCCATTTCTCTGAAGGTCACCTCTGGGGCCTGTGAGGGGCACCACTTGCGGGGCGCTGGTGAGTTCCAGGTGAGAAGGAGCAGAAGTCAGAACTGCCCCCACCCCTGACTGGTAAGCCCGAGTGATTTTACTCCATACTGACTCAGACTTTGTTGTGTTAGTCTCCTCCTCCCATATTTTGAGTATGAAAAAGTAAAAACTCATATACCTTTTTAAAATAAGTGCTTGAGGAAACAAAAAGTCAGAAAGTGTGTTGGGGAAGGGCCCGTCATTTATGGTTTCTGAGCTGAGTTTATATACACTTTAATGTTTCACGAAAATCCTTTGATTCTGGAGGGGCTGCAAGGGTCCCAGTTCTGAGATTAATTTATAAACAGAAAAGAAAGTTTCACCCAGCCTGCAGGAGGGGACACGAGGGCCCAGAACCGTGCTGAAGAGCCGCGGAAGTTGCACGTCCGGGGAGAGCGCCTGCCGGAGCGGCACAGCGGCCAGGCCAAGAGGCCCGTCCGAACGAGCAGCCAGCGGCGCGCGCTCAGCAGCGGGCTTCTGCTTTTCCCATGTGCACAAAGGCAAGCCCGGCACGGCGACAGAGGGGTACTTTAGGGCAAGAAGGCATGTCCAAGGAGCTCAGCACGCCAGCGAAGGCTGGAGTCCACGCGTCTGTCAGCTTGGAAATAACGACCGACCGTCTGCAAGCGCGCTGACCCAGCCCTCTGGGTAAACCGTGAACAGTAACGGAGGTTACAAGTCGTGGCCGGCCGACGGGGTGGAAGGGGCTTTACAGCTGTGTCGGTGCGCCCGCAAGGGTGAGCAGTCCACACGCGGGGCCGCCGGGCAAGGCTGGACCCTTAAGAGCTGGGGTGGGGGTGGGAAACAGCTTAGGCTAGGTCCCTCGGAGCAGAAGGGGGTTTCCCAGGACTCCCCAGGAGGGTGCCAGGAGTGGAACCGCGGCCCGCTTCTCTGGCTCCCCTCTCGTACCCCTGACACAATAGGCACCCCTGACACAATAGGCAGTCCAGCCTCCCTGGACGGGCTGGGCGGTGCCCCAGCCCCAATCGGGCTCCTTGCTGCCCCGCCCCCGGCCCCGCATCCGGCTCCTCGCCCCCCATCCCTGCCCGCTCCCCCGACCGTCCCCCTGCCCGATCCTCGCCCCTCTTCCTGCTCCTGGCCCCATACTCTTGTGTTCAGGCCTTTGCCTCCTGGACTCAGAAGATGGCTGCATTTGGAGACAATGCCTTTAACCAGCTGATTTAAGTGAAAATGAGCCATTAGGATGGGCTCTCATCCAGTCTGATGGGTGTCCTCCTAAGAGGGGCTTGGACACCAGGGGACACACAGGCGTGCAGGAAAAACATCGCGTGAGGCTATGTCGAGAAGATGGCCATCGACAAGCCGTGGGAAACGGCCGCGAAAGAAATCAAGTCTGCTGGCACCTAGACCTCAGGCTTCTGGCCTCCAGAACCATGAGAAAACCAGTGTCTGCCGCTGAAGCCACCCAGCCCATGGCCACCCAGCAAACAGACGCGTGGCCCTGCCCAAGGCCACCCAGGCTGCACGCGCAGCTTTCTGGATTTCTTCCTGGAGCCCACATGCTACCCATGGTGGCTTTTTGCACCAAGAACCGAATGCTGTCTTAAAGAGAGCACGAGAGAACATCGGGAGTGACTGAAACATACGGTAGAGAGCCCATTTTGTCTGGCTGCTCTAAACCTCAAATCCAGAGGTGGCCACACCGAGAAGACACGTGGCGATCTGAGGTTCCGTCCCGCAGGCACCTTTCCCGTGTCCATCTGTGGACCACATGGAAGGGGCCGGCGCCTCCCTGCTCCGGATTCCACCTGGGAAAGGGGCATGGCGCCGCCGCATCCTCTCCAGCTTCTATCTGCCGACCCACGCCCATTCCCAGCCCGTTCCCAGCAGGCAGACACTGCCGTGTATGAGCGTTAAATCGGCCCTCCGGCATTAACAGGGTCCTTGGGAGGACTATCGTGAGTCCAGCTCCTTTAGACTCCAGTGTCGGCAATCCAGCTCCAAACCCCAGGCGGCCTCTCGAAACCCGCGTTCTGCTTTGCTGGGACAGACGTCTGTCTACACGATTAGACCAGAAATGTCGCCCCTGTGAGCGAGGACAGTATCCCTGGGCCTGATATAGTGCTTGGCAATATTAACTTGGACCAGCCCCATCCCGAAATTCCCATCGTCAGAGTCGCTTCTCTGGGTTAAGGCATCGAAGGCCCCCGTTAAACACGTTGCTGAGGGGCCATACACACCAAGACATCACCAGCCGCTAGTGTCTCTTTGTGACCTCATCCGAGTGGTCCAGACCACCTTAACCCCTCTGGGAGCATTTGGGGCAGCTGAGTTCTGGTGGGAGAAGAGGAAAGAGCCCCCAGGCTGTGGGGTGCCAGGAGCTGGAGTGAGCAGACAGGTGTGTCCTAGTGGAATGCAGGTAACCACCAGGGATAAAGGACTTTGCAAGGACTCGGCTGGACAGCTCTGAACCAGCCAGACCTCCAGATTGGTCACCTCTTGACCCACAGCCCGGATCACGAGGGAGGGCCAGGCCAGGCGGCAGGCTCACGAGACCAGCTAGACCTCTGGAAAGAACCTGGCATCCCAGCACTGGCCTTGGTCTTGGCCGAGACGTGAGGTGGGGTGGGTGAAGATCCAGCGGTGCCCCCCTCTCTGGGAGCAGAGGCCCGAGTGATTGGCTACTCCGCCCCCTCCAGAGCAGTCAGCCCTCTAGTGGGGGGAGTGGGGAGGGGACGGGTCGGGCGACAGCAGCTGGGTGTGGGGGTGCCGGGGCTCACGGGCCAGCGAGGGCAGGGCAGGCTGTCCGGGCCGCGGTCCAGGGGAGGCCGCGGCTCAGCACGGGGAGGTGGACATCTGGTCGTAGTCTGGGCACTTGAGCAGCGCCGGGTAGCTGCTGTTCATCTGCAGGGAGGCGTCGCTGGAGAGGTCGGAGGGACTGCGGCCCCGGGCCCAGGCGTCCGGGTGCAGGAACTGGCCCGAGTAATCTGAGCAGTTGCTCAGACGCGGGCGGTAGAAGCCGGGGTGAGGCCGGTACAGGTCCTCGGCGGTATACCTCTTCATGAACAGGTACACGGACATCACCCCGGCGCTCTGTGGGAGGAGGCGGAGGGCGCTGGTGCTGGGGGCCTGGGTAGCGGCCAGAGGGGAGGGGAGGGGAGGGGAGGGGGGAGGGGCGGGGGGGGAGGGGCGCAGGGTGCGGAGGGCATGGGGGAGGGGAGGAGGAGGGGAAGCGGGGGCGGGATGAAGGGCGGAGCCCGGTGGGTCTCCTCCTCCTCCCCCTACCGGCAGCCCCACCCCCATCCAGCCCCCGGGAAGGCTTTACCTCGGTTAACAGGAAGGAGATGGCTGCGAAGGCGAAGGACCAGCCATACTTGTAGCTGAAGTAGGTCTCCGCGTCCCTGGTCCTGTTGAGCATCTCGTCGTTGATGCTGGAGATGTAGAGCACCAGGCCCACCACGAGGGAGAGGCCTGCGGGGCGGGGGCTCAGGCAGGAGGCCCGGAGCTGCCCGGGGCACCCGCTTCACCTCCGGGCTCCGGGAAAAGGCGGCGCCTGGGTGACCATGAGCTCACTCTGGGGTTCAAGGGGAGCTGGAGTCCACCCCCCAAGACTCTGCCTGGACCGTCACCCTCCAGACGGAGGCCGGCGTGCAGGTGGGGCTCCTGATCTGCCAGGACCTCCCAGGAGCCCACCCCGCCCCTCCTCTGAGTCATTGGCCGGGACAATGACTAGTGTCCTGAATCCCCCCAGGTCACCCTACGGTGACCTCAGGTGGTTTCTGCTGTACTCAGGGGTAACGTGTGTTCCCCGCCAGAGGTGGCAGGGCCTCCAGTCCCCGGATAGGTGGTCTCTGCAGCCCACCCGCCCCTGGGTGTGGCCCGTGGGTGTGTCCTGAAGCCCTGGAGAGGCAGGGGTGGTGAAGACTGGCCAGCGGAACGTCAGAGGCCCAACCCCTCCCCTCATGGAGCAGAGGACAGACTCAGCATCAGCCTGGTCAGTCCATGGCTGTAATCAGATGAGGACACAATTGATTACTCTGTTTTCAGCTGTTTGGGTTTAATTCCATTCACATGGTTAAGCTGGGCACCTTGAAGGTTAAAGGAATACAAGTGTGATTCAGGTCTTTCTCACCACTTCACTCACGCTGGATCAGGCCCAAGTGAAACCTAAGGTGTAAGGTGGGGTGAGTAAGCAGCGTCTACTGCTGTCCTTAAACACTTCATGTGGCCCGGGTCAGCCTGAGATCTCTGGCCTGCTGCTGCCCATGAAACCTCAGGTGCCCTGAGGCTGCTGTAGGGCCTTGAGTCTTGTGGAGTTCATAGAAAAGCAGAAGGTACGCCTGGGTCTGTGAGGCCCAGCCCTTCTCAGGCAGGGTCCCTGTTTTCCTGCCCGCTTGTCCACATCCCCCGTTACGCTGCCTGTCTGTTTGGGGGCGGGGGGGGGCGGGCGGTGGGATCCAGCCCCAGGACGTGGCCTGATGATGCCGGGAATGGATGAGCGAGCACATGAACGACTGAATGATGGCAAGCGGACAGGTCCACGCTGAGGGGGCCCGGGTAGCCCAGGGGAGGGGCGGGGTCTCTGGAGGACAGCTGAAGGCTGGGAGGTGAAGAGGCCATTATCCCAAAGGCAGACTGTGTTTCTTTCACGTAGGAGCACAGGACACAGCCCTCCAAGAATAGGAACACTCGCGACCACCGCAGCTAAGAAGCGGTGGGGTAAGTGAAAGTCGCTCAGCTGTGTCCCCACTCTTTGCAGCCCCGTGGACTGCACAGTCCGTGGAATTCTCCAGGCCAGAAGACTGGAGTGGGTAGCCTTTCGCTTCTCAAAGGGGTCTTCCCCACCCAGGGATCAAACCCAGGTCTCCCACATTGAAGGTGGACTCTTTACCGGCTGAGCCACAAGGGAAGCCCAAGAATACTGGAGTGGGGAGCCTGTCCCTTCTCCAGGAAGGGGTGTTCTTTCTCTTCTGTGCATTCCCAACTCAGGAACTGAACTGGGGTCTTCTGCACTGCAGGTGGATTCTTTACCAACTGAGCTATCAGGGAAGCCCAAGAAATATAGTGCTAAGTCGTCTCGGACTCTTGCAACTCCATGAACTGTAGCCTGCCAGGCTCCTCTGCCCATGGGATTCTCCAGGCAAGAGTACTGGAGTGGGTTGCCATTTCCTCCTCCAGAAGAAGCTGCAGTGATGGTGTGGAATGAGGACCCTGGGTTCTCATCCCAGCTGTGTCCCGGCAGCTACCAGGTCACCCTCCTCCAGCGGGGAGGGTCCGGTCTGGGGTCCTCAGACTCTCTTCCAGCTCAGACTCAATTCTGCCTGGGCCAGTGACGCGCGGGTCCCTCGCAGCTGACCCACCTGTGGGACCAGGGCTTCCCGGGGCACAGCGGTCAGGAACCAAGTGTCAGGAGTCCAGTGTGCCCGAGCAGAAACAGCACCACTCACCCGAGAGGATAAAGAAGATGCCTGAGACAAAGGCCAGGATGGTCCTGTGGGGACGGACGTGTCCGATGTTGCTCAGGATGAAGCCGATGAACATGAAGAAGAGGCTGACCAGGGGGAACGGGGTGGCCGAGCGAATCATTTCTGACCGAGGGGACGGAAGGGTGCTGTCAGCCTCCAGGGGCTCATTCTGCGATCACCCCGCCCCCCATCTGAGCAGCCTGCCAGCGTCCCCCAGCTGGTCCCCCAGCCCCTGCCCTGCGTGAGTGGCCGGCCTCCACCTCCTCCTCGGTGGGCTTTCGTCCCTCGGCCCTTCACCTGCGGGGTCTGTGCTAACCCAGGGATTAGCGTCAGAACTGCACTGCAGCTTCATCTGGGGTCCAAGCCAGCTCTGGTGAGGCCAAGGCCATGGCATCAGTCTTGCTGGGGGATGGGGGTGGGGAGAGCTTGGTTCAGTCCCCTGGGGCTAATGGCGTGAATGTCTGTGCCCCACAAAGTGAAAGTCGCTCAGTTGTGTCCGACTCTTTGCGACCCCATGGATTACACAGTCCATGGAATTCTCCAGGCCAGAATACTGGAATGGGTAGCCTTTGCTTTCTCCAGAAGATCTTCCCAACCCCAGCATCAAACCCAGGTCTCCTGCATTGCAGGCGGATTCTTTACCAACTGAGCTACGAGGGAAAGAAAGTGAAGTCACTCAGTCGTGTCCGACTGTGACTTTCTGGACTGTAGCCTGCCAGGTTCCTCCATCCATGGGATTTCCCAGCAAGAATATTGGAGTGGGTTGCCATTTCCTTCTCCAGGGGATCTTTCCTGACCCAGGGGTCAAAGCTGGGTCTCCCGCACTGCAGGCAGATTCTTTACTGTCTGAACCACTAGGGAAGCCCCACAAAACTCGCATGTTACACCTAACACCCAAGGGATGGTATCTGGGGCTGGCCTCGGGAGGACTCACGTCATTGGGGTGGGGCCCTCATGAAGGGGGTCAGTGCCCGTAAGAGAGACAGGCGAGCCCCTCAGCTGAGCCACCACGAGAAGACACAGCAGGACGGCCTGGGCTACGCGCTGGGGAGAGGGTCCTCACCAGGAGCTGACCAGGCCGGCACCTCGATCCTTTTAAAAATTATCTTTTAACTTTAACTTTTTGGCTGCACCATGCAACATGTGGGGTCTTAGTTCCACAATCACGCCTGTGCCCTCTGCATTGGAAGCGTGGAGTCTTAACCACTGGACCTCCAGGAGAGGCCCTGGCGCCTTGGTCTTGGCCTTCTAATCTCCAGAGCTGAGAGGATCGCCTTTCTGCTGTTTCTAAGCTGCCTGGTCCGCGGTTTGCTGGGGCCGCCCACGTGGAGGAGGACACTGGGTGTGGACGCCCTCTCCTTGGTCGGGTCACAGCAGCTGGCAGTGCCAGCAACCTGACCCCCCGACAAACACTCTGCAGCGCAAGCTCGGCGACTCTGGTTGGCACAGCCAGCTGAGTCCCGGGGCGCTGGCTCTCAAGAAACAAGCTGCCTCTTCCCCTTGCCCCACTCTGCCCCATGCAGCCCATGGCCCGGGGTGGAAGGTCAGAGACACCTACTTAGTACGCTGACCGTGGACTCCGAGGTCAGCTGGGCGCTCGCGGGCATCACGTACTCGATGGTGAAGCAACGCCCCTGCTCCTCACCTGCAGGACAAGAGCCGCTTTTGCTCGGGGCCTTCGGCGAGCTTGTCTGGAGGCTCTAGCAGGCAAGCATAGCTACTCGTGCACCCTTGACCAAAGACCAGTCCTCCCCATTGGTTGTCCTCCTCGGCTGAGCGCACAGCTCCCAGAGGGGTGCGCAGGGAGCGCGGGGTGTGAGGGGAAGGGGACGCCCGCTTGACCAGCCCGGTCACCTGAACCAGCCCTGGGGATCAGTGGGGCGATGGTGTCCCTGCCAGATGCTCCTCACGTCCTTTGGGTCCTCTTGAGCTTGGATTTGCAGCTGGCACGTTCAAGTGGCATGGGCAAGCGCTTCTAGAATCTTTGACCCCCTGTGTATTTACACCTGAGCTGGATCTAAGCCCTTGGGGGCCTGTCCCTGGCTGGTGGCCCACGGTGGACAGAGGTGGACACTCATCCTGATGTCACATTTTCCCCAGAGAAGCACCAAAGCTGCATGAAAAGCGATCAGCACTGCAGCTTGAGGCTGCATCAGATGTCTGGTGGCTTGGGGGCAGGAGCCACCGAGGGTGGCACATGGCTGGCTCAGGCGCCCCAGTGTGGGAGCCGAGGAGCAGAACCCGTGTTGCCACCTTGGTGGCCGGATCCGGGTGACCTAACGCTGCTTCAGATTTAAGCAGAGATGGAGGCCGCACAGTGCAGGAGGTGGGAGGTGGGGCCGGCGCTGGATGTCATTCACGAGGCAGACTCGGCCAGGCCTCCAGGTGTCATCCCTGCTGAGCACGAGTGGGTGCCCCCCAGCAGAGCCCTGCCATGAGGCTGGGAGGACCGAGTGTGCCCTGTGCCCACGGGCGCCTGGGTTACAGAGCCTCTAGGAAAGGCTGCGTGGACCCGCTGTGGTGTTTCTAGGCAGCCTTGAACAAAAGATGCTCTTGTGAAGCCTGGCTCCTGGTCATGATGAAGGGATAAGAGCAGAGTGCTTGGAGGAGCAGCTCTGGGTGGGGGCAGAGAACCCAGCAAGCGGGCAGGCGGCCCACACAGGCCGGATGGAAACCTGCTCCCTCTCGCCGAGTTGGAGAGACTGCACCTGGGTTTTGTCCCCGCCATTCCGTGGACAGACAGAGAATGTGCTAGGAGTTCCCCGGGGCCATGTGCATTCTCAGGTGGGAAGACCCGGGTCTCGGAGGGGAGAGGACCTGCCTGATGGACACTGATGGGCAGGGCTGGCCGCCAAGGGGAGCACGTCCGCGGGAATGCCTCCTTCCTGCAGGGACGCTGCTTCCCGGGGGGTTTGGGGTCGGGGAGCTGCTCCTCTCTGGGGCAATGCTGGCTGCGGTCAGGGCACACTTACCTGCCAGGAAGCAGACCCGCCACAGGCCCGAGTGCAGCGACATCCTGGTCTCGGTGCTCTGGTTCTGGGCCAGGACCACGCCCTCCTCCAGGTACAGCCAGTAGTCCGTGCTGACGGCGATGCCCAGCAGGCCCAGGCTGCACACGGCGAAGACGCTGCTCAGCAGGGTCAGGGCCTTCCTCCCACAGGCGCCCATCCTCCCGGTCAGCCCAGCGGGCGTGGGCTCTGGGGGCAGGAGAGCGAGACAGCGGCGAGAGCAGGCACGGCCTGGGAGGGAAGCAGAGCCCCCGCGGGGCAGAGGGTGAACCAGGGCCGGCAGGCCACCCGGACAGAGGGGCCGCCTTCTCTCCCAGGGGGAATGCAGGGCCTGCCTGCCTGACCTCTGTGAGGGGCCCATGTCCTTTCGAGCCCCTGGCTGATGCTGCCGCTCACCCATCCGTCCGTTCAAGCAGCCCAGTGTGCCCGAAACGAGAGGCGGGGATGAGCAGGACCCGCCCACGCCCTTGACAGGTGTCCACCTAGAAGACAGTGCTTCCAACCCCAAAGCAAGGAGCCTGCAGCTTGGCGAGTTCTGCCCCAGGGGTGGGGCGGGGTGGGGAGGAGGCCTGAACTCTGCTGGGAGGGTCGCAGTCGGAAGCAACATCAGGTGTGGGGGCTCCCTTCCTCTGCGGGGTCTGGGCTTGCTGTAGGAGGGGAAGGGAAGAGGAGGAAACGGGCGCCCTTCACCAGAAAGAGGGGCAGGAGCCCCACTCCATCAGCTGACCTGGGGTTGGGGCAAGGGGGGGCTGACCGGTACAATGGGCCCGTGCGGACACCTGGAGGCAAAGGGGCGTAGCCCCGGGCAGGTCAGCACAGGCCTTAATCCCAGCCAGAGCCGCCTGCACCGGCTGCCAAAACACACTCCAGGCCACTCTCCATGCAGCGGGTGGGAGGTGGAGGGGCCGGCCGGCCCGTGAGGCGCCCCCTGTGCGTGGGCCCCGTGCTGACTGCCCAGAAGCAAAGCAATCAGTCTCTGTCGACTGCAAGCTGGAGAAACACAAGAAGACAGCGGAACAGCCAGGACAGGAGGGTGGGCCGTGTTCCGCCCAGCGGAGCCTCGGGTCCGAGGCGGAGGTGTGGGGTGCAGATAGGGCCCCTTGGGGAACGGCTACCTGGACCAGCTGGATGTCCCCACGTGGGTTATGGTCCTGAGAACTCTGACAGCCGTTTACGAACTATTTTCACTTACATTTGAGGCTCACAAAATCCCATTATCTGCCACAGGGACCGGAATTAGAACCCCGAGGATGGTGAGTGCAGTAAGCGAAGGAGAGAGCAACAGGTGGGAATACCATGAGCTGCAGAGAACCTTGAAGGAGCCGTGGGAGCCCTGGCGCCATGCTCAGCCGGGTCCTGAGCAGCCGTGGGCTGCGGGGAGATTAGGCTTCCTGAGGCCTGGCCCCCTCCCAGGACAGGGAGGAAAGGACAGCAACACAAGCTGAAGTATGCTGAATGTTCATCACTGCTCGGTGGTCTGCCAAGCACTTAATTTTAATCTTCACAACCAGATGACCACCCCCATTCTATAGGTGAGCGACCTCTGCCGGTGGTTCAGTGGTAAAGAATCTGTCTGCAAGGCAGGGTCCCTGGTCAGGAAGATTCCCTGGAGGAGGAAATGGCAACCCACCCCAGTACTCTTGTCTGGAGAATCCCACGGACAGAGGAGCCTGGCGGGCTACAGTCCACGGGGTCGCAAAGAGTCGGCCACGACTGAGCACACACACGTGCCTCACCAGGAAAGATGCTCATGTTGTAAAACTGCAGGAAAAAGCTGGATGTGAAAGCATGTGTTTAATGTGAACTCAACTGTAAAAGTCATAGACTGGGAAGAAAAAAACCAAAATGTTGATAGTGGATGTTTCCAGGTAATAGGTTGTGTATATTTGATTTCCTCTCTACTTTTCTAAAAGAACATGTATTATTTCTACATCCAGAGAAGAAAGCTAAATAAAGGCCAGACTCATCAATTCTCCAGTCACTGCCCACGTAAAGAAAAGGCAAGGGCCCTTGAACTCCCGGGCGAGAGAAGCTGAGATGCAGTGTCATCCTTTGGAGCGTGGAGCCTAGAAAGCACAGCAGCTTTGAGTTTTTTAAGATGATTACCCAGCTGCCATTACCTGGAAGTATTAGCTTAATTATCAGGAATTAATAGTTGCTAATTATCATTCATGACTAGCGATTAGGGAGAAATGTCTTGTGGAGATGAAATCACTAATGGCACATTTTCCTGCCCAGGCCGATAATAAAACGACGTGGGATGAAGTGCTTAGGCGCTGGGAGACAGGTGAGCCTTGGTTAGAGGACAGCTGGGGAGGATGGACGGGTTTAATTGAGAGAAGGAGGAGGAACTTGGAAGACCAGGCCAGTGTAGACGCCTGATCTCCGCAGCCAACAGCCCAGAGAGAAAGCCCAGGACTTTTGCCTGATGAAGGTCTGGGGACCTCGGTTCTCAGCGGGGCTTTAAGCCACCGGCAGCAGCTGCTCCTGTTCGCTGGTCCAGGACTCGGCACCAGCCTGGCCAGCTCCCACAGGACACACCGGTGGCCAGAGGGCTCCTGTGACCTGGTTTCCACGGTGCTGACCCCCTCATTCTACGGGGGTTAAAGAAGGACCACAAATTCTCTGAGCCTCCACTGGGAGCTGGGGCTCCTCGCAGCTCCTCTCCAGAGCCTGGCAGGCCCGGGATGCTGCACCGGCAGGCATGCTGTGTGCCTCCTGGGTCCAAGGCGGTGCAGGTGCCCCGTGGCCGGGAATCTTCCCGGAACAGGGATCAAGCCAGGGCTCCACGTTCCCAGCGCTGGCAGCAGCCACAAACCAGAGGCACACCCTCCCCTCCGTCCCAAGTCACCCCCGGCCGCCTGGCACGTCAGGGGCCTCGGGAGCAGGCGGCACGCAGCAGCCCGCCCTTGGGACAGCCCCCACGACAGGCCCCAGCAACGCCTCCCACCCAAAGAGAAGCAGGCACTTATCAGTCCCGCACGACAGGCCCCAGCAACGCCTCCCACCCAAAGAGAAGCAGGCGCTTATCTCGCAGCACTTGTGCAAACCGAAGCCCCTTAGAAAAGGCGGGGGGGCGCCTACCTCCTCCTTTGGATCCTCCTTACAGAGTGGGCAGGGGGCTGCAGCCTGCGGGACTCAGCGCACTAGTTCTTAATTGTCAGCAGTTAGAAGCCCGCCCCGGGGGCCTCCACCCCCTCACTCAGCTAGCAGGTGCGGTAAAAGCCAGCGAGAAATGAAAGACAGTTTTGCTCCCTGTGTCTTAACACGTGTGGACAGGGGAAACGTGCCTCCTTGATCTGGTTTTGGTGACACTGGCCGTCCATCTGACCCAGGCTGAGGAAGGCTGCAGAGAGCGCTGACCCGGGGTCTCCGCTCTCGGCCCCCGCGCTGACGGACGCTCTGCCGCCTGGGCTCCCACAGGCCGAGGTCTACCGGACCAGGACTCTGTGCCAGGCACTGTTCACAGTGGTTCACACTCCATTCACAGCAACCCTCGCAGCAGGCACTGTTATTATTAATATGAGGATGTTTAACGCTGCTCACTTCTTCACAAGCTCATGAGGATTCTGGGAGCCACACAGGTCAGCAGGTGCAAACAGGGACTCAGCCTGGTGGGCGCTCATCCCAGCCACGGCCACCGTCCTCACGTGAGAGCTGAGGGGGTGTGGGTTGGCCCTCTGCTCGTGTTCACCCAGCCAGCAAGTGGGGAAGCCGGGGTGCGAGCCTGCAGTCTGGCCCGTCCTCCGTGCTGTCTCGGCTGGTTCTCAGAGCTGCAGAGGGAGGTGGAGGTTCCCGGAGCACCGAGCTCACCACCGGACACTCGGTCCCGACAGAAGCAGACTCCTGACTGTCAGTGGAAGTGTGGCCCGTTTTCCCTCAACGTCATCAGCCTCTTGCCTAAGATAAGAGGGCTGAGGATTTCAGGCCTTCTCTCCCTGGCCTTTGCCTCACTCAGGTGGACGGACGAACCCGGTATTTTCCTGTGGGATGGTGGTCTTGGAGGAGGAGGGGGAGAAGGAGGAGGGAGGGGAGGAGGAGGGAGAGGGGAGGAGTCAGCTGAGAGTCCCACTGGACATGCCAGTCAGTCCTGGTCACACTCAGCCCCTCCCTGCTTAGAACCGGCGTTCACAGAGATACTGCTTTTTCTGCCGAGTCTCCCTTCTGGAAGGAGGATGGAAGGAGAGGGGTATGGAGCGTGGGAAGGAAAGCAGCCTGGCTTTGGAGAAACTGCCTGGACGGCACCTCGCGGCCAGCTCGGGACCCTGAGCAGGCTCGCTGCTCACAGAGCAGCCCCGCCGCTCACAGAGCAGCCCTGCAGAGGGGACCTCGCGGGGCAGCCACGTGGCCCGGCCGGGTTGGGGCGCCGCGACGCGCTCCCGTAACACCTCCCCCCAGCGCGGCCTCCCTGCCTCCCACACCTTCTGCCACGACTGACTCGGGTGCTGACGGTCCAAGCGTCCCCCCCCTCCTCCCCCTGCGCCCCTGCCCTCCTCCCACGCGCCTGTCCGGGCCCCCTTCAGTCCCAGGCGCGGGTCGCTGCGGGTCCAGGAGGAACCCCGGGGGCCCAGCCCTCCAGCCCCGCCCCCCGCGTTAGTGCGGATGGAAGAGCCGGCCCCTCGAGGGCAGCGTCGTGAGAGCCGGGCAAGGAGAGAGAAGCATGTGCTTCTCTGAGGGGCCTGTCTCAGCGCGAGGCTTCCTGCCTCCCCTCCACCCGGTAACTTGAGGTGAGACTGCTGGGGAGGCCCCCGCGGCCTGGACCCTAGCACCCGTCCCGGGAGGGGGGCCCTGAGGCGGCCCATGGTCCGCAGAGGTTCCGGCATGGACCCCCACACGTCTGGGCTCCAGCAGACGCCTCACGACTCTCAAGACAGGGGGTCAGGGTGCTGACTGCGTTTTTAAAGAGACAAGATTTCCAGACTGGACGATGGAACCGAGGGCCTGTGGAGAGGATCAGTGCCAAGAAGGAGGGGTCTCACCATCCCCTGGGCCCCCCAAGAGAGGCTGGTGACAAGGTGGGGATGATGTTCTGTGTGTTCCCCGCCAGGACCCCACCTCACAGGCCCAGGGCCACGGGGCGCAGAAGAGCCTGGGAAAGGAGCTGACCCTCAGCCCGGCAGCCTCGTCCCATCACCCTGGGTGTTGGTACTGCCCCCACCTGGTCCAGAGCCCCCTCCGTGATGCCAGAAGGAGGCTTCTCCCCAGCGGGGCTGCGAGGGCTCCAGGACGCAGGAGGTCACGGGCTCTCGGCAAACGCGCATCATCTTTTCTTGACCAGGAAGGACACAGGACTGGCCACATAGGCACTGACCCAAGCCCGGAGCCCTGGGGGCGGGAGGTCATGGGCATCGCACTGGAAAACTGGACAAGGCAGAGATGAGGGTGGGCTTTGCAGGGCCAGAAGCACAGAGCCCTCTGGAGAGGCAGGTGCCTGCCCTCCAAGAGGTCAGGGCAGGCAGGAACCTGCGTGTGTCCCCAGGGCCCCTCAGGACCCCAGAGGACACGGGGGTGCCAGAGGACACTTCATGCCAGCGGGCCTCTCCCTGCTGCTCATCAGCGCCACCTGGGAATTCAAAACAAATCCCAGTAATGCCAGTTCACTTCCAAGACCAACGAGTGCCAACCCTCTGTAGGGGTGAGGAAGTGGGAGGGGGTGAGGCATCCGTATTTTCCAAGAATCCTGGGTGATTCTAATGTGTAACCAAGGTTGACAGCCACTCGCTGACTCAGGGACCCTCTGGCCCTGGAGATGCACAGAATCCACACTCACGGTTGGACCTCCTTCACTTTGGACCCACACCGAGCCATCCAGTACGGCAGCCGCACGTGGCTCCCGAGCCCGTGAAATGTGTATGCCTGATCCAAGCAGAGATGAGCTGTTCGTACAAATACACACTGCAAAGTCCTAAGACTTTGCGTGAGAAAGAAGGTAAAGCACCCCACTAATGACTTATAAAAACATGGGTTATACGGCGAAATGGTATACTGGCCTAAAAATATATGAATTTTACCTATGTCTTTATACTTTTTAGCGTGGCTTTAGAGAATTTTAAATTACATTCTGTGGTGCACATAATATTTCTATTGGACAGTGCTAATCTACAGACTACTTAATTCAAAATGTATTCACTATAATTCTTCTAACTTTGTTACATCTGTTTTTTGATAATAATTTTCCTTAAACTTCTCTTCATGATTCCAAGTATATAACATTCTTGAAATGACAAAAATAAAGAAATGGAGAATAGATTAGTGGGTGTTGGGCCTGGAGTGGAGAGGTCAGTTTGGTCATAAGAGAGCAACAGGCAGCAACCTTGTGGTGCAGAATGTCCTGGACTGACTGCCTTCCTGTCGGTGCCCTGGCTGTTCGATCCCTGCGTGGCGTGGTGCCCCTGTCCCCGCGTGGCGTGGCGCCTCTGGAGTTGGGCTCAGCAGTCAAGAAGCCACCTGCAATGCAGTAGGTGATGCAGGAGACGAGGGTTCGATCCCTGGGCTGGAAGATCCCCTGCAGGAGGAAATGGCACCCCACCCCAGTATTCTTGCCTGGGAAACCCCATGGACAGCGAAGCCTGACAGGCTACAGTCTACGGGGTCACAAAGAGTTGGACGTGACCGAATGACTGAACTCGGTTCACACCATTGGGGGAACTGGGCACAGGGCATGTGGGCTGTCTCTGTAAGAAATCCCATGATTTCTCACAACTGCAAATGAATTTCAACTTACCCAAAGAGGAAACTTTAATTAGAAAAGCACAATCTCACATCTGAACTGGTGTTTCTCATGCTCTGCTGGTGAGGGGGTGCGCGGTTTACCCTTTTGGAAAGCAACTTAGCAAACACCACTGAGTGTTAAGCATTTCATTTCTCTCCATCCCAGCAAGGCTACTTCTGGGAATTGCCACTAAGGAAACGGATAAAAATGTAAGGACAAAAACACACAGAGGTGTCTGTGATAGCAAAGTGCTAAAACCGCCTAGACGCTTTTCCGGAAGGGAAGGGTTATATGAGCTATGGTTTATCAACTCAATCTACCGTCACATAGTTGTTACGGGAAATGTCAAATGAAAAACAGAAAAGGGGGATACAGAACGCCAGTAGTTTGCTACTTTGTAAAAAAGAAAAAATCTGTTACGTGACTTCGTGAATACAAAAATAGTCGTCACGGTTGCTTTGTCTGCAGGATGATGGACGGGTCTTTCTTTCTACTTCACTGTTCCTGTTCGCTGGTTCTGTGGAATAAAAGGCATCGTGTTTTTCGTTTTTGTATTAGTGGTCTTCCGGGTGCTGAGGGACAATCCCCACCAGGTGGGGGGGCGGTGGCTGACCTGCCCCCTGCCGGCTGACCATGGTGATGCCCGCTGCGCCCTAAGAAGTGGACACACCTGGACAGATGACCAGTTATGGGCAGATTTAGGCCCCCATTCCTGCCCAGAGCCACACTGCCCATTAAGAGGGTAGAAAGAAGAATCTGAAACTTCATAGCTTCTGTGAAAGCTTTCTCAGCTTCATCCAGTAAAGACACGAAACAGTGACCATAATATAATATAAATGGTGATCATAATATACTGCCTGTGAAAGTGTTAATTGCTCAGTCGTGTCCGACTCTTTGCGACCCCATGGACTGTAGCCTGCCAGGCTCCTCTGTCCATGGGATTCTCCAGACAAGAACACTGGAGTGGGCTGCCATTCGTCCAGGGGATCTTCCTGACCCAGGGATTGGACTCATGTCTCCCGTGCTGCAGGGAGATTCTTTACGGTCTGAGCCACCGGGGAAGACCGTATCTGGGTCCAATGTCCGCAGTCCCCCGGGAGTAGGTTTACATGTTCAAGACTCTGAGTGTGAGTTCCTTGAAGACTTCTTTTTCTGAATCAACTGTATATTTAAAAGTCTTCCTAAGTGCTGGTCACTGGATGTGTTAGCTGAGCTCACTGTTGACAAAAAGGGGAGTCTCTAATTTTGTGCCTGCTTTTCACCCCCCTCTCTCCTGGGAGGGGCGTTGGGGGCTTCCAAAGAGCTCTAACTGCTGCTCAGCATTATGGAGTCAGGGGGAGGAAGGAAGACTCTTTCAACTTTTCTGAATTTCCCAGTGTGCTGTAACAAGCACAAATTATTTTTCCAGTTGGGATGTGTGTATGTGTATGTGTGTGTATAAACTTTCACTTAAAAATTAACAAAAGATGACCTATATATAGAGAAAAAACATTTTAAACTGGAGCTGCTTTCTGACAAAGAGTGGCTGGCAGTGACCCCCCCACAACCCTCTTGTCCCGCCCCCAGGCGGCGGTCCCTGCTCCTTCCTGGGGCATGATCAGCCTGCCCCAGGCTTCTGCAATGTTCTATTTTTGTTTTCATTATTTAACTGTGCCCCATATACACGGCTAAGTGGAGTGTTCGGTTCCATAGCTTAATGGACAGCTGACCTCTGTGTGCAGACGCTCAAGTCATATGGAGCTCTGCAGGCCATCAGCTGCGGGCGGGGGGTGGGGGCGGATGCCAGGGGCACCTTCCTGAGGTCAACTTTAGTCCAAGGCTGAACACCAGGGAGGGGGTTGTGGCTGCCGGGGTAGACCCAGGGCAGGGTGAAGCTGGCGGCACATGCCAGGGGGGGTCAGGGCTGGGGCAGCGTGCAGACCGCCAACACCTTGCTCTCGGGGCTGAGTGGCTTGTGGGGCTGGGGGCCGGCCACCCATCACCTTGCTCTCTGCCTCTCCTAGCTGACGCGGGACTTGGAACTCAGCTCCCGGCCCAGCTGGCGGGGGGCTGTCCTGAGAACTGCCCTTTGGAGGACGAAGGGGCTGCAGTTCCTCTCCCTCATCGCCTTTCTTAATCATGTAATTGCTAGACCTTCCAGTGATCTGAATCAAGTCCCACGACGGTTACACGCGCGGGAGCCTGGGAACCGCGGGGGAGTCATCAGGCAGGCAGGGAAAGGCGCAGGGCGCAGGCCTGTGTGCTGACTGCCTGATCGGCGGCGGCGACGCCCTCCCGTCCCCCGCACTGAAGGGGTCTCACCATCGTGTAGGTTTGGGACCTCACAGGCTCTCTCCGTTGAGCCCAGGAAGACGCTGTTCTGGAAGGTGTGATCCACTCTGTGGTGAGCAAACAGGCTGCTGCCAGACGGCCCTGCCCAGGGAGGCGGGCAAGACCTGACCGTGCGTCCTCTGGGGTGCAGTCCTCCGTGTCCACCCTTCTCCCCATGAGGCAGGACTCTTTTCCAGGCAGACGCCAGCACAGAGCCCCCCAATGTGATTCCCAGAACTCCGTCGGGGGCACCGTGATGGATCCAGGTTGGGTGGGCCCCCCCGGGGGCAGGCATGGCGGAGGCAGGGGCCTACGGCTGCTTCCCGCTGTCCCCTCCCCGGGCTGACTTCATCCCCCTGAGCCCTGCCCGCCCAGTGCATCAGCCCCGGGGGCCCTCAGACGCCGAGCGGTCCTCAGCCTTCCCACAGCGGCACGTTTGTCAGCAGGGAGGCGCGAGGCTCAGTCCGGGGAGCGGGGGGCCGAGATCAATACCGGGAGTGGCGTCTCTGTGCTGTATGCACCTCCCTGCGTCCGCAGAGTCGGCAGGAGATGCGGCTGCGGTTCGATACTAACTGATCATGATGCTGGGTGAACCCAGGGGGCTCCCTTAATGGCCAGCCGTCGCCTGCTGCCCTTGGGTTGAAACGGGTCCTCAGCAAAGGCCCACGTGCCCCTGCATCTGACACGCATGTCCTGGCTCCTCTCCACCGAGCACGGGGCCTGCTCAATGGGGTCTGAACGCAGGTCACCAGCTGGCTGCGCAGATGAGGGAAGAGGATCGGAAAAACACAAACAGGGACCCCCCAGACCCATTGCTCCTGCAGACACAAAGGTGCCAACCTTGGGCTCAAATGAGCTGAAATCCAAGTGGTGCAAACGGCATCATCAGCCAGTAACACTTTAGTCTGAATTTGCGGAGCTGGTCCGAGGGGACAGTCACAGTGCCTGTGGAGCACAGGGGGTCCATGCAGAGGGCCCAGCCACACCTGGCCCGGCCTTGAGCTGCCTGTGAAGACAAGCTCTGGGCTTGGCTCTCCAGTGCCCACCGGGCTTGGCAGCAGCTGTTTTGCCAATGCTGTGCCACCTAGACTCTCCGCTGACCCCCCAGGCCTTCCACCTTCTCAGCTGGGTCTGAGTTGACCCTCTCGGTACAGATGCTACAATAATGAAATATAGCAGGGTGGGTGGGGCCACAACAGCTCCTGGCACATGGCAGCCGCTCTCCACCCAAGCTTCTGGAAGTTTCCGAGGGGGGTTGGGGGGGCACGGGGGTGCCTCGAGGTCTGGAGCAACGTCCATGGGAAGCCTTCAGGGCGGTGACTGAGGGTGTAGGAGGCAGAGCGGGGTTCCCTGTGCCTGAGATGGTGCCCCCGCTGGGGCTCAGAGGTGGGTGCCGGGCCAGCCCCCAGCCTCAGTGGACCGAGTCCAGGGCCACTAGCTGGGGGCCCTCTTCTTTATGTCCTTGGGGGCAGTGAATGCCCCAGAGCAAAGGAAGCAGGTGTGGAAGGATCTTTCCCCTGCAGGTTCACAGCCTGGCTTGGTCCCAAAAGCCGAGCGTTCTTCACTCACATCTGTTCAGGGTTCAGACCCCAGCTCCATCGCAGCTGCGTGACCCCGGGCTCGCTGCTTCACCTCTCTGGACCTTAGCTTCCCTGTGCATTTCGGCTGAAGCTGCACGTTCCAGGCGCTTCTCGACACGATGGTCTGACTCGGTCCCACAAGGACTCCGGGCGGCCCTGATGTTCGGCTCGGAGGGGACGCGTGACAGAGCTGAGGTGGCGCAGACCGAGGTGGGGGTGGCCTCTGCGCCCGGCTCTGAGACCACGCGACCACCCAGACCGCAGTCGTGTCCTGGGGGCCAGGCTGCCGGGGTGGGTCTAGGAGAAGGCCAAGATCACAGCCACAGGCACTGGCCTCCCCGCGGCACTGCGGCAAAGAGCCCGCCTGCGAGGAGGGGGACTAGAATGCGACCCCTGGGTCAGGAAGACCCCCTGGAGAGGAAATGGCAGCCCGCTCCAGCGCTCGTGCTGGGAAATCCCCTGACAGAGGAGGCTGGCAGGTTACAGTCCGCGGGGTCCCAGAGTCGGGCACGACTGAGCACGCACACACACACAGGCACTGCAAGGCCTGGTCCAGGGTGGAGGGGGAGTTCAGTGTGGGTGGGGAGCAGGGTTAGGTTGTCCTGATGCAGAAGCGTAAAAAAAAAAGACGTTTCCACACACAAAGCAATTCTGCCCGCCTTCTCCAGGAGACATCTCCTCCAGTAAAGAGGTGGGGGCTGCGTGACCACTTCCCACCCAGCCATCTCGAGGTCCGTCACAGACATGCCCTGGGCCCCGGAAGGAGGCAGCTGGTGCTGGCACTGGTGCTGGACGTGGCATCCACCAGCCCCGCAGACCGGCCAGGCTCCTTCTGCAGAGTGAGTGAGGCTGGCCCGGGCGCCTAGGGCCTCTGGGACAAAGAGGTGAGCGAGGTTCGCGCCTCAGGGAGCAGCCACCTATTTTGAGACCAAGCAAGACTCACACCAGATGTCACCTGCTTCCCAGCGGTGAGCAGGGGTGTCTGCCTGCCTCCATCACCCCTGGGGAGGTGCACCTTCGGCAGCCAGCACTCTGCCCACGCCTGCCGGCACCACTCAGCGGGCTCTCGTTTGGAGGACAAGCCGTGCTGAGCAGTGGGTGTGGGTGCTAAGTCAGGACCCAGGAATGCAGGCAGGCTCCAGGGAGCCTGGCTTCCCGTGAGCAGGGGGGGAGGTGGGCAGTCAGGAGTGCAGGGTCTGGCTCTGTGACCATGTAGCTGGAGGCCCTGGACAAATCGCCTCACGGTCTGAGCCCCTGTGTGGCCATGAAATACAGGTACCATCATTCAAAGGGTTTTGGGGAAAATAAACTTTTACGGAAACGCAGGGAAATTGGACCCCTCGCACGTTGTTGGTGGGAGTGGGGCACGGTGCAGCCGCTGTGGAAAGCTGTGTGGTGATGCCTCAGTAAGTTAAACATCGTGTCCTGTGCTGTGCGACCCCAGGATAGTAGCCCGCCAGGCTCCTCCATCCACAGGATTCTCTGGGTAGAAATACTAGAGCCGATTGCCAGGGCCTTCTCAGGGGATCTTCCCGACCCAGGGGTCAATCCTGAGTCTCTTACGTCTCCTGCATGGGCAGGCGGGTTCTTTACCACGGAGCCACTTGGGAAGCTTGGAATCCCCAGAAGACCCAGCAATTCCACCTCGAGGGACACGCCTCAGAGAACGTTCACAGCAGCACTCACACCATGTCTGGAGCTCTGTGTGCTGCGAGTCGGCGTCTACACCACCGTCATCTGCCTCTTAATTTTATCAGTGCACCACCCGATGGGGAAACAACTTGCCCCTTCGTGTTAGAATTAAGGAACCTGAGGCTCAAAGAAGGAAGATGACGAGGTCGCACCGCGGTCAGGCTCCCACCCCCACGGCCCACTCTGGGGACGAGGTGGTGAGGAGCCTGGGGATTCAGCCCTGAGCAGCCCTGAGCAGCCGAGCCCGCCGTCTGCTCTGCAAAATGGGCTCACCACGAGGTGCAGCCCCGTCGGCGTCAGTTCTGATTATGTGTGTTACCATCACGGGGGCTGCCTGCTCTTAACAGGAGAAGTACCCAGGGACCTGCGCTCCCGAGGGGCCTGGCCCATCCTCTCAGGACCCAAGTGGGGGTGCCCCTCCAGAGCCCAGCTCTCTCCCCAGGCCCAGATCTGCCCCCCTGCCCAGCTGGCCCCGGTGAGCTGCAGACACGAGCACGCAGGGACGGCTGCTGCGGCTTTGCTGGAAGCCCTGCCAGGAGCGGCTCCACCTCTGGCCCTGCTCAGGCTAGGCCAGCTGCCAGGTCCTGTCTGGGTGAGAGCTGCCCCACGCCCTCTGCCCTGAGCTGGTGGCCTCGGGCCTGCAGGGCGTCCCTTCCAAGAAGGGCTCACGGAAGCCAGGCTCCAGGGCGGGAGGGCCTGCCGCCCCTCCCTGAGGGCTGGGAACCCAGGCGTGGGCTCTGGGGACGCGGGGACCCCTCCCCATCTGGGTGACGATGCCCAGCGGTGGCGGCTTCCCTGAGCCACACGAGGGCTGCTCCCACAGCTCAGAGGCTGCTTCTGGATAACGAACCCTGGCTCTCACTTCCCAGATGTCCCTCCGGAAACAGGAGCTACTTCGACAGCGAGAAATTAAAACAACAAACAACGGGGGGTGTGAAGACCGCAGTGGCCCGCCTTCCAAAACGTAGCTCTTGAACCACGTGTCCCCCCCAAGCCTCCTCCCCCGCTGCTCACTGCCGCTCCTGCCCAGGTGCTGACACCAGGGGCCTGGCACCCCCTTGAGCGCCGCGGGGACCAGGGTTCCGCCCTTGCTGGGCCACCTGTCAGCCTTGTGGTTTCAGGGGAGCTACTTCACACCTCTGGGCCTCCGTGTCCTCATCTGTGAAATGGGGATGATAAAGCCCACTGCCCACAGCTGCTGGAAGCGTGCCAGTCTCTCAGTCGTGTTCAACTCTTTGTGACCCTGTGGACTGTAGCCCGCCAGGCTCCTCTGTCCTCTGTCTCTCCAGGCAAGAATACTGAGTGGGTTGCCACTCCCTTCTCCAGGGCATCTTCCCGACGCAGGGATCAAACCCAAGTCTCCTGCATTGCAGGCGGATTCTTTACCGTCTGAGCCACCAGGGAAGCCTCCAAGACTGCCGGGGGTACTTAACTAATAGTTTAACCAGCAGCAGGTCTGAACCAGACCCACAGAGGTGGTGCCACTGTCCTTTAGAAATATCCAGCCTCAGCCGCCCCCAGGCGACTGACACGTGGGCCCCTGCCCACGGCCCTGGGGTGGGCCCCACAGTCTCGTGCAGCTGACACGCTCTTTTTAAGGTCAAGCCAGCTGCTTGGGGCGCCCGGGGCCCATGGTCTGCAGTGACACGCTCGCAGGCCCTGAGGGTGGAGGCTGTGACAGCCACAGCCTACCTCCTCCGCAGTCCCCCATCTGGGTCCTGGTGAAACCAGACATCCTGAACCCCAGGACAGGCCGTGGTTCCCCTACTCCACTGCTGCTTCTGCCTGAGCTGCTCCGAGCAGGAGGAGTTCCCAGGCTTTGCCCCGAGAAATCTGGGTTCAGATCTCCATCTGCTGCTCATTAACTGGGTGACCATGAGCGAAGGCACAGCCTCTCCAACCCCCAGGCCTCTCAGCTGTCAAATGTGTTTGCAAACAAAAAAATTAAAAAAAAAAAAAAAAACCCACTCACCCCCCCAAACCCTGCCAGCAAGGCTGTTATTATCACATCATTTTACCAACGAGGAAATCTGAGAGAACAGGTCATTTGGTCAAGGTTTCTGAGCAGTGAGCGCTGGAGGCCAAGTGTAAACTCCTAAAGGCCACACGCACACCTGCCTCCCCTGTGCATGCTCAGTCACTTCAGTCATGTCTGACTCTTTGTGACCTCATGGACTGCAGCCCGCCAGGCTCCTCTGTCCATGGGACGCTCCAGGCAGGAATACTGGAGTGGATTGCCATTTCCTTCTCCAGGGGATCTTCCCAACCCAGGGAACTCATGTCTCCTGGATTGCAGGTGGATTCTTTACCACTGAGCTTCCTGGGAGGCCCACTACCTACCCCCCCATCATTTTCACATTTTAAGGATGCCCGCTGCAGACTGCTGGCTAAGCCCGTCTGGAGTGGGGTGGGGGGTGGAGAGAACCTGGGTGCCCCCAGGCTCAGGGGGAGGCGCACCCTCTCCTGGCCTCCGCTCTCTCCTCCCTCCACAACTCCTTCTGCTCAGACCTGAGCTCCAGACCCAGGGGCCCTCAGGGCTCCACGAGGCGGGGGCTGGGATCTCCCCTGAAGCACCGCAGGGGTCCTGGAACATGTGGGGAAACGGAACCCTCCCTCCTGCCCCAGCTTTAGGGAGGAGGGGGGCCTGGAGAGGAATGGGAACCTGCCTGGGCCCACAGTGAGAGGCCAGGGCTCAGCTCTGGGCTCCAGTGCCACCCCCAGGCCAGGGCGCTCCTGCTGTGGCCCCCGCCCCACCCCGAGGACTCGAGGGCTGCTCCCCACGGCCCTCCTGCCTCAGGCAGCCGGGCAGGCACAGAAAGTGCCATCCACCCACTGGGCATCTTCTTCCAGTGAATAAAGATTGCAGTAGTGATAGGGCTTCCCTGGTGGTCCAGCGGCCAAGAGTCTGCCTGGCAATGCCGGGGATGGGGGTATGGTTCCTGGTCAGGGAGCCAAGAGCCCACGTCACAGAGCCACCAAGCCTTCACGCCCCGACTAGAGAGTCTGTCCGCCAGCCTGACACGGTGATGGTCCCTCGTGCCAGAGCTTAGACCAGGTGCAGGTAGAGAGATGGATGATAGATGTAGATAGATGAGACATAAATGATAGATTAATAGATGGTAGGTGACAGATGACAGATGACTGAGCGGTGATAGGTGATACATAGACAGCAGATAGACGACGGATAGATGACAGATAGATGAGACATAGATGACAGATAGATGTATAGATAGATGATCGATCGATTGATAGATATAGATCGATAGATGCCAGATGATAGGTTTAGACAGACAGACGATAGATGACAGGCAGATTAAAGAATCCAGCAAGGAGATCTGGGGCCTGCCTTCCCGGCAAGGTCATCCCTGGAAACCACAGGCAGTGGGGACCCTGGAGCCCCAGGACGCAGCCCTCCGCATGGGGCACACTCCTCCTGAGAGGGCCTCACACCCTCGACAGCCCTGAGCACGATGGTCCAGAGACGTCCCCCGCAGGGTCTCCCATCCGGCATTCCAGCCCCGGGGGAGACACCCCCGCACGCGGTGGGGGCGGGGGTGAGGGGTGAGCGCGGTGCTCCCAGGGAGGTCCTCTGCGTCCTGTGCGGACCGGTGAGTCTTAACTCTCGGGTAAGTTTTAAACCCACTTTTCCAGGCATTAATAGGAACGTATTTCTGCCGTGAGTCACTTGCAAAGTGGTTAACTGAGATTCTCTAACACAGAGTCTTGGGGACCGTGGAGCTTCCAGCCCGTTTGCTGCAAGGAGGAGCCCAGAGCCTGGCCTGGGGGTCTGTGATGCAGAAAGGGGGCCCCCTCTCCAGCTCTCGGGAAGGGGGAGAGAGGGAGGCTTGATTTCCCTCGACCTCTGGAGACCTTGCTCTGACTTCTCCAGATGGCAGGGCTGCCGCCCAGCAAACAGATGCTCGAATCTGGACCAGGAGCCTGTGGCGGGGCAAGACCGGAGGGTGCAGCCTGCCCCTCCTGCCCCCCCAACCCCGTCTTCCTAGGGGCGCAGGGGACGAAGGACGACACCCCCACCCGCAGAGCCCAGGCCCCGGGGGCTCCGGGCCGGCCCGAGGCTGAGCTGGGGCTTGGACCCATTTCTGTGCGGCTGCCAAGGCCACGTTTCAGTCTGAGACAGCAGAGTGTGGACGCTTGAGTGCACGTCCTAGGGGTTCTCCGCACCCGCTTCACCTTCTGGGCTTTGGAAGGAGGCGAGGAGACATCGCTCACCTGAGGGCAGAGGCCGGGCTGGCGTCCACTCAGGCGGGGGGCGGGGGGGGCCGAACTCTCAGAGACCGAGCCTGGGGCCCTCGGGGGAGCCTGCCTCACTGCTCCCGTCCCACGCCCCCTCCTCCTGCTCCTGGACTCCTCCTTCCCGCCTCGCCCAGGGCCTGTCACCAGGGGCCTCCTCTGAGCCCCTCTGAGAAATGGCACCCCCCTACCCCAACCAGCACCCCCACCCCGCCCACCCTCCTCTCCAGCCCCCTACCCCAACCAGCACCTCAACCCCGCCCGCCCTCCTCTCCAGCCCCCAACCTCGACAGCACCCCCCACCCCGCCCGCCCTCCTCTCCAGCCCCCAACCTCGACAGCACCCCCCCACCCTGCCCGCCCGCCTCTCCAGCCTCCCGCCTCGACCGCACCCCCACCCCGCCTGCCCTCCTCTCCAGCCCCCCTCCCACCTCACCAGCACCCCCCACCCTGCCCGCCCGCCTCTCCAGCACGCGGCCTGCTGGATTGTTCTTTCTTTAGCACATATGGCGTGTCTCCCTCTAAAGAAAGCTTGCTTCTAAGGGAACGGGATAAAAGTCTTTTCTTCATAGTCAGGGCCCAGTGGGGTTGCCAGTGGGCAACGCTGGCCTCCAGGGGACCTCGGGCCTGCCTCCGGGGGGACACGTTTGGGTGTCACAAAGCAGGAGGGGTGTATCCCCACTGGGAGAGGCCAGGGCTGCTTCTGAACACCCGCTGAGCACGGGACCCCTCCCCCAAAGGATAATCTGCCCCAGAGGCCAGCAGTGCCTCCCCTGTGTGCCCACTACTCACAGGAGCAGCCTGTACACAGTAGGTGCTCAATGACGGACAGAGAACGAAGAGCTCCTGTGGTCACTATCACCGCCACCATTATTCCTTAAGAACAGCCATGCTTGAGAACCGGCTTCCAGGGGGCGCCAGTGGAAAAGAACCGGCCTGTCAAGGTAGGAGACGAGAGAGGAGGGTTCCATCCCTGGGTCAGGAAGATCCCCTGGAGGAGGAGGAAGCGGCAACCCACTCCAGTATCTTGCCTGGGAAACCCCATGGACGGAGGAGCCTGGTGGGCTACTGTCCATGGGACCGCAGAGTCTGACACGACTGGATAAATTCAGCACGCACACACGGTTGAGAACAATCTTTAAGGATGGCTGTGCTTTGGGGCTTCATGGCAACAGGTCATCCCGAGGACACACGACCTCTGAGCCCCGGACTGAGCCCTGCCCTCAGCAGCACCCGGACGAGCGGCAGATGGTCACCGTTGCGCCATCGGCAGGCAAGCCCGGTCCACGGCTCGGGCCCCAGGAGCCCAAGTGATATCGGCCTGCCCCTCCTGCAGCGGGCCTGCTGGGGGCCCCCCTCAACAGGGACGGTCAGTTCTCACCCCCACGTCCCCCCAACACTGGCCCTCGTGTTGGAAGACCCAGGACCGCGTGCCTGGCTGGGCCAGGGGCCACCTCCACGAGCTGTAAGGTGACCCCAGCCAACCCTGCAGCCCCCAGACTCAGGGGTCTGCATGAATCACGATGCTCCTGCTGTTTCCCAGGGAAGGCCGCCGGGGGCTGTGGGGACGCATGGAGCGTCCCGCTCACCCTCGCCAGCACAGCCCAGCATCTGCTGACCTGACAAATAACGCGGCAGTTTAAACGGCCAGCGCGACGAGCCGGCTCCGTCAGAGCTAAGATCACCTCCTACACCCGGAGCCCGTCACACCCCACGCGGCTGCGCAGTCGTGGGGTGGGGAGGGGCAGGGCACTGGCCCCGCCTCCGCCCCCCCACCACGGGACTGGAAGCTTCTATCTGCTCGTTCCTCGTTCAGCAGACCGCCTGCCCCACATTCCCGCTGAGAATTCTCACTGAGGGTCACAAATTTCCCTGCCTGACATCCCCCGCACCGACTCCCCAAACCCTTCCTTCTCCTGGGAGCTCACAGCCGGGCCTTTCTCCGCGGAACTCAGAGGCTGGCCAGCACAGCACGTCTCTTTCCTCCCCTCTCCATCTCCCCTCAGGTCCTGAAAGCCTTTAAACAAGTCACCTATGCCTAAGTTTAGTAGCTGACTTAACTGGGTACAAAGCCACACATAGGCAAAGGAATGAGTCTCTAATGGTGCAATATTAGGCAGCAGACAGCTAGGCTGAGGGGAGCAGGATGCTGTCTGGTGGGTTTTCCTGGTGTCCCTGAGGTCACAAGTAGCTGGTCCTGATTCTGCCAGGGAGGAAGGCTGACCCCAAACCCAGGATAGACCGAGGAGCCGGTGTGTGCTCACTGACCACCCAGAAATGAGCCAGGAGGCTGTGCGGGGCAGGCCAGGGCAGCTGGCTGGAAGCCTGAGCAGAAGGGTCAGCTCCCCCAAGGTGGGGCTGGGTAAAAACTGGGTTCCTATGTCCCACCTGCTTCCTGGGAACCTGAGCCCAATCTGTGAGCGTCTCTGATACAGTAACTCACACCCTTGCCCCCAGCTCTGAGGACGGCACGAGGGGTCCCCACCTCTCGAGTCCAGGATCCAAGAGTCAGGTGGGGCCTGGAGGAAGCAGAGTCGACCGGCCTTGGTCATCCCCAATGAGCCAACACGACACCTGTGTCCTTGCTTCACGTCACACCCCGGCCCCATTCCAGATGAGGGAGCTGAGGCTGGAGCCCGTGTTTCCCACCATGACCTATGGCCTGCCTCCTCAGGTCAAGTGTGAACTGTTGAGGCAACCTCCCCCTGCACTCCCCTCCCCAACTGCAAGCCACGGAACCCCACCTCGCTGGCCGAGAATGGCCAAGGTCTCAAAGCCGGCTCCCAGCTGGGGCGGTGAGGAGTGCAGCCCACCAGATGCCCAAGGCCACAAAGCGACACGGTGCACAGGGCGCCCGGCTCCACCCCACCCCCACGTGAGAGGGAGCCTGAAGTCTGGGGTGGGGCTGTCTTGGTGGCTGCTATAATTTTTGCCCTGTTTCTAAGCACCCTGGGGACCTGGCCCTGGGACACGTCCCCAGCTGCCTCCAGCTGCCAGATCCGTGGAGAAGTGAGGCTGAGCTCGCGTGTCTCAGGCAGGCGGGGGGCTCCGGGAGGGAGGGCTGGCTGTGGGTCAGCAAAGCGCGCAGCCAACCGCGACGCCTGTGGTCCTGGGATGTCCTGGGGCCAGGACACCAGGTCTGAGCCAAAGACCCCTGTGCCCACCCCGGTGCAATCTGGGCTGTTAATGCATCAAACCCTGGGCACATGGGGCTGCGGGAGTGGGCCTGAGTGGGCACCGGCGGCAGTGGGAGCCCTGCTCTCCCCGGGACAGCATGGGGCAAGGGCTGGCATGGGGACAGCTGCGGTGTGGCTTCTGTCAAACTAAGCCAGGCCCCCATGTGGGGCCCCTCTGCTGGGTCCTGCCCTTGTCCAATAAGTGGTGGATCCCTGCCCCTTCCCGATCGAGTCTCAACCATAAAAAGGGACACTGATGTGACCAGCCCCGGGGAGGGGAGCAGGTGAGAGCCAGTGGCCCCAGCACTGCAAGCAGGCACCCGGGTCAGCACTGCGGGGCTCAGAATGTGAACCCCCAGGCCCCCTTCCCACTCCCTGCTCTCTCCCCTGGCCCAGCCAGGTCCCAGGGGATTCTCTCTTCAATCCTAGGAAGAAGCTATCTGACTTCATTAAAAATTTTTTAGCACACTGAATCTTCACCAGCTGCCAAATTAGGGTGAGGGCAGAAAGACAGGCTAAGTCTTTGGAACGGGGAGGGGCTTGGACGGTCGGGGAGACTTGTCGCTGTGTTTCTGGGGGCTGCCATCTCTCACTGCACTGCCCGCACGGCCCCCGGCCCCGCACCCGCGTCTCGCCGCGCGTCCATCTCTGCTCCGCGGCCTCTGGCCCGACACGTCCTCCTGTCCCGCTGGACGGAGCATCCTCGCCACCCCCACCGTCCCCGAGGCCCCGCCGGGGCGTCCGGAGCAGGCGGACTCGCGGTGGGACCACCTGGCCGGCGCGGACCTACAGCCCAGCTCGACAGGTGGTGGGGGGCTTCCCCCCGCACCACCCGATAATCGCTGCTCGCGGCGCTATTCAAGTTTGTCGTGGGCGTGCGCGCTCGGCTTCGGAGCGGGCAGTCCCGCCGCGCCCGCACAGGGGGGGCGTCGTCACCTCCCCCGCCACCCGCGAGACACACACACACACGCACACACGCTCCCCGCTCCGCGCCCCTTCCTTCAGCGCGCGGGGCTGAGGCGCGCACTCGGCGACAGTCCGGCCCCCGCCCGGCCCCGCGGTAATGGGGGGTGCCCCGCGGCGGCCCAGGCTCGGGGGGCTCGGCCTCTGGGGGCCCGCGAGGGGACAGCCGGCCCCCGGTCCCCGGCTCCTACCTCGCTGGAGCGGCAGCGGCCCGGCCCTGGTCGCGGGGCCCTGGCCGGCTGCGCGCGGGGCTCTGGGAGCCCGCCCCGTCCGTCAGTCCGTCCTCAGGAACGGCGCCCGCGCCAGCGGCCGCAGCTCCGGCTCGGGAGGGCGGGGCCGGCGGGGCGGGGCGGGGCGGGGCCTCTGTCCTCGGCCGCGGCGATGTGGGGGGCCCTGCGCTCGCGGGTTCCACCCGGGAGGTGCGCGCGTGGAGGGGCACAGCTCCGTGGGGCTTGCAGGTGGGAGTCGGGGGCTGGGGTGGGGAGCAGAGGGATCCGGGGGCCGCCAGAGCTTGGCCAGGACCCGCCCCGCCCCGGCGCCCTCCCCTACTTGAGTCAGGCTTACCCTCAGCTTCCAGCTGCCGCTACAGCTGTGGGAGCAGCCCCATAGCCGTCACCATCCAAAGACAGCTCTGCCACCAGCTGGTGTGGCGACTACTTCCCGAGCACTGGGCGCTGCTGAGAGCGCTCTGCTCTGTGAAATCCTCCCGCCCAACAACCCCATTGTGAGGATGAGAAAACTGAGGCCAGAGCCCCGAAGTGACGTGCCTGGGGCCGCACAGCGCAGCTCGGACCGCCTGGCTCCCCAATGTGTGCCCTTAAGCACATTGCTTGCCCCTCGGAAGCACAGGATGGAATATATGTACATTAAATGATGAGCTGTGCTCAGTCACTTCAGTCCTGTCCAACTCTTTGCCACCGCATGGACTGTAGCCCGCCAGGCTCTACTGTCCATGGGCTTCTCCAAGCAGGAATACTGGAGTGGGTTGCCATGCCCTCTTCCAGGGGATCTTCCTGACCCAGGGATGGAACTCGCCTGTCTTATGTCTCCTGCATTAGCAGGCGGGTTCTTTACCGCTAGTGCCACGGTAACAACCGACATTTTTCATTTTTTCTTCCTTCAGTTTATATATCTCCTTTATTTTCTGGGTCCCTGAGCTTCACTGGACGCTGTCATGTATAAATGGGACCATGAGGCGCTGGAGCAACCGAAGGTGTGTGGAGAGGCCTGGAAACTACCCAGCTTTTTGTCTTCTCCCACCTTCCCCAGGAGAGCGTTCCTCTCCACGCCCAGGGTCTCCTGCAGAGGCCAGCCCACTGAAGGTGCCCACATCTCCCATCTGGATGGAGTCCAGCTTCTCTCGACCTCCCAGCCCCCACCAGCCCCAAACTCTTAGCTGGAAGGGTTAGATGGAAGTTGGGCTTCAGCCTGATTCTGCCCCTACCTAGCTGTGTGACTTGGACAAGTTACTTGACGTCTCTGAATCTCCCTTTCCTCCCCTGTAACCAGGGCTGATCTCCTGGGTATGTGCGCTCATCCAGAACCTGCTCTTGGCTCAGCTGGTTTCAAGATCTGTTTTTGTCTGTTTTGGCCATCTTAAATTGTTTAATCGTTTTGAACAAGGGACCCCATTTTAATTTTGCCCCTGAGCCCACAAACTATGTAGCTGGTGCTGGTGACAACCACACCCCTTATTGGATTACTGCAACACTTCACTGGGGTGATGTTTGCACAAACATCTAACACCCAGCTCGTGACAGAAGTTAGCTCCCTTTCTCTGATCTGGTCTTGAAGAGAAGGTCCCTGGGTGGACAGAGGGCTGGGCAGGCAGTTTCGTGGGGAGGGGCCAGGCTGGCAAGGGTACGAGAACACCAGTTATGTTCGGGGAAAGGCAGCGGTCTGGGCGGTGGGGAGGTGCAGGCAGGGGTGGCGAGCAGAGGGGCACAAAACGGAGGACCCCGCCCAGGCCAGGGCGACAAGCCTTCTGGCTCCTCGAGGAGCTGGGACCTGGGGCCTGGAGGCTGTGAGCAGACGCCCCAGGCAAGGAAGGTGGGTGGCTCTCTGCTCCAGCGGCCTCACTGGCAGTCGGCCGGGAACTGGCTGAGCTAATGAGGCGGGCGCTGGATGCCGTGGGCGGGAGCCCCGCTCCAAGCCGCCGCAGCAGCCTGCTGACAAGCTTGCTGTCGACATGATGGGGAAATTCTGCAGGTGTGAAGCCCAGAAGTGTGCCTGGGGACCTGGGGACTCCAGGCCTGATGAATAATGGAGCAGTCCCTCTTCCCGGGGTTTCTTTCTTGCCTTTCAATAATTCATGCATTCCCAGGATTCAGGCGTTTCATAAAGCCTCAGGCTTTTCTGAATCCTTGGCCCATCTGATGGCTTCACGCGTCAGGTCTTAATTAGAGGCAGACGTGGGGGGCAGTGCCCTCAGCCACACGTGCCTTGTTCCTGACAAGGAAAACCTCCCATCACGTCCTGGAGAAGGAAGGGGCGCCTGGGGCCCCGGAGTGGAGGTGGGGCCGGCTGCCCTGGGTGGTGGGGGTGGGAAGGCCCACACGAAGGCGCCGCCAGTAGCGAAGAGACTGCACACCGTGTGCTCGGCAGCCCTCGAGCCAGGCCTGTTCAGGGGACCAATTCGGGGGCGACATCTGAGCAGCGGTGACATGTGTCTCTCCCAGGTGGGGACTGTAGCGGCCGTGAGTCATCTGAGCAGCGGTGACATCTGTCTCTCCCAGGTGGGGACTGTAGCGGCCGTGAGTGCTCCGCCGTCCAAGGTCGTGGCCTTTGGGACTGGGGAGCGCTGCTGTTGCCCTGACGCTCCAAGTGATGTCTCAGAGCAGAACTCCCTGCTGACCTCTGATGGACGCACGGCCTGGAAAGGAGAGAAAAGCTTTCCTGTGAAGCCGCTGGGCTGGGAGGGTCATTGCATCGGCTGCACATTGTGGTCGAACCCAGTTAGTCTCCCTGCCCACCTGCTCGCCCACCCGCCCTTTCTCTTACTTTCTAGTACCTGCTGATCACGCCTTTAGGAGCACGTGGGCTACACAGCCTGTGCGGGAAGGAGATGGGCCGCGGACCCCGAGCTCCTGGTCCACATAGTCGCCAGTGGGGATGAGGGGAACAGACAGAGGAAGGTGTCAGGATGTCAGGGTGGACGGGGTCGGAGTCTCCCAGCAGATGCTGGTCAAGTTTGAGATGAGCGTGACCTCAGGGCCCGGGGGTTTCTCAGTGTGTGTATGCATGTACATACGTGTGTGTGCGTGTGTCAGAGGGAGGGCTGGGGCGGGGGTGGGTGGCAGCAGGCGGGGCCGGGGGCCTGAGCTCGGGCGGAGCGGCTCTGCGGGGCTGGCGGGCAGCAGCAGCCTGGCGCCCGTCCCCGCCGCGCTCGTGCTTACGTGTCGCCACCCTTGGCTCCCAAGCAGCCCTCCAGGCAAGGAGCTGAGTCCCTTCTGTTCCACACGAGGAAGCGGAGGCCTCAAGAAGCATTTGCCCCAGAAGTAAGGACATGAGGGCGCTCAAGGAGGCTGGCACGTTCCGGCTCACAGGCATCGCTTCCCCGGGTGGACGCGGCTGCTTGAGGGGCCCTGGGTGCCCCCCACCTCAGGCACCCAGACTGCAAGCCCCTCCTTGTCGATCACCCCCGCAGTCCCGTCCAAGCTGTTTCACAGCCCTGCCCTCCTGAAGCCCACTGAGGGACTGGCAGGTCTCCCACAGGGACCTAAAAAGCCCTGAGGCCCATGCTCCCTCAGGACTGGTCTCACGCCCCGGGACTGGGGCCTGGGCCGGGAGCGGTCACACAGCCGCGCATGTCCTTGCCGGGTGACCGAGCAGCCGCTTGTATCCCCCACTGGCCGCTCTCCAAGCTGCCCTCCCTGTCCCCCAAGCCCAGCTGTCCAGCCTCTGCTCCCGTATCTGTCCCCTTGGCAACTAGATTCTGGCTTATAAGACGGTTCCACGGGCGGGGGACACCGTGCACCAAACGAAGGCTTCTCCCTCACAAAAGCAGAGCCAGCGGCCAAGTGCTCGAGAAAACAGCGTTGAAAGGAGGGCCTGGTTGGGCTGAGAGCTGCAGAGCAGGGTGGGCAGTGGCAGGGACCTCGGCAGGAACGGTCTGCAGGTGCCCGGGAGGAGGGCCCACGCGGGCACAGCTCCCTGTGGGCTCGGGAAGCGTGCTGGAGGCGGAGCGGCGTGGCAGAGGTGATGATTGCAGCCCGACCCGAGACTCTCTCCTGCTCTCTGCTGGTCCAGGAAACCTCCCGCCTGGTGACTCCTGGGGCTCAGGATGCAGAGAGGATGAAGGGAACAGGTCCGAAGAGAGAAACCTGGGAGCGGACCCCCGAGGAAGGGACACGTGTTTCTCACCAAATCCACAGACGCTGGCTGCGTGGGCCACCCTCTCACCGGGCGCTGGCTCGGGGCCCTACTCGGGCCGCTGTAGCTGGGACACTAATGTGCAAGGAAGCCCTGGACCACCCAGCGGTCAGTCCTCACACCTCCTCCCTGCCCCTAACCCCGGCTACCACGACCACCGGCCCTCTGGATACTTCATACAAGTGGAGTCTCACAATACACAGCCCTCGTGTCTGGCTTTTTATACTTAGCGTGACGTCTGGAGCCCCATTCACGTGGTAGCTGTGTCAATGCTCGTTCCTTTCGCTTCTAACCTTCGATTCTGTCACGATTTGTTTATCTTCTCACTGGCTGATGGGTATTACCGCTTGGCTGTTGAGAAGAGTGTGATTGTGAACACATGTGTACATGTATTTGGCCACCTGTTTTCAATTCGGTTGGTACATACATCAGAGCAGAATCGCTAGATCACAGGATAATTCTATGTTTAACTGTTGAGGAACCGACAGAAGTTTCTACAGAGGCAAACTGTATTCCCATCATAATGGATGAAGTTTCCAATTTCTCCACATTCTTCCTAATAGTCGTTATTTTCCTTTTTAAAATGATGATGGTGAGTGTGCCATAGCCCTCCTCGCGGGTGAGAACCGTGACGCTGATTTCCAGGACAAGGCGTCTGAGGACACAGGTAGCGAAGGTGGGGGTGCTGGGAGCAGGCGGTGCTGGGCCCAGCGGCCTGTGAGTCGTGGAGCTTGTCCAGCGGCTCTGGCCGGCCTTCCAGAGCGAGCAAACGTCTGTAGGAGTCGCTGGGGCTTGGTTCTAGGGCTCCCTCTGGGCAGGACAAACTGGCCTCTCAAAGCATGGGCCTGCTTCAGGTTACCTGGAAGCCTCTAGCTCGTGAGACCTTGATTCAGAGTGACACATGCCTCAGCCATCACTTGTAAAGATCACAGGCACTGCTCACACTGGGGAGAGGGAAAAATCTCCTTCCCTCGGTTCTTACCACCTACTAGAACACATCTGACATTTCCTGGCAGGTCTGATGTCCATTCGTGGGAGAAAGCTTAGCTCATGCTGTTTCCTGCCCCTCTTCAAGACAAAGATGATGATGGATGGCCCACTGGGGTGGAAGGTCAAGGCTGCTCAAAGCCGGGGCGTGACCAGCTCTGGGACCCCGCCACAAGCGGTACCTCCGCCCACCTGGAACTCACTGATCCCAGCACGTGCGTGCCGGGGTGAGAGGGGTCTGAGAGTCCATGTCATCTGTCAACCACGAGGTGACCTGGGTAAATTTCTTGATCCCTTAAGTTCTGGTTTCATCTTCCCTGGTGGCTCAGCTGGTAAAGAATCTGCCTGCAATGCAGGAGACCCTGGTTCAATTCCTGGGTTGGGAAGATCCCCTGGAGAAGGGATAGGCTACCCACTCCAGTATTCTGGCCTGGAGAATTCCATGAACTGTGTAATCCACGGGGTCGCAAACAGTCGGACATGACTGAGCAACTTTCACTTTCACCATTTGAAACAGGCACATAAAGCCCGCAACACCCAAGTTGAGGGTTTGTGGAGAGAATGAAGGAAACGGTATCTTCAAAGTATTTAGCAGCACAGGGCCTGGTGAAAAGTAGCAGCTTTTTATGGTTGTTTGTCACATGTCCACTTATAAGTCTCTTTGGGGAGGGTAGCGCTCCTTGACTGCTCATCTACCAGCCTGCCGGGCACGTTCCGGCAAGCAGGAGGGGCGGGGAGGGGCAGCGGGCCGGGCCAGGACCAGAACACACCCAGATGGCTCTGTAGAGGGGGGTCCTGCTTGGGGGATCCCTCATGGGAGACTACACCCCCGGAGGCCCTACAGAGGCGGGGACAGGGTGGCTCCAGGGGGTCATAGCAGAGTGTCCTGAGCCACACCGGGGAGGAAGCACCCCACTCTCCCTCCTCTCTGGGGTGACCACCTGCCCCATGCATCCAGCGCTACTCGAGGCTACTCTTTTCACCACCCCCAGGCCGCTGGCCGATGTCTGGAGACACCTTTGGCTGCCAGCTGGGGTGAAGGGCTCCAGTGTCCAGTGGACAGAGGTGAGAGACGCCGCCGGACACTGGGATGCCCAGGACAGTCCCCACAGCAAAAAATAGCGAATCCCCAAATGTCACAGTGAGATGCCTGTCGGGTTGAGAAATGTCAGGAGGAGAAATCTTGAAATAAATAAAGCAGATCCACGTGCACGTCCTGAGGGATGCGGGGCAGGAGGCAGCGCTTGGGAAGCGGCCGGTCCACTGAGGGCGGTCCTGGTTTCTGTCCACGGCCCGGGAGAAGGAACAGGTCTGTCTTACCGCCATACCGGTCAGTCATCCAGTCTCTGCCATCTGAGCCGTGTCGCTCTCTGTGGAGGAAAAGCCCTGCACAGGCGACTGGGTTCTGCTCCTTCTGAGTCCTGGCCAAGCCTGGCGAGGGGTTGGGGTCAAGGTCCTGGGGAGAGGTCATGGTCATGGTCAGGGGTCATGGTCAGGGGTCAGGGTCCTGGGGAGGGGTGGAAGCTTCACAGAGACACAGAATCACTCAGGGCTCTGGGGACCAAAGGATCGTCCCACCTTCCAAACGATCTCTCTGTGTTCAGCCGACTGAAATCTCCCAGCATCTCCTCTCTGGCCCTTAATCTTTCCTCCAAAGTCAGCTTATTGTTATTTGCGCTGTTTTGCTATAAATCGTTCTTGCTGCAGCAGTGTGTTTTGCCAGTGAGCCCTGGATACGGACTTCTGGAAAAACCAAGATGTTCTTTCAGACTGAAAAGCCCCCCGGACCTCTTTGATGTCTAGCTGGTCTCTCCCAACAGCCCTTCGGGGCCTCCACAGGCCTCGGAAGGTCATCGGAGGTGGCTCTCAGCAGGTGTCCTCGCCCAGAACCCACAGTGTCTGGGGCTCGAGGCCGCTGGGGTTCCTGAGCTTGGTTCACACCATGAGGACCCATCCCCCAGCGCTCTAGAGGACCCATGGTCTCCCCAGGCCAGCCCCAGATTGCGTTCTGCTAGCACAGAGGGGCACAGGACGGTGACCAGGTGGGCCATGGACGTTGGGGGTTTTCCCGACAAACTGCGAAGTAGCCACAGCAGTCAAAGCCGCTGCCCCGCCGCCCGGGACGCCCTGCGCTGCCCCGCCGGCAGGCGGCTCCTCTCCTCGGCCACAGGGGCCTGGACTGCCTGGAGCCTGACCCCAGCAGCCCGCCCATGGGCTCGACCAACGACGGGGCTGACCCGGGGGGTCCCAGGTCAGGGGCCTCCCGGCCTGACCCGCTGGGAGGAGCCAGGAGGAGGCGGGGTCGGCTGAGATGTCGAGAAAAGAGGCAAAGCAGGCGAGCCAGAAACATTCAGAGGGCCGCAGGCTGTGTGCTTCTGGTTCCGTAACTCTCTGGGAACCACGGCGGCCCGGTGGGGAGGCGGCAGCCGTTGCCGGGGGCTGGAGCCGGGGCGCCGCGTTCCCGGACGGAGCGGCCCTGGTCTTGAATACGGTGGTGGTCCCGGGGATCTGTACCCACGACCGAATTCATAGAAACACACGCAGCACGGAAGACATGCTGGGAGCGGGATCCGTCTGTGCTTGGTTAGTGGTTCCTTTCCTCGGTTGATGTCCTGATTTGGATCATGTGCTGTGGTTATGTAAGCCATCGCCGTGGGGAAATCGGGGTGGTGGGTAGGTGGGAACTCTGTATCATTTTTGCAAATTCTTTTGAGTCTTAAATGATTTCAAAATAAAAGATTTTACAAAGAAAGAGCTGAGATGCTGACAGGAGTGACAGGAAAGGTCCGCCTCCCCAGAGCGCCGCAGATCCAGAGATTTCTAGGCCTGGGTGGGCCCATCCATGTTGACTGCAGGCCATGAAGCGGAGCTGGGCAAACTCCTGGTGCATAAGGCTTGGTGAACATTTTTTATTATTTCCTTAGGAAAAAAGTCCCCCACTGCAGAACTGCTGTGTGTAAGCGCATTTTTAAGACTCTTGTTACTTGTGCCAAATTTCCCCCCAGGAGGATTGTACCAATTTATACTCCCACCCGCAGCGCAGGGGAGGGCTGGCTTTCCCAGTGCTTGCCAAAATTGGGTTTTAATCTTTAAAGAAGGCTTAATTTTTGCCAAGGTAATACACAGAACTTGAAGTCTTGTTGTTATTTTTTTTCCTCCAGGAATTCTAAATTGGTGAACTGACTTGGACCACACAATTGGCTACTCACCTGCAGACTTGAGTTTATTTATCTTTTTATTTAGTTATCAGTCCCCTTCATGAAGTTGCATTTCAATGTTAAGCCCCTGCAGGGTCACCAAAAAAAGGTTACGTGAAGTCTGCTCCTGCATTTACTGTTTCATAAAACCTCAAGCACACGAAGGACATTGCTTCTTCCACTGCTCACTCTCTCTTCTGTGTAATAAAACCACACCCAAGAATTTCTTTCAGGATTCAGTGGAGGATGTGTCCTCATTCCTGGAGGAACACATATTCTTCCTCTTTTCCAGGTTGGGAAAGCCCTGTAACGGAGCATCGATCCCAATTGTTTTGGCTGCTGCAAATGCAAAGCCATTATGAGGATCAGTTACAGCAACTGTGTTAACTCTGGTGGGAAATACAGTTCGGTTTCTCCTGTCTTTGGTCCTGACCTTCTGTTTTTCTTATCTACTTGGTGTGTTTTACACGTAAGCTGCTTCAAATCCTATGGACCAGGGCAGAGGCCGAGACTTCTCTTGATTGTGAGCTCTGCCATTCACAGAGAGCCCTGACCTGGCGCCTGACACAGTCCTCACGGAGACATTTGTTGAATAGAGGACAGAACTTGACAGCAAACTAACAACAGAATTGACATTGGTTGAAAAGAAATGCAAGTTACTAGTTGATCCAAGAGCAAGAAAGTGTTACCAAGAAAAGCAGAGCTTCAAGAAGCCAAACGAGAAGGAAAAAATACCCAGAGTCTCAAAAATGTTCGGTGTTTCTATTTCTGGGAACCCAACTGAGGAAATGATCCGAAGTGCCTTCAGAATTTTAGGAACAAAGACGTTCGCCACTGAGTTGTTAAAAATAATTAAAAAACTAGAAATAACCTAAAGCCCAGTAATAGGGGAGTCAGTAAGAGAACGAAGGTGGTAGCCATTTAATGCATTCAATACAAAGAGTTCTTGGGAACTGCTCGGCAGTCCAGCACTTAGGACTCCACACTCCCATTGCTGTGAACCCAGGTAGGGTCCCTGGTCGGGGAACTAAGATCCCACAAGCCCCGTGGCACAGTCAAAATGAGAGAAAGAATTCTTAATGACTTGAAGGAAAATGTACACAGTAATATTACACGGAGAAGCGGGATACAGAAGCGCACACACATCACGTTTCCCACAGCATAAGACGACACACGCGGAGAAGGAAGGGGATAACCTGCAGCGTGGTCAGCGATCGCCTCCAGGTTGTGTGATGATGGCCGAGTTTTATTATCTTACCTTGACTTTTCTGTATTTCCCAGGTTTTCAACAACAAGCGTGTATTTTATGATAAAAACAGAAAAGAAAGAGTCACGAGGCAAGGCTGACTCTCTGGAATGCCCTGGGACTTGAACATGCTGCCGTCGAAGATGCTACTCAAGTGGTCTCTTGCTTCTTTTGCTAACAGTGGTCAGGGCCCTGGAAGGCTCACCCACCTACGCCGTGCTGTCTATAAAACGTGTCCACAGACTCCAGGTGGCCCTTAGTTCCTCTCCCCTTGAGTATGGGCTAGACTTAGTTACTCGCTACTAAGAAATAGCAAATGGTGGAAGTGATACTGTGTGTCGCCCAGGATAAATGGTCAAGGCGCCGCTCCTTCCTTGTTCTGTCTTGAGTCACGTGCTTTTGGGTCAACACTGCCACCCTGTCGGACATTGGAGCAGCTCAGTGGAGACCCGAGCTGGGCTCCCCAGATGGCTCGGTGGTAAAGAGTCCACCTGCCCGTGCAGGAGACACAGGTTTGATCCTTGGGTTGGGAAGATCCCCTGGAGGAGGAAGTGACAACCCATTCTGGTATTCTTGCTGGAAAACTCCATGGACAGAGGAGCCTGGTGGGCTCCAGTCCATGGGGTCGCAAAGACACGACTGAGCGACTGAGCACATGGAGACCTGATGGTGAGCAGCTGAGCCTTGTGTCAGGAGACAGGAGGGCGAGTCTTCTCCGAAGCAGACGCTCCCCTGAACGACCTACTGGACCGGCCGGTGCCCCCGTGAGAGCCAGCGGCGTGTGGGGCTGCTACGGAGGGTTCTGAGAGACAGGGTGCTGTTTTTCTCTCTCCACCCACACCCAGACAGCTCAAAAAAGAAAAAAAAGACAGGTGAAGGTGGGAGAGAGCCTTCCAGAAATAGTTACAGAAGGGCCTCTGGTCTCAGAGCCATCGGTCAGCTGAGAAAAGGAAGCTTCCCCTTGGTGATGGGCTGGGCTTCGGCTGGAAGCCGAGACGGGAGAGGCCCCCAGGAAGGTCCCACAACCCCAGCCAGGCTGTCTCTTTGGCCTCCTGAGCTTGCAAGGTCAGGAAGGTCAGAGACACCTCACTGTGCTGCTCAGGAAGTGTGTGACTGGAAGCAGTTAATTAAGCTGGGCCTCAGCTTCTGGTCTGTGAGACGGGAACCCCAGCTATATTCTGGGAGGTGTCCTGAGGACTGAAGGGGGTGGTCACATGGCAATTCCTCCAGAGCAAGAGCTGGATCAGAGTCAGCCCTTCCCCTCCTCCCTGTTTAATGATTTCCATGTGGTTTTGACCCCTCCCATCCATCCTTTTCTCCATCAGACCACAGCCTCCCGCCCCTTCCTCCAAGAAGTCCCCCTAGCCTGGCTCACATCTGTGCTCTTCCAGTTGGCTCAGCTTGTCTGGTGTTGCTCCCCTGGGGATTGTTAGTTACCCTCTTGGACTTTACTTTCCTCTTCTGTAAAATGGGCCCAGCAAATAGGACCCACCTCAGGGAGTCACCGTGGGCTTTAAAAATGCACTTGAAGAAACCAGGATGGTGCCTGGCATGCTCTCGGTGCCGTGTGTGTGCGTGTGCCTCTGTGCGGGTGTATCATCTGCGCCGTACCCTTCCTTATCTTTTGCCTTCTCCCCCGTGTCTGCTGAGCCCACACTAACTCTTCTGTTCTTTAGAACCATATCATACACTGCCCTCTCCTGCCTAGAATGGGTCTTCCTGCAATGTTACTTATTGAATTAGCTTTTTATAAAAAGCGTCTGGAGGAGACAGGGGTCCTTCCTGCCTTCTCAGAGCCGCAGCGCGGCTTGCACACGCCTCTCAAGCCCAGCCCCACCCTCCCGCGCCAGGGGCTCCTCGGCGTCAGCGGTTCAGCTGCAGCACGATTTTACCCCAGAGCACACGACAGGCCAGAGGAGCGAACCCCAGGGTGTCAGCCGTTACTCAGGTGTCACCGCGGCAGCCATCGCCCCCGGTGCTGGGCTGACGGCGAGATGGACAGCTGGGGTTCCCGCAGCAGAGGCTCGTGAACAGCTCGGAGCCGACTCTGAACTCATTCCTGTGTGCATTCTTGGTGTCGCCACCATCCGCCTGCAGACACCTCGGGAGCGTGGCCGTGACGCTGTGACGCTTCGGGTCACGACCAGCCAGGCTCCGGGCAGTCTTGGGACCCATTCCCTCATTCATTCATCCCACAGACAGGAGCTGCTGCCGTGTGCCCAGCACTCTTCTAGGTGCTGGGGCCCAGCAGGGAATGGTGGACATGCTTGGTTTTCTGGTAGAGCTTGCATTCTGATGGGAAAGGGCACACACGTGCACACAGACAGACACACACACGAGTGAATAATCGAGTCGGCACCATTGGAGCCCGCCGCCTGCCTGTGGAACCTGGTGTCACAAGCCAGGCTGGGTGAGGCTGGTGGGCAGTGGGGATGTTTGGTTTGTTTAAGGGTCATGGGGAGCCGCTGGAGGGCTTTACACAGGGAAGGGACCTGCTCAGACAAGGTCACGCCGGGTTCCGGCAGAGGGCCGTGGGGGTGTCGAGGGTGGCCTCAGGGGCCCAGGCAGGGAGACCCGTGGACGTGGGTCCCAGCGGCCAGCCTGAGGGCTCTCCCAGAGCAAGGATCTCAGCATTGGCAGCCTCGCTGTGGGCGCCCTGCGGTTGCAGGATGTTGACAGTCTCTCGTCTTTGGCCCCTGCCTACTGGACGCCCGTGCACTTGTCTCCAGACACGACGACCGGAACTGTCTCAAGACATTGCCAAGGCACACTGGGGACAGTCACCCCCGTGGGGAGTCGCGGCAAGCCCAGCGGGACTCGCTGACCAGCTGGACGCAGGCTGCAGGTGGCACGGAAAGCTGCCCACGACCAGGAGGGGCAGGAGCGGGGGGCGGGGACCACAGGCGCCCCTCAAGCTGGATGACCTGCCGAGCTGACCAGGTGGTGAGTGCTGGCCCGCCAGAGGCCGACCTGCGTCAGGGAGGTCGTAGGTCTTGGGCACCGGGTGGGGGGGGGCGGGGGGACGGCTTCCAGGGCAGCGGAGCCTCCGTCTTGAGGTTAATGATGGTGAACCGAGTGCGGCCCTCCCGGGGCTCAGGCTTCCCCACGGCCTCCGCGGGGCCAGACGACCTGCCCACGTGCTCTGGCCTTGGGGTCGCCCCGAGGTCTGGCCTTGGGGCACCTGTGGTCTGGCCTTGGGGGCGCCTGCAGTCTGGCCTTGGGGTCGCCCTGTGACCACGAGGAGAAGTGTCTGCTCCACCGCCGAGGATGCACACGAGACCGAGGACACGAAGGGATGGTCATTGTCTTTATTCGAACACATGGGCTTCCAAACTACAGTTAATGTATCTAACAGAGCATATCATGCAAACGGAGATCAGAGGGGACAGTGTTAGAGCAACGCAGCAGTTTGCACACCCGTCTCGGCCACGATAAACCAAACGTGACCGGACAGCTGAACAGCCTTCACCCGTCATCAGTAGGTAGGTGCTCACACAGAAGGGAAACTGCACCCGCCAACCCTGCCTCCTCCACACAGATGTGGGGTCTGATTGACACAGGATGGTTTTCAATTAACGATTTAAACCTGGTGTGTCCTTCAACCCTCCCCCCACAAGAGAGCAAAAGCAATGATTTGAAACGTTTCTGATCATCTATAAAAGATATTCTGAAAGACTCTAATAGAGGAGATACGAGGTGAATTTTTAGACTCAGAAGAATCACAGCCTTCATGGATGATTTTGAATAGTCCCCTCAAGAAAAGAATCACATTTTTCCAGGGAGAGCATCAACAAAAGTCTACCAACAGTCACAGGAGTAAAACCTCCTGGAGTGAAGCTGAGGAGACAAGGACACGGTTGTTTAATCAGAAAATGCGATGCTACCTTTTGTCTTATTTTAGAAAAATGTTCTTAGAAAGTAGACTTGATACTGTTTTCTGACAAATGGGTTTTTCTGACAAACAGGGATTTTTCTGACAAACAGGGGTCCTGTCTGCTCACACGAGAGGTGACACTGATGGGCACGTTTGCCGCTTTTCTCTGGACGTTGGAGAAGTTCTGAGCTGCCTTCTCGGGGAGACCCCAAGAACTGCACACGTTCTTACCCTGCATCACTGAACTTTTCCCAAATAACTGAGACCTGGGGACCCTAGGGACGGGAGACAGAGCGGAGGAAACACCGCCTCCCAGGCCAAAAGGTGGCTGCAGAGCCTTGAGGAGCAAGAAAAGGGGCCCCAGGGACCCTCCCCGCCCAATCCTGGAGCTACATCTGTACAGAGAACAGAAAGCTTCTTTCTCGTGGTCCAGAGTTTCCAGACTTTAGACAGTGGTCCCCACTGTCTATTAAAACATCAAGGACGTCATTCTTCCAACACGTCCCATCTGGACTTCCAGTCACTGTGAGGGGGCCACCACACCCCACTGGCGGGAGACAACCCTGCAGCGGAGTGCAGGTCGGGGCGCTCCAGATGGCCCACCCCAGCTGAGTCCTACAGGCTCCTAGTGATTGGGATCTCATGAAATCATTGGAATCATTGGGATCTTGTGAAATCTTATGAACTCTTTTTAAAATAAAATGAGTTTTATTTTAAAAACTCATTTTAAAGGAAGAATTGATTTATTAAAGTTCTCTATAAAAAAGTACAAATAGCTCAGTATATTCAGATGTTCTGCTGGAATGAACAAATTAGTCTTTTCCATAAGGTTTCAAAGTCTTTGGAGTCTGTGGGCCATAGTGTGGGTTATCATAAGGCTGTTTGATGACTGAGTTGGACACACACAATTATTAACTATCAGCTGATCACACAGATCAGAGGCACTGGGGTCCTAATCTCAGCTTTGAACCCTCCTGAGGGCCCCGACATTACAAGATTAACAGAATCGTGGCTGCGCCGTTTCTCTATGGCTGCCTTCCCCCACGTGTGACGCAGGTGACTTTTCTAACAGCAGACACAGCGCTGTTGGATGGCTGCCTCTGCCCAAACGGGAAACGGTAGGAATGCCGACAGTCACTCTATTTCATAAAGTAAACCCAAGTAACTCAAGGAAAAGGTTTTAAAAGACAGCTCCCAACACTCCCTGTTAGATTCCAGCGTGGTGACTACCAGCCAGGGGACCCGTTCTCCCCTGCTCCCCGGATCCCAAGCGTCATCTCTGGTTCCCTGCCCGGTGCCAGGGCCATGAGGATGTTTCGGGCGCCTGGTGGGGGAACAGACGTGGCTGCCCCTGTGGGGCTTCGAGAAGCAGGAGGCGGTAGACGAGAAGAGGTGACTGCACCAGACTGCAGTGAGAAGGTGCCCGACACGGGATGCTTCCTTGCTGGGGCTTTAAAACTGGACGGCCCCCACTCTGCCTTCCTGCAGCTCTGAGAAAACACCCCCAGCAACACACTCAGACTTCTGCTCGGTGCCCTGGGTGTGGAGGGCGCCTGCGGAGTCCAGCGATTTTGCCCTGTCTGCCCACCCCCGCCCCCGGCTGCGGGAAGCCACCGGCGAAAGCGGGTGTCGGCCCACCTGCAGGACACTCGGGCCCCACCCAGAGCTGGGGGCCCCTTCACGGGGCGAGGGGCTTGGACACTCTCGGGGCAGGAGCAGCAAACGCGCTCTCAAGCCTCCAGGAACAGCTACGCCCTCCCAGGGGCTCTTCCCCCTTCCTGGCTTCCTCCTGCTGCGGGCGTCCGTCAGTCCTTCTGCGCCCAAGCCCACCCTTGCCTGGACCCCTCGGCCCCCTCCCACGACCTCTCCTGGCCCAGAGCGCAGCAGGGGCCCTCGGGGCCCGTCCCCTGTGTCCCCGTGCCCCGCCGCAGACCGTGCTCATCTGCAGTGCACATCAACCTGGGTCCTCGCGGTCTTCCATCCGATCTTCTCAGCCCGGGTTTCTTTTTTTTTTTTTTTCAGCCCGGGTTTCCAAAGACCTCTTCACCCTCTGATTTTCTCCCAAATTCCTGATAAGAAAGCCTAACACACCTCCCTCTGAGGACACAGCTGGCAATGACCCTGAGGCACGGTGAGCTCAGTCATGGGGGCGGACAAGCAGACGTCGCAAGAGCCATCACCCGGACCCGGGGCTCCCTGCGACCTCCTGGTCCGTGCGGACCTCCTGGGAACCTCTGCGGGCAGCGCACTCCAGGTGCTTCCTCAAACCAGGCCCCTGTGGGTTTAAACAAGACGCCAAGAGGAGGGGCCACCCCCTCCCCATGGGCCCGCAGCCTCGAAGGACCATCCCACCCCAGCGGCCGCCTCCGGCAGGAAAGGGACGCAACATTCTGAACGGCCTCTGGAGCCACAGGGTCTGGACTCCCCCAGGTCCTGCTGCTGCTGGGCCCACAGGCCCCAGGGATACTGCCCGGTCCTTCCAGGGTTGCTGAGGGGCCTGACTCCTTGAGGCCTCCTCCTTATTCCAACCCTTGGCAGCTCCTCCCTGGGCTTTATTTTACCAGACCCCCATGAAGGGGGTGAATCCACAGAACGTTGGTTCAATCCACTCTGCTAACCGTCACCTACATGGCGTGTACTTTCAACAGAACTATCGTGGGATACTCAGTTTCTTAAAAAGCATCAGCTTTGATCTAAATTCAGGGCACAGCCACGCACTGACACGCCCCACCACGGTGACCCTCCGCTGACCCCGATCTTCCCCGGTTTCCCCCAAGTCTGTCCTCAAGGCCATAGCCGCTCCCGCAGGGCTGGCCCCACACGGGGGTTTCCGCACGTTCAGAAAGGATGGAAGCCAGCTGGGATGCGGAGCAAGGTTCCGGAGAAAGAGGGACAACTTGGAAGCATGTCGGCCGCGGGAGAACAGAGCGGCTTCCCCGGCTCAGCACTTGCTGGGGAGCTCTCAGTCGGTCAGAGCCGCCGTCCTGGACTGCCCTCCCCTCGCCGGGCACCTGCCTAGGGACCCGTCCTGGGGTCGCTCCACTCCAGGGCAGGGTGACTGGCTCTGTTTCTTGGGTTCTCTCTATACCTGGGTCCCTTTCCATCAGACCAAATGAGGTGTGGGGGAGGATGGGCCAGACCTGCACAGACGCCCCACGGGGGCCCACAGTCCAGCAACAGTGGCCGAAGAAGCTCCTCTTTGCTGGTCTAATCTGGTCTAACCTCTTTCCTACCCACCGCCTCCTCCAATCACAAGTTCCCAGGATGGGCGAGGCCACTCGTCTCTTAAGGCCCCTCAGGGGTGGTGTGCCAGCTGAGAATCAGGAAAGAGCCAGAACGTAAAAATGAGAAGACACGTCACTGGGAGACACTTTGGGGAACAACGGAGAACAGAGCACCCCCGTGAGGACTGACGACCACGTCCTTCGAAACGCTCTTCCTGCCGTTGGCGGCCGGCTCCCGCCAGGCCCTTGCTGTGACGCTGTCTCACAGATATGCTCCCCCCGAGGCCCGGAGAGAGTGCCCGGCCTCTTGAGAGCATCCGCGGACCGCTCAGGCCTGGCCTCACTGTCTGCAGGTGCGGAGTGGATGGCAGGTTGTGCCAGGGCTGGCACGCTCCCAGGGCGTCCACGCACCCACGTTGGGAAGGGCTTCCCGCGTCACTAGCAGCAGCACGGCTGCAGGAGAGAATGGATCAGACGAAACAAGCCTGGCCTGGGACCGTGACGACGCCACAGCGGCACCCGTGGCCTGGGCCCCCTGGAGCCGGCAGGTCCCCGCAGCCCCAGGAGGGAGAGTGACGCAGGACCAGGGCACAGATGCTGCTCGGAGGCCAAGGGCAGGGGGGTCTCACCTCAATGTTATCTCCAAGACAAAACTAAAACTTCTGTTTGCAGGTAGAATTAAGTATTTATACATATATATGCCTTATTGATCATGTAAAGTAGCCATTCACTTTCAAAATTAGATCTACTGCAATAAAAAATTAATAAAGCCGCTCTAGTGCCAAGGCAGGGCACACACAGAGCGGGGGTGCGGAAGAGGAAGCTCTGCAAGGGAAAGGAAGCTAGAACTTAATCATAGAAGCAAGTTAGAAACAAGAGCCTTCACAAATATAGCACAGTTGTGTCTTATAAAATTATCATAATACTCTCTTTATACTTGATACGATTATATCAATAATATAGATTCACTTGTTATTAAGGTTTATTATAAACATGCAAAGTTCATTGCATGATGCATTTGCAAAACATATTAAAATCCTTCCAGCAATAAAGCCTCTCTGAGCTGATATGCATCCAGGTTTCCTGACTCTGCAGCGCCAGGCGTGTCACTCGACATGACACACCAGGGGACCGAAACTGTACTGCTGTTCATCTCAGCGGACGGGGACGGGGGGACTGGGTCCTGGGGCTGCGGCTGGAGCCACACTGGGTGAGCTGACTGTACATCGTACTCTCGTGGACACCGCAACCGGTTCAATAAATAAGTACAAAAGGGCTGGGGTGCACGCTTCCACGCCCCAGGCAGCAGGCAGTGAAACGGCAGTGTGTGGGCGGGGTTGGCTAACAACACTGTGAGTAGTGGCATGATGGCTGATGGCACCCTGGACCAGAGTCATCTCCCGGAGATTATGAACGTCTCACACACACACACACACACACACACACACACACACACTGGTCTGTCCTTGATCTGATTTCTTGTGCTCATTTAGCGGATTCCTTAGAAGATTTGGCCTCTTAAAAAGAAACGCAAGTAGCAAAACAGTTATCAACCAAGTCAGGTACAAGATGACAAACACCCCCAACACCCATCTAGGGTTCTCTTCCTCTTTTTCTAAACCAGTGACCGCAGTAGGAGAACCATGAGCGGGTTACAACCGTCAGCGCCTGGGAGCAGTGAGCTTGCAAACTGGACTAGACTTCTCCCAGCCTCTCGGGTTCTGGGGACAGTGTCCATGGAGGCAGAGGACACAAGCGGCAGGTTTTCTGAAGACCCCCCAACCCCCGAGTCCTGCCTCGCTCGCACTCTGGGACCCCCATTCTTTTATTCCGAAGACGTGGTGGATGGACGTGTTTCCGGCCCCCTAGACTGTGTGGGTTCATTTGAACATCTCTGATCGGGAAATCTGGATGGTGAAAATCAACAGAGGTTTTGGGAAACACATCAAACAGTACCCAAAAAAAAAAAAAAAATGGGGCCAGAGTCTGTTTGCTTTCCAGAAAGGGTCAATCCCCCGCCAGATGTCACCTCTACGTCAAGCAGATGCCGACGTGACGTCATCTTCCGCTGAGATGACGCAGCCGAGCACGCGGGGACAACCACCCTACAGTTTTCAGGCCTCCACCTGGAACAGGGAGGGCCGAGGCCGGCAAACCCTAGGGTGGGGGTCGCTTCCCACGGCGGGGGCGGAGGCGGGGGCGGGGGCGCGGACCAGGCTTCCGCGAGGCGTCTCATACCGCGCTCTGCAGGATGGGGTGCACGAACTGGGGGTTGACGTAGGAGAAGCCTTCAAAATCAGACTGGTCGATGTTAGCGATGACCAGCTGGTCGGGCGGCGTCAAGACAGGCTGCCCTCGCGTGAAGAACTTGTCAAAGTTCTCTGCTCCTTTGCCGCACTGTGGAGAGAAGAGGAAGGAGAGGTCGGTAGGGGTTCCGCCACCGACCCCGGGGGCAGCTCTCCGCGGGGCGGGCCGGGGTCTCAGGCCGCTCAGGCGTGACGAGCCCTGGAGGGTTTGCGGCCGAGCGGCTGGAGAGCCGGAGCCAGCACAGCGATCGCTCACGAGGTCACTCGCGGGTGAATCGGCCAACAGCCCGCAACCGGAAGCCAGGCGGGGGAACGCGTGCCGGGGAGCCGGCCGGCCGCGCTAACGGACCCGGTCTCCTGTGTTCCGCCCACACTCCGCCCCGCCCTTCAGAGCCACGAGGACAGACACCGCAGCTCAGGGCCACGGGTCCCTCTGCCAGCTGGCAGGCCGGGACGTGGGGGAATGCGCACAGCCGCCCCTGACCTGAGAGGCTGGGGGCCTGTCCCACGTTTGGGTCTTTGCAGGTGTATTTGTAAGTTGTGTTATTCTTGTCTTCCAGCGAGGAGCTTCTGAAAACCTCAGCCCCTAAATTCATCTTCAGCCAGGACGGGATCAGCATGGAGGCAAGACTGGCCTCTTCCTTCCCGGGCTCAGGGGATGGGGGTACTTCTGCCAACCAGCAGACAGGCAGCCATGGAGCTCACTGTCTGTGGTTCTGGCCCGAGGGCGTGCGTGCCAGTGTCCCTGGAGGCAGAGTATCTATCTGCCCTGGACACCGCCCCCCCCGCCCTGGGGCCCAGCAGGCACTTCGTGCGCCGGGGCTGCGGGTAGAGCTGCCCTCCTGGGGTTGGGGTCTGGGAAACACAGCAGCGTAGGCAGCGCTGCTTGGGAGCCTGACCCCCAAGTCAGAGGCCGGGGTGTCCTGCTCACACTTGGGTCCCGGATCTCAGGGCAACTCTGAGGCAGAGTGCTGGGGATGCCCTGGTGACGTGAGTGACTATCTCCTCCTACCCCAGCAGGGACCCCAGGGTGGCACGAAGTGGTCCTGAGTCCGCGGAGCTCCCGCACCCCTCACAGGGCACAGCTGAGACGTGGGGCCACCCCACGCTCCACGTTCCCAGGGAGCACAGAGCGCCTTCAGAGTGAAGGCCAGCAGACACCCACTCCCACATGCAGGGCCCACACCAGACCATTCAGAGTCCAGGCTCTTCAAGGAAGAAAGGACAGGAATTTTCTTCCTGAGACTCAATCAGGGGCCACACTTGATTCAGCAGGAAAACCAACGAACAGCAACCAACCTCCGGACACGCTGGGGCCCCCACGACTGGTCGGGACAGAGATGTGGTGCGGGTGCAGTGATCAGGAGGTGGCCCCAGACTAGCGTGTGTGCTGGACAGCCCCCTGGGCAGGCCCGAGCCCAGACTGCCTCTGCGTCCACAGCAGTGCGTCTGACACCCCAGGAAGGTGGGGGTTCGGGGCTGAAGCGCCCGGCAGTGGCTTCGGGCAGCACACACACACCCCGGAGAAGATGGGGAGCAAACACCCGCCTCCCGTGGCTGCCATGAGGTCAGAGGAGCAGCTGGGGGACCCTGAGCCAACGATCAGGTCTGACGCAGAGCCAAGACGGGCCCCACGGACGCGGGCATCCGGCGGGGACCAGGCACGCGGCTAACTCGTGAGGGGTGAATGAACTATTAATAATCTACCTCCTGCCCCACTCTGGATGGAGCACTGCCCGCCTAGTTCACTGGACATTCCTGTGTCTCCCACCCCAATCCCCGCTCTGGATCGAACTGCCCGCCTGGTTCTCTGGACGCTCCTGTCCATTTGGTAAAATCATTGAAGAGTGAAATGAATTGGGGAGGTCAGGCTGGCAGGAGTGCGACAACGTCGGGAGGGGGTCGCGGGGGCCTGGGACGCGCACTCCCCTCCTGGAGCCCCACAGAGCTCAGAGCCTCTGCATCTGTGTACAGGGCTGCGGGGAAGAGCCGGCGCCTGCTCCTCGGACACTCAGCTGGGACCCCGGCCTGCGAGGGGCCAGCGACAGCACACAGCACACACGCTGGCCTCAAGCCTGCCCTTCACACCTGAGTGTCCTGGTGACAGAGAGATCAGACCCACGGGCGCCAGCATGGGGATTAGGGTGAGTGTGAGTAGCTCCAAAACGCTGAGTTACAGAGCAGAACACCAAACCAAACTCAGCACAGCGGGAAGGGTGTGGAACGAAGCTGGAAGAAAGGTGGACAGCGCAGCGAGGGGAGGACACTCCCCGCGGGCGGGGACCGTCTGCCGAGGACCAGACATGGCAGTGTCGTCTCAGGGGCGGCTGTGCCTGCATCCCATGCCCTGGTCTGGGGAGCCAACCTGCACGGTGGTCCCAGCAGAGGCGGCGGGGGGCACATCGCCCGCAGTGGGGCTCAGCTCCCTGACTCTCCGTTTAGTTAAGGAACCGGTGGAAGAAACGAGCGGGCGCCTCCCGGGAGGTCCCGTCCACACCAGAGAACCGTCTGGCGAGGGGCTGGGATGCCGGGGCATCTGCGCTTCCTCAGACCAGCACGTGGAGGGCGGGGGCTCGTGCACGGCCCAGGCAAGCGGGAGCACACGCCAGGATTAGGCAGTGCGGTTAGTTTGTTCATCGCCATCACCCAAGGTTCCAAGAGGTGCTCACCGAAGGCCTGGACGCCCACTGAAGCCAGTGCGTTTTGGTGCAGAAAGTCTGGAGGGGAGAACGGACAGAGGAGGGTTTGGAAGAGTCAGTGCCCGTGCAGAGGAGCCACAGGGTCACTCGAGCCACGTGGGGCACCCCTGAGGGGGACCTCCGTGCGAAGGTTCACGCACGCACGCAGCCTTCTGGAAGCTTACAGAAGCGAGTGAGCAGCAGGCGTGGTCCGTGCGGAGGGTGGTCTTACATCCTTCCCTGTGGCTTGACTGCCTCTTTCCACACACAGAGGTTGTATTTTAATGATAATTCAAAAAAGTGGACTGGGGCCTCTTTCACCTCCTGCCAACGTTCCCTGGAGATGGGCCCTGAGTCTCTGACAAAATTAAAGATAACTCCTCTCCCTGCCTGCAGAGCCTCTTAGGGAAGGCCACTCCTGGTCAGGAGGTGGCTGATTTATGGGTGACTTTGCCCATAAATGGGGCTTCCCTGGTGGCTCAGACGGTGAAGAATCTGCCTGCAATGCAGGAGACGTGGGTTCAGTCCCTGGGTCAGGAAGATCCCCTGGAGAAGGAAATGGCAACCCACTCCAGTATTCTTGCCTGGAGCATCCCATGGACAGAGGAGCCTGGCAGGCTACGGTCCATGAGGTTGCAAAGAACTGGACACGACTGAGCGACTAACACTTGAACACTCTGCCCATAAACAGGCACACTGAAGGGGCGGGTTCCTGCAGTGCGAGGGCCTGCGTATCTGAGGGCAGAGGTTGCAAATTATCGCGGCCTGTATTCTCTGGCATAAAAACGCACATGCCTCCTGGTCTTTCTTCACACTAACAGCCAACTTCACGGCATTCGAGGCTGCTTCTCCAAGGAGGGCTGTTGTCCTAAGTAGCGTGGTGGAGGACCTTCCTCCAGACCACGGCCGGTGACCACAGGTCTGCACTTTCCCCATTGCCTCTACCTCCCCACCCTGCCCCACAGCTCCCTGGGCCTTGCAAAAGAGCTGCTTATTCATATCGATAATTATTTTAAAAGTCTCACTTCTTCACATTTCTCTTTTGAGCAGAACAGCATTTGGGAGCACAATTACCAAAGAATAGGAAGACTTCTTGCCTCCAATTAACCAAGAAGATGCCGTCATGGCCACGTTCCAGGCTTAAATCAACATCAGCACATCACCTATGGCAGATTCCAGTCCCCCAAGGCTGGCTGCGTCCCCGCGCTGTCGGCGCGGCTCTCAGAGCCTTGAGCATCTTGATTTTAATTAGCATCATTGCAGCTGGTTCCACGGCAAGGCTGTGAGAAGGAACCGCCTGCCACCGGGGAGGGCAGATGAGACGCGGTGCAGGCCCGCTTGGCACTGAGACTGATTCAGCCTCTCCAGTCCTCCTCCTCCCTGGAGGGCAGCTGCTGCTCCGTGTAAACACCTTCTTAGAGCAGAAGACTACAGCACTGTGAGATGCCCTTGAAAGTGAAAGTATAGTCACTCAGCCATGTCCGACTCTTTGCAACCCCCATGGACACCAAGCTCCTCTGTCCATGGGATTCTCCAGGCAAGAACAGTGGAGTGGGTTTCCATGCCCTCCTCCAGGGGATCTTCCCCACCCAGGAATTGAACTTGGGTCTTCTCCATTGCAGGCAGATTCTTATCGTCTGTGCCACCAGTGAAGTCTGAGAAGCCCTTAGTTCTAGGAAATACACATGGAATAATGTTGGTGTGAGCCTGTGGCTTTCTCTCAGGTGACTCAGAAAATACATGTGTGTGTATCCTCAGCTCCCTGCCATCACGGAGATGCAGAGGAAGGAAGACACGGGGCAGTGGTGGGAGGTTAACACTTAGGGGGTCCAGGGAAAGGGGATTCAGCAATCTCTGCAGCTCTTCTGTAAGTCTCAAGTTATGATTATTTCAAAATAAATAAAAAACACTAGAACACTGCACTAACTTGGATAGTAAAACCATCATCAGACTACCTAAACAAACTGAGGACCCTGTGAGATAAAGGACTTTGAGGCGAATCTGACTGTATGTCTTATCACCGTCCAGATGAAAGTTCTTTTCTGTTTTCCGTCTCCTTTAGATAAAATAATAACAGTAATTTCTCAAGAAAGGCCACCTGACACAGGCAGCCCTGTTCCTAAAGTTCTGTGCTCCCCCGTCAATCCTGGGTGCATCTCTCAGCGTTCACTTTGTGGACTCATTTCTAGTCACTGTTCCAGTGCAGTGGGTGCTCCTGGCTGACCCGTGAATTAACTGTTCTGCTCCTTGGTGCTGGCGGGTAGGATTCAAGAAGAGAAGCACCAGTTAACTCTCTGATTGGGATATTCACATCAACTGTTATTTCTTGTAGGCAGGCTGAACAGAAACATGAACGCTGTTCTCGGGCCTTTTAGTCGCATGAATAATTGTTGTTCAATCATTCAGTCTAGTCTTGGTTCTTTGTGACCCCATGGACCGCGGCAAACCAGGCTTCCCTGTCCGTCACCATCTCCTGGAGCTTGCTCAAACTCAGGTCCGTTGAGTTGGTAAAGCCATCCAACCATGAACAATAAATCAAGATAAAAGCCTACAAGATGCAAATGACACTGGAGAGTCTCAGGCTCACATGTGCTCCTGAGGGCGGCTGCAGGGATGAGGACTCGGGCCTTTCATCTTTTCAGGAAAAACAAACAGAAAGTGCTTTCCTCCTCCAGGGAGTTCTCCGGGTGCTGGCCAGGCAGGCGGCTGCACCGTCCTCTCCTGATACCTCGTTGTTTATGGATGTCACTGGGATGCAGCCCAGACCCTCTCATTTCTCATTACTAATCGGGCACGAGTCCTTTCAGGGGCAGCGTCTTCTTTAAACTCAAAAAAGGGCCCTTCTTACATGAGATCTTTGGGACGCAGCCTCTTTTGATGACTCCGCTTTGTCTTTCAGATCATCAGGCAAAGCTGAGGTTCTTGCTTTGTTGTATTTCCTTTAAGAGAAAACTGAAACCAGCTTGTTTTGTACTTTTTTTCCATAAAGGAAGCTACGTGGCTGCCTTGTCTCCAGGAGACAGCATGGCAGCACAGTGTCTGGTTTTGCTTCTGCTTTGGTTTTTCCAGATAAACCAGTACACGAGGGACAGCCTGTCTCCAGGAACAGCCTCTCCGCCATCACATGGGGTCTCCCACCTTGGGGGCTGCGGGAGCAGGTGCACCCCTGAGCCTCCAGACTTGCCCCACCCTGGGGGAAATGGCCGTGGCCACTCTCCTCCCTGCCCTCGTTCACGTGAGACCCGGGACAGAGCCCAGGCCATGCTGTACTGCAGAGGCTGCCCTTTATGCTGCTGAGAGGGCGAGTTCTGTTGCAGCCTCCTGGGGGCCCAGGGCCATCGCGAGGTGCGCCGGGCCGTGGGATTCCACATCTTCCAGGCACATGGGTGCAGCTTCAGGGATGTAGCTTTGGGAGGAAGGAAGATGCGCACCTGGAGGTGGAGGTGGAAGACACGCACCGGGAGGACACCTGGAGACCCCGCTCCCTCCAGATGGGCTCCGTGGCAGCCCAGGGATAGAGCACCTCAACTCCGAAGGACGCCAGTGGTCCTGGAATAAGCTTTTCACTGGAGGGTCCAGAAAAAGGTTAAAAATAAAACAAAGATGAGCCTCCCAAGCTTACGTGCACAAACTTGATCTCCAGCTGCACCCTGCAGATAACTGCAGGCACCTGAAGTCTTTCTGCTGGTATTTACAGTAACCAAGACCATGATTTCACAGAGGGGCAAGTGCTATTAGCCCTTAATCCAATAAATCTCAGGGAAGTCAGCTCTGCAGCGCTTGCTATGAAAGCGATGAGCAGACTTCACCAAGACTGACAGGCGAGGCAGCCAGGGCTTTAAACGCTGCTTGGAGCACAGCTGTTCTCAGAGTTGGGCTCACTGCACAGGGAAAGGAAGAGCTGCTGGCAAAAATAAATTTGCCTGGTATTTTGTCAGCAGCAAAAGCCAGGGTGGTGCTCCTGCAGCTCTCTCTGAAATCACAACACCGCCCACAGAAGTCTCAGCTCTGCGTTTTAACTATAAATGCCTCTGACCCTGTCGTTGGCTCTGGACGAGGGAACCACGTTTTCCACCGAGAAGGCTGGGGAACCACATTGCAGGGTAACGTCAGGGCCGCCGTGTCCCCTCTGAGGCCACACATCCGGCAGCCTCGACAGCACCGGGGCCTACGGGGCTTTCTGCGGGTGGGATCGGCGCTCCTGGGGCTGTTCCCGGTGCGGGAGGGCCCATCTCCTGAGGCAAGGCCTTGCCCTGCTGCCCACAGGCGCCTGCTGTAGGGATGACTGTCCGGACCGGACTTCCCGACCGGGCCCCTCGCCGCTGACGCTCTTCGGCTTTGGGACAGAAAGTCCACTGTCCTGCTCCTCCTGATCCAGCCCGCACGTGATTCTGCCTTCCGCCCTTCTACATCTTCTCCAGCCTCGTCCTCTTCTGCGTCCACACATGCCGGCTCCCCGCACCTGGTGCTCCCACCAGCAGGCCCCTCCCTCCGCCGGCTCCTCCCCCACCCAGGCTCCGCCCCTCCCCCGGCCCCTGCAGGTTTGGGGCTCTGCTCCATGATTCCTGCTTCTGTCGTGAGCTCGGGGCTGTTTCTTCACAATCGTGGGCAGCTGATCCACCCCCCTTATTAGTACTGTAACCCAGGCTTGGTTAAACGCCAGCCGGGCAGCAGCAAGGCTCCAGGAATAAAGAAATAAACACACCCTGATCATGCCCACTGGAGAAGGGAATGGCAAACCACTTCAGTATTCTTGCCTTGAGAACCCCATGAACAGTATGAAAAGGCAAAATGATAGGATACTGAAAGAGGAACTCCCCAGGTCAGTAGGTGCCCAACATGCTACTGGAGATCAGTGGAGAAATAACTCCAGAAAGAATGAAGGGATGGAGTCAAAGCAAAAAGAATACCCAGCTGTGGATGTGACTGGTGATAGAAGCAAGGTCCGATGCTGTAAAGAGCAATATTGCCTAGGAACCTGGAATGTCAGGTCCATGAATCAAGGCAAACTGGAAGTGGTCAAACAAGAGATGGCAAGAGTGAATGTCGACATTCTAGGAATCAGCGAAGTAAAATGGACTGGAATGGGTGAATTTAACTCAGATGACATTTATATCTAAGACTGCGGGTAGGAATCCCTCAGAAGAAATGGAGTACCCATCATGGTCAACAAAAGAGTCCGAAATGCAGTACTTGGATGCAATCTCAAAAATGACAGAATGATCTCTGTTTGTTTCCAAGGCAAACCATTCAATATCACAGTAATCCAAGTCTATGCCCCAACCAGGAACGCTGAAGAAGCTGAAGTTGAACGGTTCTATGAAGACCTACAAGACCTTTTAGAACTAACACCCCAAAAAGATGTCCTTTTCATTATAGGGGACTGGAATGCAAAAGTAGGAAGTCAAGAAACACCTGGAGTAACAGGCAAATTTGGCCTTGGAATACGGAATGAAGCAGGGCAAAGACTAATAGAGTTTTGCCAAGAAAATGCACTGGTCATAGCAAACACCCTCTTCCAACAACACAAGAGAAGACTCTATACATGGACATCACCAGATGGTCAACACCGAAATCAGATTGATTATATTCTTTGCAGCCAAAGATGGAGAAGCTCTATACAGTTAGCAAAAACAAGACCAGGAGCTGACTGTGGCTCAGATCATGAACTCCTTATTGCCAAATGCAGACTTAAACTGAAGAAAGTAGGGAAAACCACTAGACCATTCAGGTATGACCTAAATCAAATCCCTTATGATTATACAGTGGAACTGAGAAATAGATTTAAGGGCCTAGATCTGATAGATAGAGTGCCTGATGAACTATGGACTGAGGTTCGTGACACTGTACAGGAGACAGGGATCAAGACCATCCCCATGGAAAAGAAATGCAAAAAAGCAAAATGGCTGTCTGGGGAGGTCTTACAAATAGCTGTGAAAAGAAGAGAAGCGAAAAGCAAAGGAGAAAAGGAAAGATATAAGCATCTGAATGCAGAGTTCCAAAGAATAGCAAGAAGAGACAAGAAAGCCTTCTTTAGCAATCAATGCAAAGAAATAGAGGAAAACAACAGAATGGGAAAGACTAGAGATCTCTTGAAGAAAATTAGAGATACCAAGGGAACATATCATGCAAAGATGGGCTCGATAAAGGACAGAAATGTTATGGACCTAACAGAAGCAGAAGATATTAAGAAGAGATGGCAAGAATACACAGAAGAACTGTACAAAAAAGATCTTCATGACCCAGATAATCACGATGGTGTGATCACTCACCTAGAGCCAGACATCCTGGAATGTGAAGTCAAGTGGGCCGTAGAAAGCATCACTACGAACAAAGCTAGTGGAGGTGATGGAATTCCAGTTGAGCTCTTCCAAATCCTGAAAGATGATGCTGTGAAAGTGCTGCACTCAATATGCCAGCAAATTTGGAAAACTTAGCAGTGGCCACAGGACAGGAAAAGGTGAGTTTTCATTCCAATCCCAAAGAAAGGCAATGCCAAAGAATGCTCAAACTACCGCACAATTACACTCATCTCACACACTAGTAAAGTAATGCTCAAAATTCTCCAAGCCAGGCTTCAGCAATATGTGAACCGTGAACTTCCTGATGTTCAAGCTGGTTTTAGAAAAGGCAGAGGAACCAGAGATCAAATTGCCAACATCCGCTGGATCATGGAAAAAGCAAGAGAGTTCCAGAAAAACATCTATTTCTGCTGTATTGACTATACCAAAGCCTTTGACTGTGTGGATCACAATAAACTGTGGAAAATTCTGAAAGAGATGGGAATACCAGACCACCTGATCTGCCTCTTGAGAAATCTGTATGCAGGTCAGGAAGCAACAGATAGAACTGGACATGGAACAACAGACTGGTTCCAAATAGGAAAAGGAGTACGTCAAGGCTGTATATTGTCACCCTGCTTATTTAACTTCTTTGCAGAATATATCATGAGGAACGCTGGACTGGAAGAAACACAAGCTGGAATCAAGATTGCCGGGAGAAATATCAATAACCTCAGATATGCAGATGACACCACCCTTATGGCAGAAAGTGAAGAGGAACTCAAAAGCCTCTTGATGAAAGTGAAAGTGGAGAGTGAAAAAGTTGGCTTAAAGCTCAACATTCGGAAAACGAAGATCATGGCATCCGGTCCCATCACTTCATGGGAAATAGATGGGGAAACAGTGGAAAAAGTGTCAGACTTTATTTTTCTGGGCTCCAAAATCACTGCAGATGGTGACTGCAGCCATGAAATTAAAAGACGCTTACTCCTTGGAAGGAAAGTTATGACCAACCTAGATAGCATATTCAAAAGCAGAGACATTACTTTGCCAACAAAGTCCATCTAGTCAAGGCCATGGTTTTTCCTGTGGTCATGTATGGATGTGAGAGTTGGACTGTGAAGAAGGCTGAGTGCTGAAGACTTGATGCTTTTGAACTGTGGTGTTGGAGAAGACTCTTGAGAGTCCCTTGGACTGCAAGGAGATCCAACCAGTCCATTCTGAAGGAGATCAGCCCTGGGATTTCTTTGGAAGGAATGATGCTAAAGCTGAAATTCCAGTACTTTGGCCACCTCATGGAAGAGTTGACTCATTGGAAAAGACCCTGATGCTGGGAGGGATTGGGGGCAGGAGGAGAAGGGGACGACAAAGGATGAGATGGCTGGATGGCATCGCTGACTCGATGGACCTGAGTCTGGGTGAACTCCGGGAGTTGGTGATGGACAGGGAGGCCTGGTGTGCTGCGATTCATGGGGTTGCAAAGAGTCGGACACGACTGAGCGACTGAACTGAACTGATCATGGCTCAACTGCCTAACTCCCTTCTGGGGAGTTCTGTGGGCCTGGGGAGCGACCTGCCTTCTAGGCTGCCAGAGCAAGGACTTCATGTTTCCCCCCACGTCTGAGTTCAGGGCCACCATAGCCACGCGTGGGAGGCTGTGCCAAGAAATGATTTCTTCTGAAGATGAAGTGAGAACAGAGAGAAGAAGAAGATGGATATTCTGGTTGACTTGGCTGCATGTCCTCTCTTTCTGGAGTGTGACTGACAAGTAATTGCACTTTGCTCAACACACGAGCAGGGTCAGCCCGTGTCTCTACGCTGCTGCTGCTCAGAAACCATGCTGTGAGTGGGACGCTACCCTTGGTTTCCCAGGCGGCACCCGTGGTGAAGAACCTGCCCGCCAGTGCGGGGGACGCAAGTGAGGCGGCTCAGTCCCTGGGTCGGGAGGATCCCCTGGAGGAGGGCATGGCAACCCACTCCAGTGTTCTTGCCTGGAGAATCCCATGGACAGAGGAGCCTGGCGGGCTGCAGTCCATGGGGTTGCAAAGAGTCGGACACGACTGAAGCAACTTAGGACGCATGCACAGGATACTGTTGTACCAGTCAGTTCAGTCGCTCAGTTGTGTCCGACTCTTTTCGACCCCATGGACTGCAGCACGCCAGGCCTCCCTGTCAATCAGCAACTCCCGGAGTTCACTCAAACTCATGTCCATTGAGTCAGTGATGCCATCCAACCATCTTATCCTCTGTCACCTCCTTCTCCTCCCGCCTTCAATCTTTCCCAGCATCAGCGTCTTTTCCAGTGAGTCAGTTCTTCGCATCAGGTGGCCAAATTATTGGAGTTTCAGCTTCAGCCTCAGTCCTTCCAATGAATATTCAGGACTGATTTCCTTTAGGATGGACTTGTTGGATATCCTTGCAGTCCAATGGACTCTCAAGAGTCTTCTACAACACCACAGTCCAAAAGCATCAATTCTTCGGTGCTCAGCTTTCTCTGTGTTCCCACTCTCACATCCATACATGATAACTGGAAAAACCATAGCTTTGACTAGACGGACCTTTGTTGGCAAAGTAACGTCTCTGCTTTTGAATATGCCGTCTAGGTTGTGTACTGTTGAATTCCTCTCGTATTTAACTTAAGAAGCCTACATAGATGTGAAAGGGGAGAGAGAAAATCCCTGACAGAATACTCCACTGAGCCCGCCTGCAGCACCCCTCATCACTGTCTTTATCCAACGTCCTCCTACACCAGGTTCTGCAACCTGGAGGCGGATCTGCTCCCACGGGAGCTTCCTGACTCAGAGCCGGGACCGGCTACAGAGAAGCTGGGTGGCAGAGACACGAGGGCCCTACTTGAAATGATGACTCAGGAGGAAGTCAACTGACCCGATTAATTTCAGCTTTTCTTTAGTTTGTGCTAAAAATATCTTGGAAAAATAAAATCCATGGGCTCACCAGCAGCAGTTTTATTCTTGGAGGAGAGGACACATAAGCAGATTGGATGAGAAAGCTGCTGCTCTGAGAAAGCCACAAGCCCCCCAGGGGCTACCTTAGCGCCCCAGGAGGGTCCCTGTGCAGGCTCAGGCGGCCCCTGTCGGAGGAGACAGATTCGGGCTGAACCAGCCCCGTGGACGCTCCTGATGCCGCCTGTGAGCAGCGCTGCTCCCCGGCGCTCTGGGAGCCCCTCTCCCGGCTGAGATGGGGTGTGAAGATGCAGCCATGTGCAATGGGGAAAGATCCTGGGGCCAGAACACCGGAGCTGCGTCCTGGTTCCACCACCTAGCAGCTGTGTGTCCTCGAGCAAGTGAGTCAGCCTCTCTGTGCCTCAGTGTTCTGGACTGTAAACTGGGGACCATGATCGCCACCTCGCTGGGTTGTTGTGAGGGTTAAACGGACGAATTTGTAAACGAACAAGGAACAGGGCCGAGGGGAGGTCATACAGTAAGAATGGAAGCCAAGGCACCATGCTGGAGAGGGGCGGACACAGTCCTTGGGGCAGGGGCCTGGCCAGGGTGCGGACCGTCCCCAGGCCCGCCGGTGGGCCGGCTGAGGCCTCCTTATGCTTTCGGGCCCCTGTTGGCCGAGGCCAGGCCAGGAGAGCTGCATGCACCCAAGGGGTCCTGTGAGGCCAAGACAGGAGGTCCTGCCCTGGTTCTCACATCTCATGGGGGCAGCTCTGCTGCCTACGGAGGGCATGGGGGCCACACGACTGAGGCCCACTGGGAACTGCAGAGGCCGGGGGGTCACCAGCCCCCTCCCTCCAGAAGAAAGCCCCGGGACCCCAGGAAGAAGGGCCGGGCACCAACTCACCACTTTGGGCTTGAAGGGTGGCTGGATCTCACGGTTCTCCAGCTTCTCCCAGTCGATCCTCCGGAAGAAGGCATGCTCCCGCACGTCGCGCTCGCCCTCGGGCCCGCAGCCCAGCCGCTTCCCGGGGTGCTTGGTCATCAGCTAGAGGCGGGGGAGAAAGAGGCTCCCGCGTGGGACAGGGCAACACGGGGGCTGCCGTGCAGTCCCGGACTGTGTACCGATCCCCGCTGACAGCCGAGCCGGAGCGCTCTCACCAAAGTAAAAAAGGTGATGCGAGGTGACGGCTGAGCGACGTCGGCTGCGGGAGCCCTTTCACACTGTGCGATGGTCAGACCAGCACACTGAGGCCTGAAACACGCGCTACGATCAGTACAACGGAAAAAAGACAGGAGCAAACAGGTCCACTGGAACAACGCTGGGGTGGGTGGGCGCCCTCTGGCTGCTCTGCGCCCAGATCCCCAGATCGAGAGCCCCTGGGCCGCAACTAAGACCCGGCACAGCCAAATAACAAGCTTGTTAAAGGCACAGTCGCTGCACCTGGTGTGTGCTCGAGGCGTTGCAGGCCAGCATCACATGCCTGCTTGCTGCCTGGACCAAAATGCTCTGAACCCAAGACTCATGGTTCACAAAAGCACACGCTGTCACAAGAAAGGCGCCACCTGAAACCTGGGGGCGTGGGCACGTGGCCCCCCAGGATGCCTCTGAGACGTGCCAGGAGGCATCTCCGGCCTGTGACTCACCCCTTTGCAGATGGACACGGCCTCCTTGGACAAGGACTTGGGGTACGAGACGTTGTGCTCCATGATGGACTGGAACAGCTCGTCCTCGTCCTCGCCGTCGAACGGAGGCTGGTGCGGAAAAGAGGGGGAGGGGACGACTTAGGCTGAGAGGCTCACCCCTCGGGCCCACAGATGCCGCTCAGTGCCAGGGAACAGCCGGCTCCTTGCACACACGGGCTGCACACTCGTGGGCTGATTACTTTTAATTAGGTTGGTGGTTGAGTGTGTTTTCCATTTTTTCCTCTGTCCCTTTAATTATCTTGCCCTGGGCAACCCCAAAAGTCTTTAGGGAAAATGCTTTTGAGTAATGCTTGTAACAATTTGCAAATAAATTATAATTAATCCATTAACCTGTTCTTAATCTCTTCTGAGTTTATTGCTATTACAGTCAACCAACCGCAGATCGAAAGTGAAACAAAAGTCCAAAACATTTTAAAAAGCAAAACTCAGGATTCTCTGGCCATCCAGTGGTTAGGACGTGGTGCTTTCACCACCAGCACCCGGGTTTGATCCCTGCTGGGACACTAATATCCCACAAGCCAGGCAGGATGGCCAAAAATAAACGAATACAGGAAAAGGAAAACCTGAAACTGCCACACTGGCAAACACAGAGCATCGATCCTGTATTTACAGCTACATACATAGCACTTACAGCGCTTTAGGCTTTCAGCAAACACAGACCGTTGATACGGTATTCACAACCACGCATGTAGCACTTGCACCGTGTCGGGTGTACTGAGTAACACGGAAGGACACGCGCGGCCTGCGCAGACACCGCACGGTCTACACCGGGACTTGCGCCTCCCAGGGACCCAGCGGGAGCCAGTCCCCCCCAGGAACCTGGCTGTCTGTGGGGTCCGTGAACTAGTCCCCCCCAGGAACCCAGTGGTCTGTGGGGTCCGGGAGCCAGTCCCCACCAGGGACCCGGCGGTCGGGGTCCGGGAACCAGTCCCTGCCGATGCCAAGCGGCAAACGCTCCTCATCTATGGTCTCTCTAGATTGCAGGCTTCCTGAAGGTCAGGTCTGTGTGCTTCTCAGAACCTTCACCAGGCACATTTAATACATCCGCATTGAATGGATACTAAGTGAATTGATGGAAGTGACTTGTCAGAAAGGGTGACTCTTTTCCAAGAACAAAGATTCAGAGACTTCTTTGGGGGTATTTATTTACATTTTCTCCTACGAAGGCTCTTAGCTATGGAGGGCAAGCTCCTCAGCACACTCGGAGGCTGACAGGAAAGAGAAAGTCGCTCAGTCGTGTCTGACTCTTTGTGACCCTGTGGACTATAGAGTCCATGGAATTCTCCAGGCCAGACTACTGGGTGGGAAGCCTTTCCCTTCTCCAGGGGATCTTCCCAACCCAGGGATCAAACCCAGGTCTCCCACATTGCAGGTGGATTCTTTACCAGCTGAGCCACCAGGGAAGCCCCTGGAGGGCTGAGAAGTCATCGGAAGCTGCCCGGGACAGAATCATGGGTAGAAACGGCTGAGACGTGCCTGGGGCTCCCCAGCCCCGCAGCCCCACGCCGAGCTCGTGGCCAGCCCTCTGCCAGCCCTCTGGCTCTTGGGGGCCTGTGGCTGGCACAGTGCAGGCAGGAGAGATGCATGTGGGCTCCAGGCTGGCCCCTCAACACTCTGTCCCCCTCTCTCCACCAGCCAGTTGAGTAAGGAGGATGCAGCGGTGGAACCCGAGGCCCTAGACGGTGGAGCCACAGCCGGGAGTAGCGTGGTCCGTGGACGACCGCGGGCTGAGCTCCCTGCCCACAGGCCTGCCCCAAGACCCTGAGACGGACGTGCCCCTGTTGCTGCTAACCCACTTGCGGCTTGCGGGGGTCGTCTGCCAATGGCGGCTCGTGTCCTGAGCCTAGTGACACGGACAGGAAGCCACACCTTAGAAAGAGGGACTTGGGCAGCGGTGCCCTTGGTGATCTGACCTGGGTCACGCGGCCAAGAGGAGCCTAGTCTTCCTTTTCTCAACTGGAGGTTCAGCCTCGCTGACTTCTATGAAAATTACAATGAATTGCCCAGGGAGAGATAAGGGCAGACGGAGAAGCTATTGAAACACCTCTTCAGGCCTAACTAACATCTTCCTTTGACAGCGACTCTGTCTCCGCACATGCAGCAGCTCGTGGTTTCTGGAGAACCAAGCTGTGCACCTCACCCGGCCCTGGCTGAGACGCGGAAGCGCAGCAGGCGGCTGCTGTTCTCACCGTGCAGGGGCTTCAGTGGGTGAGGAGAAAGCTGCCCTGTCTGCACCCCGCGAATTGGGTTTTTACGATCAGAAGATGAGCTTGGCACCATTTCTCCCGCTCTGGCCAGGATCAGGGAAGTCCGACTGGAATCGGCCGCGTCCCATGACCTTGGCCCAACAGACCTGCAGCCGTCACGCCACGCGGCCTCACACGAGCGTGAGACACGCGAAACTCACCTGCCCGGCCAACATCTCGTACAACAGGACGCCGTAGGCCCACCAGTCCACGGACTTCCCGTACGGCTGATAGGCGATTATCTGTGAGAAGGCAAACACATCGACCGCATTTGGTGAGCGACAGGGAAGGCAAGCGTGCAGGCGTTCACACTCTGTTCTCCACACGAGGTGGCGACGATGCTTGCCGCTGGGTTTGAAGGGACCCTTTTGCCCCACGAGAGCTCTGGACCCGTTGGACTCTTCTTCCGAACCCACCTGGAGACTAACTGTGTCACAGAACTTTGCTGAAAATAATAAAGATGGTGACGAGGAGGAGGAGAAGGATAAAGAGGAATTCCAGTTTCCTTGTGCTGCACAACAGGCCTGAGGGCACCTGCAGAAGGACTGACATTTCGAAGTGTCTTGAAGAGAGACGCAAAATATAATCAAATGTACGAGCTGGACCTTGTCTGAATCTTGATTCAAACCAACTGTAAAAAAAAGTTAGTAAAACTAAAATACAGTCTTGAGGTTGGATCATGTTAGAGGACTGTTGCTAACATTGTTCCCTGGCCTACAAGGTCTGAGGGTTAGTTACAAAGTGTCCTTCAGTTAGAAGTGAGTGTGTGCACGGCCATGTGCCTCAGAGATGTGTCTGTGGGTGCAACATGACACGTGACCTCTTAGATTTGGGTTAGATACTTGAGTAAAATGAAACGACTGGTCGCAGCTGGTGATGGGCCCGGAGACCTTGTCCCCTGCCCACCCCTCTACCCGCTGGAGACTCTTGGACGTGCAGGCGGCTCTAGGCCCCCTGCCCCACCCTGGGAAAGGGGGTAGTACTGACTCGGATTTCTAAGACGCTGCCTCGCAGGTAGGCTGCAGGCCTAAGCACACATGTTGCTGACCGTGGTCACGCCCCAGGACTCGGGTGGAGGGTTCCAACAGGTGCTCAGCACGAACACCTGCAGCTCTGCAGACAAACTGGACTCTGGGGTGCCCTAGAGGACCCTGGGGTGCCCTACAGGATTCTGGGATGCCCTAGAGGATTCTGGGGTGCCCTAGGGGACCCTGGGATCCCCTAGAGGATTCTGGGGGTGCCCTACAGGATTCTGGGATGCCCTAGAGGATTCTGGGGTGCCCTAGGGGACCCTGGGATGCCCTAGAGGATTCTGGGGTGCCCTAGAGGACCCTGGGGTGCCCTAGAGGATTCTGGGATGCCCTAGAGGACCCTGGGATGCCCTAGAGGACTCCAGGGTGCTCTAGAGGACTCTGGGGTGCCCTAGAGGACCCTGGGATGCCCTAGAGGACTCCAGGGTGCTCTAGAGGATTCTGGGATGCCCTAGAGGACCCTGTGATGCCCTAGAGGACTCCAGGGTGCTCTAGAGGACTCCGGGGTGCCCTAGAGGACCACGGGGTGTCCTAGAGGACCCTGGAATGCCCTAGAGGACCCTGGGATGCCCTAGAGCACTCTGGGGTTGCCCTAGAGGACTCCGGGGTGCCCTAGAGGACTCCAGGGTGCCCTAGAGGATTCTGGGATGCTCTAGTGGACTCCAGGGTGCCCTAGAGGACTCTGGGGTGTCCCAGTGGACTCTGCGGTGTTCCAGTGGACTCTGGGGTGCCCTAGGCTATGTTTCCCCTATGTCTAAGCAAATGTCCTGGGACATCAGCTAACTTCCTGCGTATCGGCCCACCCTATTCCTTTAAATAGTTACTATTTCTCGCTGGGGCGTGAGGAGGACATGTTCCTGGCTCCGTGTGGGTGGGAATAGGGGGCACATGTTTGGATGCGGTAGCTTCAGAGCTCGTTTCCTCAGTAAGACAAGGAGAGCCAGAGGGACCTGCAGAGAAGCCTTAGTTTCTCTTGAAGACTGTTCTTCTCTGAAAACTCAGAAAGTACAAACATGAAAAGCACAAAAAACCCTACCAAAATGTGTCCCTAGTTTATTCCCTAATGACATGAAATGCTGGAGTCCTACCAGTCCCCGATGGCCTGACCTGGGCGAGTAGAGGAACCACAGATCCTGGCTGGGAGAGGAGGGCTCACTTGCCCGGCTCCCAGTGTGTGAGACACACTGCCCACTGTGTGCCCAGGGAGCCAGCAACGATTGCTGGCTCAGATTTTAGGGGATAGAAGCGAGATGCCTGAAACCAAACAGATAATGAGTGGTGCTCTGAATATTGACATATTTGTTTTAAAACTACTATTTATGGCTTTCAAATACATGGAACCACTCGCACTGGGATTAATAAAATATGAATCAAAGGGCTCTGAGGATTAGTTTAACGAGATTCAAAATCATCATTCCAGTTGTCGTAACTATATTTCAAAAGCCCTTGAGTAAAATTTGCTCTTGTAACTATATTAAAGTGAGGCCCTGCAATCTGTTCTCATTAATCAGTGTTTTAGTGTTTGTTTTTTTTTTTTTTTAAAGAATTTGTAATAGAAGGGTAGTTGATTTACAATATTGTGTTAGCTCCAGGTATACAGCAAAGTGATTCTGTTACATATATATGTGTGCATTTGTGCTAAGTCACTTCAGTCACGTCTGACTCTTTTGTGACTCCACGGACTGTAGCGCACCAGGTTCCTCGGTCCATGGGATTCTCCAGGCAAGAATACTGGAGTGGGTTGCCATGCCCTGCTCCGGGGATCTTCCTGGCCCAGATATCAAATGGCGGGTTTTTAACCATCTGAGCCACCAGGGGAGACCACACGTGCGCGCGCGCGCGCGCACACACACACACACACACACACACACACGTGTATATCTACGTTTTTTTAAATTCCTTTCCATTTAGGTTATTATAGAATGTTGAATATAGCTCTCCGAGCTGTATCGGAAAACTGCTGTTTATCTATTTTGGTTTTTGTTTGTTTTGCACACAGGCTGTGCTGCTGTGTGACCCACAAGGCCGAAGTGTGGCCTGGGCAGGGAACCAGCTTTACCTCGGACTCCACACACATCCGAGCCTCTCACCACCCAGGCCTGCCTGCTCCGGGGCCTGGAAGGTGCCCCCAAGTTCGGGGAACTGTCAGAAGTCCAGGGTGTGGAACTCTGACTCTGGCCAGAATGATCCACACACCCTAAGGCCACCTGGAGCTTTCAGTGCTGTTTGTTCTGACTCTTGTATTGACTTGCTCCGTGCGGTCCACATCCACAGAGTTAAGGTCTCCTGACTGGTGCTGAGAACCCTGCTGCGTCCTCCGAGGCGACGGCCTTGGTCAGCCCCTGGTGCCGGCCAGCCAGCCCTGCTCGGAGCGCCCGAGGCTGCTCTGAACCCCACAGCACCTGCGGGTGTTAGTAACAGGATGGCCTTAGGGGTTAGCGGGAGCATTTCCTCCTGGGGACCCTGAGAGTTGATCACCCCGGCTTCGCCCTGGATGGGATGAGACGGCTCTAAGATCTGAGCTGCCAGGGAGGTGGTGACCTCAGCGCCACACACCCTCGTTTAGCAAGAAGCAGACTTTGCCCCCAGTGAGCTGCTATTAAAAACATCTCTACCTCTCTGCAAAGGGGAACCGGCTAGAGAAGGAGCCCACGAAACAGCCGAGCACCCAGAAGCACAGGCCTAGGGCACAGGTTCCCAGCCCTGTGAGCCAGGAGACCCGCACTGCCCCCCTGAGCAGCCGCTCAGCCATGTGCGGCTCTGAGCCTCTGAGAAGCAGCTGTGCAAATGGAGATGCGCTCTGGGTGCAAAACCCCCAAATGCAGACTAGCCCGTGGAGAATCGTTCACTTTGGATATGCTGGGTTCAATAAGATATATTAGAACTAACTTCCCCTCTTTTTTCAGACACATGGCTACTTGAAGGCAGTTCTGGCTTGCATTTTATTCCTCCTGGCGGGGCTGGCCCAGACTCTGAGTCCTACCAGCTCCCACCGTCCAGTCCGGTGCCATGCTCCCACCCACCCAGGAAGCCAGCTCTGGGCTGAGGCCGTTGCTCAGGGACCACAGCGTGGACGGGAGGCTGTCTTGGGTCTGTCCCCAAGGGGACGGGTGCAGGGTCTCTGGCACTGGGAGCACAGCCCAGCCCGGGAGATGCCTGGTGCCCTGCAGACCCCAGTGAGGGACTGCCCTGGCGATATGGTTCCCGTCACAGGAAACTCACGACAGGAAAGCCAGGCTCGCAGGGAGGCTGGAGCCGGCAGCCTCCCAGTGGCACACAGGAGGCAGAGGCGGCCCTGGGGCCCGGACACCAGCCCCACGGCTGTCTGGCATTGTGACGGTTACTACAGCCCCTCAAGCCACGTGTTCGGGGGTGTCGGGATGTTGCCTGTCTTGTAAGCAGAGTATGAACGGCTTTCTGCCAGCCTGGGCTCAGGACGTGGGAGGAAGGGGCAGGGGCAGGGGGCAGCCCTGGCCTCTTAGGAGGCCACAGGCTGGTGGCAGCTGGAAGGATGTCGCTCCGGGACCACCCCCGCCCCCAGCGTCCTGGGCTGGGGCCACACAACCTGCCCGAAGCAGACGGGCCTTCATGGAATCGGGGGCAGCGTGTGCGGTTTCAGATGCAGTTGAGAGCAGCAACCATCAGGAATTTGACCAAGGGCTGGGGTCTCCTCTCTGTCGGCACATGGAGCCCTCATGAGACGCCGGCAGTAGGAGCAGCCCATTTCAAAGATGAAGAAGGAGGTACAGATAGGTTAAGTAGCTTAGTTCAGCCTCAGGCTGAACAGCCAGTCAGGCGCAAAGCTGGGACTTGAACCCGGGACGTCTGGACCACGGTGCTCCTTTGTTAGAGCCGACGGACCTGCAGCCGCACCTCGTTGTCCCCTGAACCCAGGTTTACATCAGGGCTCGCTCTTGGCCTGTGCGTCCTACGGGTTTTTGAAAATGTACCATGACGTGTGCCATTACCGTACTCGAGAGTCTCCGCGTCCTCAGACCCCTCTGTGCCCTGTCCCCCCTCCCCGGACCACGGCAATGACTCATCTTTTTCACGGTCTTCCTAGTTTTGCCTCTTCCAGACGCCGAGAGCTGAGCGCACACAGCGAGCAGCGTTTTCGGGCTGGCTTCTTTCACTTGGTCGTATGAGGCTCTCCCAGGTTTTTCAGGCCTCGAGAGCTCCTCTCTTTAGTGTTGAATAATGTTCCACCGTCCAGACGTGTCGCAGTTTATTTACTCGCTCACCTGCGGGAGGGCGTCTCGCCAGCACCCAGGCTTTGGTCACCACGACTAAAGCTGCTGTAAACACGCGTGTGCAGGCTTTTGGCAGACACACGTTCTCAGTTCGTCTGGGTAAACACTTAGGCGCAAGAAGGCAGGACCGTACGGTGAAGACTGTTTAGCTTTGTAAGAAACTGCAAACTGTCTTCCACAGGGGCTGTGCTGATTCTGAAGGAGGCACACGTAAAATTCTGAATAAACCGCCAGACTTCTGATCTGGTGGGAAGACCCCGCGCCCACACACCTGGTGCGTCTGGCTCTGGAGTGTGCTCTAGCGGGCCGTCAGCGGTCCTCGGATGAGGCGCCAAGCACACAGTTACCCAGGGAGAAAGCACCCCCATTTCAAGGCTCTGTGGTAAAGCTCTAAGCTCGTACTTTGGCCAATCTCTCTCCAGCTCCTCTGTAACATTTACTCGTCAAGGGATAAGGCGGGAAGCTGACTGTGGAACAACCAGGGCTGGAGAAACACCATCCCAGTTGCCCTGGGCCCCACAGCCTCTTTAGCCCCATGCCAAACTAACTTCCACGTTTCCTGTTGCATCAAAAGAACGGGACAGCTTCAGATTCTTTCTCTTCTCCCAACACGAAATTTTCAAGAACCTTCTCACAGTGAGATGCACTAAGAATATGATACAGTAACAGAGGCTGAGTTTTAATCAAGCCACCTTGCACCGGACGCATCTCCTGTATCCACGGGGGCGGCCAGGGCCTGGCGAGCTCCTAAGGAGGGACATGCAGGGGGTGGGGGAGACCCAGGGCTCCACCCTGGAAGGGATTCTCAGAGCGGGTGGCAGGTCCCTCTGGCCCTGTGGACCCCAGAGCTGTAGGGAGGGACTCCAACTGAGGAGGCCGAAGAGGGCGCTGTAAGGGAGGGGACGTCTACCTTGGCCTGCACGCAGCCCACATCCAGCGAGCCCTCCGTGTGCAGCCTGGGAGCCGAGCATGGTTTTAAATTGTTTAAATGCAAATGGAAAAATGTTAAAAAGATGATCAGTCTTTGAGCCTTTTGGCAGGAACAGTTGCTCAAATTGGCGAAATCTAAAATTTAGATGAAGGCAAAACCCAAAACATTTTCTCTCTAGCGCTTAGCAGAAAACACTTGCTGATCCCAGGTGGGTAACCAGAGTGGGGCCCTCCTGCCTGGGTCCTGGGCGCCTTTGAGACCTGCCCCTTCAGGGAGTGTGCTGAGGGTTCTCCAACACGGAGCTCAAGGCCAGAAGTACAGGGGACTCCCTCCATGATCCTGGACGGCCTCTGTGTGGGGACAGGCCTCACCTCTACCAGGATCTAGCACTTACGTGCCTCCCCTGGATACAGAGCTGCCTGTGAACATGCTCTGACCTCGAGAATGTGGTGGGCATGGCACAGCAACTAAGTTCTAGGTGCAGCTTAAGGAGCCTCAGTGAGGTCCTCTGAAGCTCTGAATACGCCACTGAAGGAGGAGAAATCTCACGCAGGGCAGACCACACAGAGGTGGACCCGGGGGGCCGTAGCCAAGAGCCAGAGCCCAGGGCCCCCTGGACCCTCCAGAGCCCAGCGGGCTGCGCCGGCTGGCACGTCCCTGCCGAGTCCTGACTCGAAGAATCCCAGTGCTAACTCAGTTGTAGTTTTAAGCCCTTAAGTCTTGGGGTGGTTACACAGCAGCAGATCATTGAAACAACCGTCAAATAAGAGATACAACTATATGAAGCCCAAGCTTATTATGGGCAAAACCTAGTCCTCCAAGTGGAGCTTTGAAACGGCACTGTGACGATTCCCACTTTACAGACGTCACCCTGAGTTTTTAAAAGAGCAGAGCTATAGCCAGAGTTGACTCAACGACGATAAAGAAAAAGTCACAAAATCAAACAGAACTCTTCCCTTCTCGGAGACATCCTGTCTGCGTGGGGCTATGAGACAGCCAAGCTGAATCAATCCAGAATCAACGCGTGGCCGTCAGCCTCTGGCCTCACGAGGGGCTCTAGAGCTCGGCCACCGTGGCCTGGTCACTGGTCTCCCCGGGGCAGCAGGTGGGGGCCCAACTCACTGCTCGGTGCTCCCGTTGGCCCCCAACCCCCATTATCTCAGGCCTCCTCTGCCGAGCACGGAGCGGTTCACAATGCTCCTGGCACGTCTGAACAAGACGATCACTCGTGCAGCGACAGAACACAGTAGGCATGAGGAACACATTATGTGCCTGTAAGACCTTTATCAGCCAGATAGAGGCTTTTTCAGAGTCTCACAGTCCAGTGAGTCTTCACAGACGTGTGCGGTGCCCTCAGAGCAAGGGTACACTGAGGTGTGAGTGCCACAGGCCAGCCCTTCGGGGCGGGCACCCTGGAGCCTGCCCGGCCGCCTGTGGTCTGCGAGCCCCCACAGTGCAGCTCTCCTTTTCCTTGTCTGCAGAACAGGCACTGTGCCTCTCACCCCCAGGACTGTCGTCAGAACGAACGAGGGGACGGGTTCAGGAGTGCAGTCCAGGCCCCACAGCGGGAACACTGCGCGCCATCTCTGCCCAGATGCCTGCCTGCTCCTCCCCACGGCCCGGGGCAGTTTTGCCACGTAAAAGGTGAAAAGGAATTCAGTGATCTTGGCCCCATTTTTAAAAGATTTAAACACATCTTCAATGGAAGGGCCAACGAGCGCAGCCACAGAATTCCAGAGTCACGATGCGTCGGTGCATCCGGCTCGGAGGACACAGCCGGGTCTGGACGGGGGAAGGTGTCCATCCCCGGGTGGCCTCCGGCTGGGACCGCAGCCGCTGTGGGGGGACTGAGGAGCCCTAGTGCAGAGCCCAGTTCGGCCAGCGGAGGACTTGAGGCCACGGGGAAATAAACAGAACTCTGCCCCTCTGGTTCATCATCTGGAAAACAGGGCCAACAGCACCGAGTCTGCAGATTAGACCGACGTCAAGGTCAACGGAGAAACGGCACCCACTCCAGTGCTCTTGCCTGGAGAATCCCAGGGACGGGGGAGCCTGGTGGGCTGCCATCTATGGGGTCGCACAGAGTCGGACACGACTGAAGTGACTTAGCAGCAGCAGCAGTAGCAGCAAGGAGGTCAATGCGTCTCCACTCAGCAGGTCATCCATCCAGGGATGGCTGATGCACAAGGAGCTGGTCTTCTCTGGGGGAGACGAGGGGAAAGAGAGGGGGAGGGAGCATGGGCGGGGTAGGGGAGGCTGAGGGAGAGGGGAGTGAGGGAGAGAGGAGAGGGAGGGGGAGAGGAGGGCAGGAAGAGAGGAGGGGGAGCGTGGGGGAGGGGAGGGAGACGGGAGGGACGAACGGGCTGAACTCTCTCAGGGACAACATCACAGGAGGGGCCCAAGGCTCCAGAGAACTGGTAAACCCATTCAGCTCTGATGCCAGGAAAACTATGAGACAAAGGATGAGGTAATACAAGCAACATCACTCCTCTAAAGATTTGAGACAAGCCATGTGCAGTTTAAGGAAGACCCCCTCCCTTCCAAAGCGCCTGGCCCGGGCTCTTCAGCCTCTCCTCGGGAGGCAGGCAGGTGGTTCATCGTCTCCCGTGAGGCTGGAGTCGCTGGACCGTGATCTGACACGGAGGGAAATCGGCCTTTGATGGGAAGAAGCGCCTTCCGGTTTATCCTTCTCTTTCTTAATCAAGGGCTTTCTCCGAGGCCGTGCGCCCTGGTTGGTGTGGGGTCTGCGCTCACAAGCCCGACCTCAGAGGAGCCTTGCACCCCTCACTGGCTTCTATCTCTTCTCCCGTTTCTTCCGTCTGGCAGGCGCTAATTTACTGCCTGGCTGCCCGCCTGCGCGCACCAAACGAGGTCCTTGTTCATTTGCCTTTCAGATGCTCTTGTTTTCACTCCCTCACTCTACGACTTTTTCCCAGAGACCAGGAGGCATCTCCAGGGAGGAGGGTATTCTGGCCTCTTGGGCCATCTGGGTTCCTGGGCTGACTTCCCGTCCACCTTCAGACCCTCGGGGGTCCCCAGTCATGGATGAGGGGAGCCGCGAGGCCACCGTCCCTACTCTGTTCCCGTGATCACCCCACACACTCCTGCTGGCCACGGCAGCTCCAGACTCCCAGGTAGGGGTAGGGACTCCTCATTGAACAGCAGCCAAGGGTCCTGCCGCATGGAGCTCCGTCGGAGACAAAGAAATAAGCAAATATGGGAGCACGTGATATGGTCCATCAGAGGGTGACCTGTGCCACCAAAGGGACCAGGGATGCAGGGGTGGTGGCGAGGCAGGAGGTTTGCCACCTGGACCAGGGTGGCCAGGAAAGGCGACCTCCCACAGGTGACATCTGAGCTAAGGCTTCAGGAGGGGAAGGCCGGCCCAGGTGGAGGAAGGGAAAGGAGAATCAGACGTACTTTACATAAAAACGGAGACTTCCTGCAGCAGTGCAGGGCTGAAAGGAGAGTCCAGGCCCCAGGAGGGAATCCAGCCGGCCCCTGTCGCCGGCGGACGGGCGTGCACATGCGCTTCTGGGCAGCTGGCGGGCCGGGGGAGGGGGGTGGGGTGGGCTTGCAAGCTTCTCCTCCCAGGAGTGACCCGGGCTGCAGGCCCCTCTGTCTCGCCCAGGGGAACACGGGCTCCTCCGCGGCTCTGAGCTCTCCAGGCGGCAGCGGCCCACTTGGAACGGCTTCCGCGTCAGACCCTCGGGCAGCCCCGCCCCCACGGGGCCTAGTGGGGAGAATGCCCGAGGGGAGGGGCTCCGAGCTGCAGGCTCAGCCTGGCTTCTGGCGGGGGACGGGGGTCTGCCCGGGTCTGCAGCTGGGCACCATCCTGACTCACTGCCTTAGAGACGAAAGGGTCTGGTCGTGACTGAGCCCCTCAGACATTCCAGAAGACGTGGTCCATATCACCTCGCGGCTCTTTCCCTCGGGGCGTTTCCTCCTCTCTCTGGAGATGCAGTTCGTGCAGAGGACACACAGGCTTTGTGCTCAGTATCTCGGCTCCAAACCCCACCACTGCCTCCCCCAAGTCGTGTTTCAAGTGTGACAGGCAGAAGCTGTGTTCCCAGGGCTTGGTCCAGAGAAGAGGGTCCCTGCGTCGTGGGTGACGCCCTCTGAGGTGGGGCTACATGTCCCTGCCCCACCAGGCTGTGAGGAAGGGTTCTGCGCTGTGCACCTTCCAGAGGCTTCGCCCCCACTGCAGCCGGGGCCCGCAGACACTGCCTGGCTCTTGCCTAGGCCAGAGCCGACGGGGCTCGGGTCCAGTCGGCGCCGGCAGGCCCCTGACTCTGACTGGATCTCGCCGGCCAGGATAGCTGAATTTCAGGTGGGGGATGAGGTCCAGATGAAGCCTCGGGGGACTCTCTAGCTGACCTCGAAGGGTTCTTTCTATGGCAGAGCAGAGAGTCGCAGTAACATCAGCTTCAGGAGCTAGTTGCTGATGTGGGCCCCTTTCGTGGGTGTCCATCTCGGCTGCAAACGTGTGTTAGTGACATTTTCTGCCTCTGCTCATCTTCACTGGTTCAGGAGATGTTACAAAAACCATTTCAAGGCTTCTGAACAAACAGTCACAAACATTTAAGCCTCCGCTTTGCCTGTTAAGGAAAATGCCACCTAAGATAATCACGTGGCCTTTGCCTGACAGGAAGGTTTACACAGAGGACAGGATTATTTTCACCTCTGAGCAATTCACAGACTGTGAACCTAGATGGTCTTTTCTATACCCTGCACTGATTCCTTGAGCGAAATATTCCAATTCCTGGACACACAGAAAGAAAATGCTGGCAAAAGGCATAACAACAGGCAGTCATTCCTGACAGAGCTGCCCAAGGAGTACGGCTTACTCCTCAAAGAGAGTCAGGTGGAAACTGGGTGTAGATCCGGTTCCATCTGTGTCACCTCTTCCACCGCAAGTGGGGAGCACTTCCTGGGGAAGGCCCACAGCAGGCCTGCAGGATGCTCTCTGGATGTGCAAACGGCCCGGGTTCGAGCGGTTTCCCATGGTGGAGATGGCCGGAGCCAGGGGCAGCAGCTGGACTCCGGAGTTTGTAGTAATGTCACCTCAGACCATCATTTACCACCTCAGTCACCTTGTCTGAAATACGGGCCTGTGGTTCTGTTTCTCTTTGGGGTTTGTCACGAGGAGAAGAAAGAAGGGCCCAGCACACAGGGGACACTGGAGAAATGGTGGGCGCCCCTTTATCGTCGCTTCCACAGTGGGAACAAGGAGAGGCATGAAGGGTGACAGGACCTGAGGGAATCTGGGGCCAGACATGTGATCCTGGGTGTAGTAAGGGCCCCGAGTTAGTTTTCCACAAATCCCTCTCTGACAGCTTGTTGCCAGCATCCTTTTCTTCAATGGGTGTTCCCAGCCTGTATCTCTTAAATCATGTTCCCAGAGTTCCTCTCTGACACCTTGTTACAAGCATCCCTCCCACTGAAAGTATTCCCAGAATTCCCTTCTCTCAAGGATGTTCCCAGCATCCCTCTCTCTGATGTTATGTTCCCAGAATTCCTCTCTCTGATGTCACATTCCCAGAATTCCTCTCTCCGATGGATGTTCCCAGCTTCTCTCTCTTTGATGGATACTCCCAGAATTCCTGGGAATATATCAGAAGGATATTCCCAGCATCCCTCTCTCTGAGGGATGTTCCTAGCATCCCTCCTTCTGACAGCACATCCTCAAGTTCTGAGCATGACATGGCCAGCACCATACAGGTACGATCTCTTAAATGGCAATCAAGCTCAGTTCAAAAGTGTCTTTTCCAAGTCAACCTAGTCTATACTGTCCCAAGTAAGTGAGCAGGAAGACAGCAGGAAGCTTACAATCCAATGTGAGTTAAGTGAAGAAAATCAATGCCAGGAGCAACAACTTTCCAGTTACAGACAACCTCATGAGGTGGACATTATCACGCCCCTTCACAGGTGAAGACTAAAGCCTCGGGTGTTTAAGTAACTTGACCAAGTGGTACAAGCAGTGTTCCAAAATAATGACTGTGGTTCTAGAAGGTGCTTAGAGGAAAAAGCCAATCCGAAAAGATGATACTGTATGACTGCATCCTATAACATTCTTGAAATGACAATATTATGCAACAGAAGAGAGAAGAGTGGTTGCCAGGGGTCAGGGATGGGTGGGGTGCAGGAAGCGGGTGGGTGTGGTTATGAAAGGACGACAGGGGAGCTGCTGTGGCGGCCAGCCGATCTGTACCTGGACAGGGTGCTGGAGACGTCAGCTGACACGTGGTCACGCTGCACAGCACTAAAAAAACATACACACCGAAGAGCACAGGCTTACAGAAGCTCAGCGTCACCGCGATACGTTAGCGGTACACTCGGGCGGGGGAAGGAGGTATCACTTAGTGAGAGGCGGTGGGCTGAACCACACTCCCTTCCCTCAGAGATCCTTACCCCCAGAATCTGTAAACACGCTACTTCCACTTAGTAAACGAAATTTTGCAGCTGTGGATAAGTTATAGATTCTGAGATGGGAAGATATCTCTGGAGTATCTGGGTGAAGCCCATGCAACCCCAACGGTCCCGATGAGAGGGAGGCTGGAGGGCTGGGGCTGGAAGAGACAGAGATTCCGAGATGTGATGCTGTCAGCATAGACGGTGGAGGAGGGAACCACAAGCTGAGGACCAGCTCCAGAGGCTAGAAAAGGAGACAGTCACCCTGGAGCTGCTGCAGGGACAGTCACCCTGTCAGCAATTCCACAGTAACCCAATGAGACTGAATTTTGACTCCTGACCTCCAGAGCTATAAGAGAATAGATTTGTACTGCTGTAATCCTCTAAGCTGGTAGTGATATAGCAGCTATATGAAATTAATACAACGAGGAACCTTGGGGAAAAAGACAACAAACTTCAATTATTTGGGAAATTTCATTTAAGTGGAATGCTCTCATCCCTGGTGATATCAGATGGCCGAGGCATTACCGAACATGAGAAGCTGTTTGTTTGATCAGCAGAGACCTGGTCTTGATGGAGAGGAAGCTCAAAGCCACCTTGATTCCTCAAACTGCTGCCGTTCCCTGCCATCAAGCTTTGGCAGCATCTGGTGGGTGGTACTTGGAGCTGGCACAGCTCACAATAACAGCCTGTTTAATCCATGTCAGCCAGGAGAAGCCTCCAGAATAAATACTGCATCCAGAGGGCGTATTTTTTCTGTACCATTTCTTTATCCTTTATATTTGAAAAATATTTAAACTCACGATATATCTGGAGAAACTAAAGTGTGGTTCTTTGCAGGTAAAGAGGTTAGGCAGATTAAGGATCAAGAGAATAATTGGACATGTAATTCAGAATTTAAGTTTTTAGGTAAATATTCTAAGCCTATGTTTCTAACTAGGAATATAACAAGCCAAAAAAAAAAAAAAAAAAAAGCCTTGACAAAGGAATAAAAGTTGGCTTCCGTTTGGGAATAATGGCTGTGACAGAGGGTTCTGGGTACAAACACTGTACCAGGCGCCTGTAGTTCTCAGAGCAGCTCTGCAGGGAACACAGTATTGTCCCTGACTTGCCACTGCAGAAACAGAGGCTCGGAGCGGTTAGGTCACTTGCTTGAGCTCCCATAGCCTATAAATAATAAAGTCTGGACTGGCGCTCACATTGGTCAGATCTCCAAACTCATGTCTTGCCCTCGCTACTGCCTCAAAGATAAATACGTAAGGCAGCATGTTGAATAAATACCACAACGTCACCAACAGCTAACATGAGAGCTCTACAAAGAGCTGAAGGTTGGCCTAACTTGGAATTTATCACCTGCCCCGTGCCAGAGCTCAGTGGGGAAGGGACTGTGCCATCCACAGGGCAGAAAGTGGGCTACACAGCGACCCAGGGTGGTAACCCACCCAGTCACTGGCATGCAGGAAGCTTCATAATATAGGAAGAAAACCGTTGCACGTGTGTAATAACAAAGCCAGAGCAGCACGGCCCCTGCCAGCAACACACAGTCCTGCAGCCGCTCCGCCGGGCCTCGTGGGTGTGCTCGTCCCGGCCGAGACTCCAGGCCCCACACCTGGGTGCTGCTGAGGGCACTTGCTGCTGTTTAGTCGCTCAGTCGTGTCTGACTCTGTGCGACCCCATGGGCTGCAGCTCGCCAGGCTCCTCTGTCCATGGGATTCTGCAGGCAAGAATACTGGAGTGGGTTGCCATTCCCTTCTCCAGGAGATCTTCTGACCCAGGGATGGAACGTGCATCTCCTGCATAGGCAGGCGGGTTCTTAACACGGGGTCACCTTTGGAGAACCAAGTACTACCTATAAAACAGCATGGTGTCTGGTGGGCCAATCACTCTGTTTTTCTGACACAGACAACAAACTGGTGGTCACCAAAAGGGAAAGAGGGGCAGGGACGAATTAGAAGCTCAGGATTAACGGATACACACCATTCTATACACAACAGATAATCAGCAAGGGAGCCACATTCAGTGTCTTACAATAACCCACAATGGGAAAGAACATGAATATATTCTTATAATAACCGAATCACTTTGTTGTACCCCTGAAACTAACATGAAATTATAAATCAACTATACTTCAATAAAAAACAAAGCAAAACATTAAATCACCCTGATTTTGCTAAAATCCCATCATTGGAACCACCCCTGAGCCTGTGTTTCCACACGGAGCCCCTCCAAGCAAGGTCCCTCCTTCTCCACCCCATGGTGGTTCTTACACTCCTTTGCCTGTGACTGTAAGAAATGCATTTACCACACACCCACCTCACACATACGCGTAACAGAAACAAAAGTTCCGTGAAGCAGGACGTGTCCTTGCCGTGTGCACGGGGCTCTCGTGCTTTGTGCTTCTGTATTTGCTCCGCACACACTGACGGGTGATGCTGGATCCCATCCACACCCCACAAGCGGTCGTGCTTCACGGCAGCGAGGGGCCTACCTCTGGGGCGATGTAGTCGGGGGTCCCGCAGAAGGTCCTGGTCGTGACGCCGTCCATCATGTGCTCCTTGCACATCCCGAAGTCCGCGATCTTAATGTGTCCTTCCGAGTCCAGCATGACGTTGTCTAACTTCAGGTCCCTGCAAGGAAGCAGGCGCCATCAGCGTCCCTCTGCACGAAACCGCTTCGCTCTGCCTCGTGCCTACAGGCCTGGGGGAGCTGGGGCGGGGCCTGCCACTTAGCGATTTTCCATCTCTGGAGGCAGCGCTGTGCCTAGGGTACCGGTGTGCATGCCAAGGCGCCTCTGTCCTGTCCAACTCTGTGTGACCCCACTGACTGCAGCCCACCAGGCTCCTCTGTCCATGGGCTTCTCCAGGCAGGAATACTGGAGTGGGTTCCATGCTGTCCTCCAGGGGATCTTCCCAACCCAGGGATCAAACCGGTGTCTCTTAAGTCTCCTGCGTTGGCAGGCGGGTTCTTTACCACTAGTGCCACCTGTGAAGCCCACCTAGGGTACAGCAGATACTTAATAAATCAGACCGAGTGATGGAGACAGTGATTCCCACCTTGACTGCAGGTGAATCTCCGGAGACGCAGCTGAGCAGCTCCGAGGGCCCCGCACTCCCTGGTTTGTTAGTGTCCCACCCAGAGGGCTCAGGCTCCCCCACCGGGGTGCAAACTGCAGGCTGAGACCCACCGCAGAGTGCACTCGGCCCCCCATTTTGCACCGTGTCCTGGTCACTCTCCGGTTAGTGCCGGCCGACGTCCTGCCTTCACTGTAACCAGCAACGGCAGGAACCGGATCCGGCGGCCCCCTTCTCCCCGCCCGCCCCAGCACCTGCGCTCCTCTGCTGAGCATCACTAGCAGAAACTCAGCCCTCACAGGTCCCCGACCCTCACGCTACATGAAAGGCAGAGGAGGGAGCTGGCAGGGGAAAGAAAAGCTCATTTTCTTGCAGAAGCAGAAATGAGATATGCTGTCTCTGAGATCCAGAAACCAGAAGCTGGTCCACATTTGCCCAGAGGCTGCAGAGAACTGTGGGTCCCAGCAGGTCTCCACGACGGGGTAGGGAGGATTGTCCTCTCCATGTTGACAGTCCCTCTCCCCACAACAGAAGCACACACCCATGGAGTCCAGAGGGCCAGCAAAGCCTCTGTGCTGCGGGCAGCAGGGCCTCGATACACACCGATAAATGATTCCTCTTTTATGAAGAAAGAACAGCCCGATGGAAATCTCTGCTGCATAGAACCTGCAACAGAAAATGTCTGTCAGGAGTCCGGCTTGTTCCCTCTGGCCTCCTGGATACTTTCTGCCTCAAGATCAGGCATCAAAATGGCACAGGAAGGGAGACCCTGACCGCCAGAGACCAGCACTGCCCTACAGGCAGCTCCAACCTTCTGCGGTTTTATGACCCCAGTTCCCCAAGGGATGACACAGCTGATAAAATCAGTGAAGCAGGTTTATTACCTGCCTGAAAACAAGCCCTTCTTGTCTGGGGCAGGTGGACAGGTAATTTACTGCTTAAAAGAAATTTCGAGCACAATCTTTTAAAGAGTGGCTGTCTGCCAGGCTGTCCTGTGTCAGGGCTACAGTAGACTGAGCAAATCTCCATTTTCCCCCTTAAGGACAGAATACGGTAGTGTGTGAAAACACACGTCTGCCCTGGAAGAGAAAGGTCAGTGTGAGCGGAACTCTGGGGCTGGTTTACTCAGCCCCACACCCTCACCCTGGGCGCTGGGGGAGTGGGACCCAGGCCACAGTTCATACCTGGTGCACCCTTTAAATAATTCATGATAGGAAGGAGTTACAGCCATGGCTTCAGAGTTGTTAATGGATCAATCTCTGAAACTCCAAATAAACACTGAAGGAGGTTTTAAAATCTGCTTTGTGTTTAGTTCCTGAAGCCCGAGAAGCCACAAGATTCTGCCTGTGCAAACAGCACTCTCGCGAGGCTTCAGTAAGCACACGTGTTTACATGAGTGTGTTTACAGGAGCGGAGGAAGAACCCCTGAAGACAAGGACCACACTCTCAGCAGGGGGCCGTCTCTGAGTGCCGGCGGGAGGTGGGGAGGAGAGAAGGGGTCACAGGTGACTTTCCTGTGGCTTTCTCGTTTTTCTGTATTTTTAAAATATAAAACCTTCCAGCAACACAGATGCAGTTGAAGGTCCTAAGTGGGACGCCCGCGGGTTTCCTCTCGATGGAGGGAGGCTGTTCTGCCCTCGGCTGCGACAGCTCTGAGCGCTCAGGCTCAGCTCTGCCACTCACTTGCTTTAATGCTTTGTAACTGACAACATAAGAGACCGGGTCAGGGGAGGGCTTTCTGAAAACGGAAAGGAAAAATAAAAGCAGAAACCAGCAGCCCTGCCCTTGTTTTGAGCGAGCCCCCAAGAACGCCCTGCTCTGCGTCTGGTGGGTCTCCCCAGGCCGGCTCACCCCACGTGGGCCAGGGCGGCTAGGGTTTATTGTTTAGACTGAACGTCCGCTGGAGCCCAATGGACGTTTGATCAGGTGATTAACTGGGGTTCCTGGCACTACACATCTCCACTGAGGGTGAAAGAGCTTTGCCTCTCTGAGTTACCCGTGACCTCCTGGCCCTGGAATACGGGCTGATTCTCCAGGTCGTCACGCTCCCGCCTCTAGATTCTCGGTCTTCCCTGGAACCCGCGTCTCTCTGACCGCGTGGATTCCTGCCTGCGGGCCTGGAGGTGCAGGCACCCCACTGAAACCTCCCCCGACCTCCTCCTGGACGGGGGCCCCTCCCAAGCCTACGGGGGCATCAGCCCGGCACCCAGGCCCGGTTCCCTTCCCGCGCGACGCCTCTCCTGATGCCCCCGGGGCTCCAAGGTCGCTCCGCTCCTTTTCTGCAGACTGTCCGCACCCCCTACACCAGCCCCCCACCCTCCCATCTCCTCTGGCCGGGAGCCCCCCGATGCTGTCAGGCCCCCCGGGCCCGCCTCCACCCCCGCCCCCGCTCCCCGCAGCTCCCAGCTACAGGAAGAATGAAGGTCTCCGTGGGATGCGCGCAGGTGGACCCTGCCGACCGTCCTGCCCCGGGGAGGTAACAGCGCTTCACCCCAAGCTGGGTGGAGCCCCACTTCCAGACCCCCGGCCGCGCTGAGAGCACCTAACAAGCTACTCACACTGCTTGCGGCTCCTTGAACTTCCCGACCTGCTGGATGTGGTACATGAGGTCCCCGCCGTTGACGTACTCCATGACGAAGTACAGCCGGTCCTGAGGGCCGAGGTTCGACCGGTGAGCGGGCTCCTCCGCGACTGGGGGCCCCGCTCCAGCCCGCGGTCTGCTTTCTCGTTGGGGAAACGTGGGCCGCGCTGGCACGTCTGCCCGGCGGAGCCCGTCACAGTTTTCTCCCCCCAAGAAAGAATTAGTAAAAAGCCCCGCTGTGTGAGGACCTCAGGAAACATAAAGTCACGACATAGCCCTGAAACTTCAGCTCTCGGTTGCCCTGTCCACTCCTCTGGTTACAGATGCTCCCAATGATGGAAACGGCCTCGAACCTTCCTCCCTTTTCTCCTACACACAGAATTCATTTCTAAGTTGGGGCTGGCGTGAAGAGTCCACACGGGCCAATCCTTTAACCAGTGGTTGGCAGTGCAGTGATGGACGCTGATGTGTTTGCCCAGACGTGTCTGAGAGCAGACCTCATGGGTCAGGGGGCTTGTACCCCGTAGACCTCAGGGTCGTCTGCCGTGGGTGGGGCTGCGTGTGGGGAGGCCGATCGGTGCTCTGCATCCACGTTCGCCCAAATGCTGTTTCTGACTTTCTCTCTGGCTGACACGCTACGTGTTGGCCCGCGAAGCACATGTCATAGAACTCCGTGAGTCTGCGCATTTATAAGGACATTACACTGGGACAGATGGGAGGTGGAGGGGGCTTAGGAGGGAGATAACAGCGCAGCACAAGGTAAACGCTGGCCTCTGCTCTCTTCCAGAAAACACCTCCATTTCACAGAGGTTATTAAACATTAAAGTGGTGCGCAGGGAGGAAAAAAGGACAGAACTGGAGCCAACAGCCAGGAAAGGGCGCTGGGAGCCTCAATCCCTCGCTTTCCTGTTATGAACTTTAATTTCAATTTTATTTCTCTGCTTTGTAGCTTTCCAGAGCTTAATCAGTGTAACCCGGGTAACAGGATCCCGGCTGGGGCTTTTCCCTCTCCTTTGCCTATTGCTAGATTCTCATTTGGACGCTACCGGGAGGGGCTGGGAGACGGACCATCACTCGGCTGCCCGCGCCTGGCTGCCCCCTGGTGGCCGGGACTGGCTCTGCGGCCCCCCATCCACTCCGGACTGCAGGCTGCGGCCCCGTCACTACAGTTACGGCTGCCGATCACCGAGCCACATGTTCAGGACAGCCGTTGAGGTGTGGAGAGCTTGCCTTTGGGAACGCCTCACTACGGTGCGGCGTATAGTACACACACATATACATATAAACATCTAAGTGTTTGTATTTCTTGTAGGTTACCTGCAAGCACCATGCCCCAGACTTGGCTGATTAGTGGAAATTTTGTCCTCTCTTAAGTTAACCTGTGTGACAGGGCTCTGCAAACCTTTTCTGTAAAGGGCCAGACAGGAAATATTTTAGCCTTTGTGTGTGTCTTGCAACTACTCAGCTGTGCCTTTGTAGTCAGAAAGCCCTTGATGCCAGGTTAGTGAAGGTGCCAGGCTATGTCCTGAGAAAACCATTTATGGACCTTGAAATCATCTAATTTTTTTGTGTTACAAAATAATATTCTTTTTATAAAGCCTCTCTTAGAGCTCAGGGACCATCCACACAAAACAGGCCAGACTACCACCCCTGCGTGTGCATTACCCAAGAACATCCTCTTCTAGGACATGGGTCTCCTGATGCTCTGATGCCAATTTGGCAGCTGTACCAGGATTTAACGAGCCGGGACTGTGAGCTACCGTTTTGTATCTCTAAGCCTTAACACATTGCCCGGTGTGTGTTAAGAAAACCTTTGACAGAAGCATTCACAGAATCAAATGGGATGAATGCCAAGTCTGTAAGCAGGGGATGCCCTGAATTCCCCAGTGGTACCCAGTCTGCCTGGGAGAGGAGGATGTGGGCTGCTGTCTTCTCCCGGGAGGAAGGCTGGGGGTGCGGCGCAATGACCCTGTGGGGGGCGGGGGCAGTCCGGGGACCCTCACCACCGTCTGGAAGCAGGAGTGCAGCTGCGTCAGGAACGGCGGCTTGTCGAGCAGCGCCAGGACCCGCTTCTCCACCATGGTGCACTCCACGTCGTCGTCCTGGATGACCACGTCCTTCTTCAGGATCTTGATGGCGTACAGCTCCTCTGTCCCCTTCCGGTCGGCCAGCATCACCTGCAGGCAGACGGAGGGCAACCTGAACATCGGGGCACACGGCACGGGGGTGGGGGGGCGGGTGCGGGAAATGTGTGTACAGACCTGTCAATTTTTTTTTAAGATTTTTTTTTATGTGGCTCATTTTTAAAGTCTTTATTGAATCTGTTACAATATTGCTTCTATTTTCTGCTTTTGGGTTTTTGGCCAAGAGGCATGTGGGATCTTAGTTCCCCGACCAAGGACTGAGCCTGCAGCCCCTGCACCGGAAGCTGAAGTCTTAGCCACTGAGCACCAGGCAAGTCCCAGCAGATTCACCGACATCAAGAAAGCTCCACTTCAGGAGGTGCCGTTCTCAAACACTGCGTTTTGTGTGTGTGTTAGTTGTCGGTTGTGTCCAGATCTTTGCAGCGCCATAGACTGCTGCACATTAAACTCCTCCAGCATACAGTTTGAGAAAGCTCTGGGAGATGGTGATGGACAGGGAAGCCTGGCGTGCTGCAGTCCACGGGGTCGCAAGGAGTTGGACACAACTGAGTGACCGGACTGGACTGATAGCTTCTAGGCCACCAAGATGTACATGCTGTGTGGGCCATAACCACACGAGGGCGCCATTGCGGCCGCTGAAAATGATGCCTGACATCCTCCTCTGCATCAGCAGGTACTTCAGGAGCATCTTCACCTCAGCAGCACCGTCATCTCAGGAGTACCGTCATCTCTGGAGCACCCTCAGAGCAGACACCTGACTGACCTTTACACGCTCCTCACAAGCCAGGAAGTCGGGACCCAAATCCAAAAGAAAGCAGGAGGATTGAAGCCAGCCCCTGGCTCCACCGTGAGATTTGGACCCAGAGAGGCAGACGCAGATATGCAGACTGGACACGGAGGAAACCCGGTCTGGTATCTTTTAATTATTATGTTCATTTACTACAAGCCAACATTTAATTTTCAGTTTTGAAAATTATTCAGCCACCATTGTGGGGCGCCGACTCCATCCTGAACCCTGAAATGGTGGCACAGGGGGCCCTGTCTGGCTTTTGGATAAGTCGTTTTTAATGCGCTGAAGTGGGAAGCCCCTGAAAATGTGGCGGAACCAGGGGGCATCTAGAGGGCTGCCCCGGAGTCCTCGGGGAGACTTGGACCGACCGGCCCCACGTCCTCCACGGAAGCCCCCCCCGGCTCGGACGTGGCCCGCTCACCTTCCCAAAGCTGCCTTTGCCCAGCACCATGAGGAAGTTGAAGTCCGTGAGCTTCACTCTGTCCAGGTTGTTGGAAGGCTGTCTCCTGTCCTCGGAGGGACTGATGACTTTGTTGCCGGCAGGGCCAAGCTTGGCTTTCTAAACAATAACACACACGTGAAAACAGTCAGCCATTTCCTCAGGGACAAAGTGACAGGAAACTCTGACTAAGCTGGATGCCGGTGCTGGGGGGGCGGTGGGAGGGGAGATGGGTGAGGAAAGGAAGCGGGGCCTCAAGATGTCTATTCCTACCGTCATCGCCGCACTCACCCCAAGGCCGACATTTACAAAGGAATGAGAAGCTGCCCTCACCCATACAAGAAACTCTTTGTATCTTTAACTGCGTTAGATAACTTTGTATCTAATGTAATAAAAGAAATAAACGTAATTAACTGTGTACCGATTCTTCCCTTATTTGTAGATTTTCCAATCTAAGATTTGCAGAAAGGAAACTTGCAGCCGCAAGAAGAGGGAGAGTGTGTTCCCTGGAGGAAAACGCTTTCATGGCAGACTGTGGGGTGACTCACTGCTGTGTTAAAAGGCACAGGAAGGAGAACAGAGGTTTCTTTTTCAGGTAAAGAGTTGGACTCCTGAAAAATGGTGACCTGTAAGAGCATCTGGTTTCCCATGGATCCCGCGGTGCTCTCCGCGCCCGACAGATCCTGGGTCGTGACCTGTGAGTTCCCCAGAGGGGTTTTACCCACTGGTCACTCGGTTAACACCCCTCAAGTTAACAGCTCCCAGGGAGATGGCAGGAGGTGAAGAAGCTTTCGGGAGATTTTGGGCATGACCAGACCACCAGGACGTCGGTGCTCTGCTCTTCGGGGGAATGTGGGATCTGACGTGTTTGCTTTAGTGGCTGAGAAGGCTCTCAAGGAATCGTCCATGCCCCCTCTCTGAGCAGAAGCCTCCTTCGTCCATGCCCACTCGGTGGGCTGCTCGTGCCTGGCTCTGCGGGGCGGCTGTGCCTTCACAGGACGAGCCTCCACCCCTGTCCCTGCAGACCCAGCCCCAGTGCTGCACTCGGCGTGAGGTCTGCACTAGCATTTTGGTTAAAGGAAGAATGAAGCGAAGCCTGACCATGCTCATCACATGCTGGGCTATGAGGTGACGCTTTTCTCTAATCAAAACAACCTTTCACAGGGATCGTGGGCTTCTCAGGTGGCGTGATCAGTAAAAGAACCTGCCTGCTGATGCAGGAGATCCCAGGTGGTGCTAATGGTAAAGAATCCGCCTACCAACAGAGGAGACACAAGAGATGTGGGTGTGATCCCTGGGTCAGAAAGATGCCCTGGAGGAGGAAATGGCAACCCACTCTAGTATTCTTGCCTGGAGGATCCCATGGACAGAGGAGCCTGGCTGGCTACAGACCCTGGGGTCGCAAAGAGTCAGAGACGGCTGAAGTGACTTAGCACGCATAGGTAGCATAAGAACTTTGTGAATGAACAGGTGAACTTGCGTGGCTGTGCTCCAGTAAAACTTTATTTACAAAAACAGACAGCAGCCAGAATCTGGCCTGGGGGTTCTTGTCTGCCTCCTTTCGCCCCACATCACGCAGGTTCTGAAATCATTCCTCATTTGCAGCTGGATTTAAAGACAGCCTGCCTCTGTCCTCGCCACGCTGGCAGAATGGCGACAGTTAAGAGCCTCAGATGCCCCTGAATTAAGTCCCTACCGAGTCTCTTTCATGACCAGCACAGGAGAAAGCTGTTCGGCAGCCAAACGGTGTGGTGAGTGAAGAACTTATTCGGGAGAGCAAAAATTTACGGGAAAGCACGTGAGGTCATCTTGATGAGAAATGTTTTTACGGACACGTCCACACCGGCTGTCGCTGCTGCCGGATTCGCCGGCCGCTGGCAGGCCTCTGTTGTCATGGCAACTCAGCCACTCTCTCGGGAGACACGCGGACCCGTGACGCATTAGCAGTCGGACCACTGTGGAAAATATGAAGTCCCTGGTTCTTCTGGACCCAAGTGTCCCTACCTTAGTACTAGCTGTGATGCTTTCCTGCAGGCAACCTGCTTGCCCGTCTCCCAGATCCACACGCTGACGGCCGACACCCGCCGAAGGCTGGCTCAGTCCGGTGCTAAGAGCCCGCTGGTCCCACCGCTCCAGAGGTCCCGGAACGGCCGCTGGGTCTGTCCCGCCCAGTGGCCGAGAGTCCAGACTTCTGCGTGCGAGCTTCCGGGACCAGAAACTTCACCCTGTCAAGTTTTTCCGTCTGGAGAGAGCCCGTCTTTCTCTCACCAGGGAGCTGAGGGCACACATCTGCCTGATGCCCACCTAATGGGAGCTCAAGGCCACCGAACGTCATTGGAAGAGGATTTGGGGCACTTGGTAATTTTTTGAAACCTGTATCCTCTTCTAGAGGCTCAGTGGTAAAGAATCCACCTGCCAATGCAAGAGATGCAGTTCGATCCCTGGGTCGGGAAGATCCCCTAGAGGAGGGCATGGCAACCCACTCCAGTGTTCTTGCCTGGAGAATCCCAAGGACAGAGGAGCCTGCGGGCTGCAGTCCATGGGGTCACAAGAGTCTGACATGACTCAGCAACTAAACAGCAAACCCTTTTCCTGCTAAAACGCTCCCCGTTGGGCTGGCCATGGTGCTGGCTTTGTGAGTCAGTGCTGGCAGGGTCAGAGCCAAATGAACTCAATGTCAACAAAGGAAATGAACTTCCAGACTGCTGGCAATATTGCCCAGAAGCGGGGAGTTCTCTGTCCTAAGAAAGCAGAGTAGGTATGAAGTGAGCTGGGCTCCTGCCAGAGGCGAGTGTGGGAACCACTGGACCACGGGCATCTTTCCCAGGACCAAGACAAGTCCCGCCAGACAAAGGACCCTCGGGAGCATCAAGCGGGAAGCCCGTCCTCACGCCCAGCAGGAAGGGCAGAGGCACAGTGGAGCCCTGGCTCTCTTCTGGGGCAGTGTTTGGGGAAATCTTTTACTTGCAAGTCTTCACTGCCCTCTTGTGGTACTTATTTTCTGGACCGATTGCAATTTTTCTCTCTTTTTTTATGTTATTTAAAAAAACTTTTTGTTTTGTATTGGAGTGTAGGTGCTGAACAATGTTGTGATAGTTTCGGGGGGACGGCAAAGGGACTCAGCCACACACACATACCCGTTCTGCCCCTTGCATCCAGGCTCTCTGTAAAACTGTTCTGCGTGCTGTACAGCAGGTCCTTGTTAGCTATCCTTTAAAAACACAGCTTAGGGCAGGGGCCACAGAGGATGGGATGGTCAGATGGCATCACCGACTCAATGGACATGAGTTTGAGCAAGCTCCAGGAGACACTGAAGGACAGGGAAGCCTGGCGTGCTGCCATTCACGGGGTCGCCAAGAGTCAGACACGACTGAGCGACTGAAGAATGACAAAGGCGTTTCCCAGGTGGTGCTAGTGGTAAAGAACCCGCCTACTAACAGAGGAGACACAGGAGAAGTGGGTTTGATCCCTGGGTTGGGAAGATCCCCTGGAGGAGGAAATGGCAACCCACTCCAGTATTCTTGCCTGGAGAATCCCATGGACAGAGGAGCCTGGTGGGCTATGGTCCATGGAGTCAAAAAAGAGGTGGACACAACTGAGCAACTAACACACACACATACCCCCACCCCAAACTCCCCAGCCGTCCTTCCCCATCCTTCCCACCAGCAACCATAAGTTCGGTCTCTAGGTCTGTGTGTCTGTATCTGTTTTGTAAATAAGTTCATTTATAGAATTTCTTCTTAGATTCTGCATATAAGGGATGTCATATGCTATCCCTCCTTTGTCTGACTTACTTTACTCAGTGTGACAATGACTGACCGCATTCTGACTGGACTCTTAGCCGAGTTTAGAAATACGCCCAAGTTTACTAGAATGGTCCACAGAAGGGAAGTTCCCGTAAATACTGCAAAATGGCACAAACAAGACGGAAACGCTGCCTTCCCAGCTCTGCCTTCAGAGAAGGTGACTCGTCTCTCGTGTGAGAGCCTGGCCTCACACCTGGCACAGCCTGGCACAGTGCCGGCAGGAGGTGGGCAGACACGGGAACGTGTCCTAGAATCGCCAAGGGCGTGATTTCAGGAGACAAGCCCCAACCACTGCTAGCTGTCTCTGTGTCCTGACTCCCCAGACCTCTGACTGGGCCCAGACTCTGCAAACCACGGATGCCAGGGAGGGCCGAGGGGGCCAGGTGCAGCCCCTGAGACGCACTGTGTCCGGGAAATAATGGAACGATGAGTCACGTGAGGGCAGAATTCAGCGAAACGGCCACCCCCAGGGAAATTCAACGTGTGCTAAGTGATCACAGGGTGGGAGCTCCTGAAAAACAAACAATGAAAACCCAAACCGTGGCTGGCAATAAAGCTCAGACCCCTGGGAAAGTTCCAGGCACTTCTCGCCCTCGTCAGCGGCTGCAGGACAGGTGGGTGGGTGAGGGTCATCCCCGCGCCTCCCGCGCCCTGAGGAACCTGGGCAGAGGTTTGAAACCTGACAGGCATGGAGGGAAAGACAAGAAAAATATGATCCTTCCCCCAAAAGGCTGAATATGTTTGCTCAATTACTCAATTTAAATTTTTTCTAAATGCCTCTAATTGACAGCAGCAAGCATTCTGAAAGCGGGGCTGACTGCAATTAAATTTAGCACAAAATTTCCATAATCGTTGATTTCACCCTATCTTCACTGAGCGTTTTTTAAATTGCACCAGTTTTCAAAAAGGAGGGATCTAATTATAGCTCAGCTGGGACACCTGCTTTCAAGCCCGGCTCAGCTGCGCTGTTCTGGGCAGTTTTCTGTGCGCCCCCCGCTCCCCGCCTTGCCCCGTACTAACAGGCTGACGGGACTTGGGGGAAATGTGGCCGGGAGGACCAGCTCCAGCACTGCAGACCCCTCCCAGGCCTCAGTTTCTTCATCTGTCAAATGGACTCAAATGCCCACCGCCTCGTATGCGGGGAACTCCCCCCGCCTTGTTTGCTCAGTAGTTGCTGCACGGCTGCAGCACCCGAAGGGCCCTCCTCAGGGGCTGCAGAGGGGAGTAGGGGGACGCGGGGACCCCGGGGACAGCAGGTCCCCAGCCGCCCGCAGGGGGTGTGCTGACACCGAGGACCTGCCCATCGCCACACCCTTCAGGCTTCTGAAACCTCAGAGTACTTTCCCTTCCCCATTTCCAGTCACCCGGGTCACTAATCTCTTGAAGCGCTTTCAGGGGCGCACCTGTAGTGCCAGGGACGCGTTCTGGATGAGAAAATGAGCAGGGCCGTCTGTGATGTTTTCTTCGCGTGGCGTGTCTGAAAGACTATCTGCAGATTCTAGCTTAGTGCAGGGAGTGAGGGCTTTCCTTGCAAATTTTGTTCCCAGGTGTCTGAGCGTTTACATTTTCCACTCGCTTCAGATACGAATATGCTGTAACCATCTCGGGCTGAGTTTAATTACTAACGACAGCAATCCACTGGGAACACAGCTGGCCCCTAAACAGCTCCTCCCAAAGACAGCGGTGTTCTCAGAAATGACAATAGACCAGATTTTTAAAATAATTTACATTCAAGTTGCAAAGTTCCCTTGGATCCTTCGGTAACAGAATGGCTGATGAGGCTACAACAATGACGTGACTTGGGAAGAAATGCGGCAAAAAGTGAAACAGAGCAGTGGTATTAATAAAGCCGGGTGTGGCTTCCCTGGAGGCTCAGAGGTTAAAGCATCTGCTTGCGATGTGGGAGACCCGGGTTCAATCCCTGGGTCGGGAAGATCCCCTGGAGAAGGAAATGGCAACCCACTCCAGTATTCTTGCTTGGAGAATCCCACGGACGGAGGAGCCTGGTAAGCTACAGTCCACGGGGTCGCAAAGAGTCAGTCGGACATGACTGAACGACTTCACTTAAGATCGCAACGGGACGACTCCGGCCTGTGACACATTTCCAGCAGTCTTCCTGATCGGCGCACACCACGCCGACTGCCTGCTGACAGAGGTGTGTGCCTCAACCAGGGTGAACTGGGTCTGGAGGTGTGATCAGAGACACACATGAACAGAAACGAAGGAAAACGCGCCGTCGGCTTAAAGACGCACTCCTTCCGCCGCGCGGCCTTCCAGCCTGGCCGGAACTCGTCTGGAATCACTCACAGGCGAGGCCGCGGTCTCCCGGGTGGAATCCTAAAGGCACCTGATCGGAAATGGGGATGGCGGGCGTGCGCTGGGTCACACATGAGCGTGTCCTCGCTGGGACACCATGGCCGCTTGGACAGGACACACCGCGCATCCCTCAGAGCAGGGGTGCGGCAGGGCCTCGGTGTGGAGGGCACAGGAGCCCGGGTGACGGCTCTTGTAGAGGGCACGGCGGAAGGACAGGGCGGAGGACCCACTGCCTCTACGGAGTGTCACGACACCCCTGGGGGACGGGGAGGGAGAGCTGCGAGGTGAGTCAGAGGAGGGCCAGGCGCCCAGGGGGCAGCACCGGGAGGGGGGTCACGGCCACAGACGGGGCGGGGGGTGGGGGAGATGGGGGAGGGGTCAGGGGCACAGACGGGGGGCGGGGGGAACGGGGGGACGGGGGCACAGACGAGGGTGGCGGGGGCGGGGGGGGGCGGGGGGGGTGGTCACAGATGAGGCGAGGCAGGGAACAGGGCGGACGGGGGTGGGGTGTGTGTGGGGGACTGGGGCAGCGCTCAGGGCTCCTGGCTGCAGGCCTGGGGACCAGCCCTTCCCCTGAAGAACTGTGTCACACCAGGGGCCAAGACCCTCTCTCTTCCTCCTCTGGCGTCTGTGTGGCCGGACATGGCTCAAGGCAACAGCTCCGTGACACTCAAGACATTCATGGTTCCTTCTGCCTTCCCTGACCCACAGGGCGGGTGCTGGCATGGAGGAGCCCTGGTTAACTGAGTGACTTTGAACCAACAGCCAGTTGCTGTTTAGTTGCTAACTCGCATCTGACTCTGTGTGATCTCATGGACTGTAGCCCACCAGGCTCCTCTGCCCATGGGATTCTCTAGGTGAGAACACTGGAGTGGGCTACCATTTCCTCCACCAGGGGATCTTCACGACCCAGGGATCGAACTTGGGTCTCCTGTGTTGCATGGGCAGGCAGATTCTTTACCACTGAACCACCTGGAAAGCCCTAACAGAAGCCCTAATAGCCAGTTACCAGTCGCTTTATACACAGATACCTGCTATTTGTAAAAGAAAATAAAACCAAACCCACTTACCACCAAAACTATGTGTAACAAAATGTACTTCTTGATGATCCAGAAGGCTCCTCAGTATCTTGAAGAGCCCAAGGTTACTGGCAAAAAACAAACCTGTTAAGCAGCTGATTAGCCGAGTTCCGGCTGACCGAATGCCAGCTAACCAGTACTTCTGTTCACCTTGAACTTCTCCCTAAAATAACCCATCATGATTGGATAACTTGACTTTTTCAAGTACTAGTGTGAGCAAAACAAGTGAGACCATCTTGTCAGAGAATTCTATGCAGGCAGCCATGGGATTAATTCTTCAAGTTCACACGGGGTGGTGGTGGGGGGTGGTCAGCTGCTGGGAGAAAATGTGAGGGGGTGCTTCTCTGAGTCGGAAGTCCACAGCCTGCAAGGGTCACAACAGCCCTGCCCCTGAGCAGAGAGGACAGCAGAGACAAAAGGATGAGGCTGTGTGTTCAGAAGGCTTTGCCTACTAGACAGGATACTGGGCAGCGTGTGAATGTCACATCACTTTGACAGTCTAGACTGACTGTCGTCTATACATCTTATAATCATGGCCCTGTACATCTGTAATTACAGATCTCCTTATAGTCATTCTCAAAACACGCCATTTTACTCCAATCCCCAAAAGCTCTATTTTAGACTAGAGATCTTAATCCACATCCAGGTTGAAGGGAACAAGAGAAACAAAACTGTCCTTACTGAGATCCTGGTGTTGGAATAACCGTGGAGGAAACGTAAGCCTGAGTGTCTCCCGCACTTTCCTGATGGAGCAGCATGTCTCTGCTTGAGTCCTTGAGGCACCAAGGTCTCCAGATTGGCTGAGATGCCTTGAAACGAACATGGCATGGCTTTAGAAGGGTCCTAACATCCGCTGAATCATCGAAAAAGCAAGAGAGTGCCAGAAAAACATCTATTTCTGCTTTATTGACTATGCCAAAGCCTTTGACTGTGTGGATCACAATAAACTGTGGAAAATTCTGAAAGAGATGGGAATACCAGACCACTGACCTGCCTCTTGAGAAACCTATATGCAGGTCAGGAAGCAACAGTGAGAACTGGACATGGAACAACAGACTGGTTACAAATAGGAAAAGGAGTATGTCAAGGCTGTATATTGTCACCCTGGTTATTTAACTTCTATGCAGAGTACATCATGACAAACGCTGGGCTGGATGAAGCACAAGCTGGAATCAAGATTGCTGGGAGAAATATCAATAACCTCAGATATGCAGATGACACCACCCTTATGGCAGAAAGTGAAGAAGAACTCAAAGGCCTCTTGATGAAAGTGAAAGAGGAGAGTGAAAAAGTTGGCTTAAAGGTCAGAATTCAGAAAACTAAGATCATGGCATCTAGTCCCATCACTTCATGGGAAAAAGATGGAGAAACAGTGGAAACAGTATCAGACTTTATTTTTCTGGGCTCCAAAATCACTGCAGATGGTGATTGCAGCCATGAAATTAAAAGATGCTTACTCCTTGGAAGGAAAGTTATGACCAACTCAGACAGCATATTCAAAAGCAGAGGCATTACTTTGCCAACAAAGGTCTGTCTAGTCAAGGCTATGGTTTTTCCAGTAGTCATGTATGGATGTGAAAGTTGGACTACAAAGAAAGCTGAGCGCTGAAGAATTGATGCTTTTAAACTGTGGTGTTGGAGAAGATGCTTGAGAGTTCCTTGGACTGCAAGGAGATCCAACCAGTCCATTCTAAAGGAGATCAGCCCTGGGTGTTCTTTGGAAGGACGGATACTGAGGCTGAAACTCCAATACTTTGGCCACCTCATACGAAGAGTTGACTTATTGGAAAAGACTCTGATGCTGGCAGGGATTGGGAGCAGAAGGAGAAGGGGACGACAGAGGATGAGTGGCTGGATGGCATCACCAACTCGATGGACGTGAGTTTGGGTGAACTCCGGGAGTTGGTGATGGACAGGGAGGCCTGGCCTGATGCAATTCATGGGGTCGCAAAGAGTCGTACATAACTGAGTGACTGAACTGACTGACTGACCTCTCTGTTCATTTCCAAGGCAAACCATTCAATATCACAGTAATCCAAGTCTATGCCCCAACCAGGAACGCTGAAGAAGCTGAAGTTGAATGGTTCTATGAAGACCAACAAGACCTTTTAGAACTAACACCCAGAAAAGATGTTCTTCTCATTATAGGGGACTGGAATGCAAAAGTAGGAAGTCAAGAAACACCTGGAGTAACAGGCAAATTTGGCCTTGGAGTACAGAATGAAGCAGGGCAAAGGCTAATAGAGTTTTTCCAAGATAACGCACTGGTCATAGCAAACACCCTCTTCCAACAACACAAGAGAAGACTCTACACATGGAATCACCAGATGGCCAACACTGAAATCAGATTGATTATATTCTTTGCAGCCAAAGATGGAGAAGCTCTATATAGTCAGCAAAAAAAAAAACTGACCAGGCCTGACTGTGGCTCAGATCATGAACTCCTTATTGACAAATTCAGACTTAAATTGAAGAAAGTGGGGAAGACCACTAGATCATTCAGGTATGACCTAAATCAAATCTCTTATGATTATACAGTGGAAGTGACAAATAGATTTAAGGGACTAGATCTGATAGATAGAGTGCCTGATGAACTATGGACTGAGGTTCGTGACATTGTACAGGAGACAGGGATCAAGACCATCCCCATGGAAAAGAAATGCAAAAAAGAAAAATGGCTGTCTGGGGAGGCCTATTTAGCTGTGAAAAGAAGAGAAGCAAAAAGCAAAGGAGAGAAGGAAAGATATACCCATTTGAATGCAGAGTTCCAAAGAATAGCAAGGAGAGATAAGAAAGCCTTCCTTAGCGATCAGTGCAAAGAAATAGAGCAAAATAATACAATGGGAAAGACTAGAGGTGTCTTCAAGATGATTACAGATACCAAGGGAACCTTTCATGCCAAGATGGGCACAATAAAGGACAGAAATGGTATGGCCCTAACAGAAGCAGAAGATATTAAGAAGAAGTGGCAAGAATACACAGAAGAACTCTACAAAGAACTGTACAAAAAAGATCTGCATGACCCAGATAATCACGATACTTTGATCACTCACCTAGAGATAGACATCCCGGAATGTGAAGTGAAGTGGGCCTTAGAAAGCATCACTACGAACAAAGCCAGTGGAGGTGATGGAATTCCAGTTGAGCTATTTCAAATCCTGAAAGATGATGCTGTGAAAGTGCTGCACTCAATATGCCAGCACATTTGGAAAACTCAGCAGTGGCCACAGGACTGGAAAAGGTCAGTTTTCATTCCAATCCCAAAGAAAAGCAATGCCAAAGAATGCTCAAACTACCACACAACTGCACTCATCTCACACACTAGTAAAGTAATGCTCAAAATTCTCCAAACCAGGCTTTAGCAATACGTGAACCGTGAACTTCCTGATGTTCAAGCTGGTTTTAGAAAAGGCAGAGGAACCAGAGATCAAATTGCCAACATCTGCTGGATCATTGAAAAAGCAAGAGAGTTCCAGAAAAACATCTATTTCTGCTTTATTGACTATGCCAAAGCCTTTGACTGCGTGGATCACGATAAACTGTGGAAAATTCTGAAAGAGATGGGAATACCAGACCATCTGACTTGCCTCTTGAGAAATCTGTATGCACGTCAGGAAGCAACAGTGAGAACTGGACATGGAACAACAGACTGGTTCCAAATAGGAAAAGGAGTACATCAAGGCTGTATATTGTCACCCTGCTTATTTAACTTCTATGCAGAGTACATCATGAGAAACGCTGGGCTGGAAGAAGCACAAGCTGGAATCAAGATTGCTGGGAGAAATATCAAGAACCTCAGATATGCAGATGACACCACCCTTATGGCAGAAAGTGAAGAGGAACTCAAAAGCCTCTTGATGAAAGTGAAAGTAGAGAGTGAAAAAGTTGGCTTAAAACTCAACATTCAGAAAACTAAGATCATGGCATCTGGTCCCATCACTTCATGGGAAATAGATGGGGAAACGGTGGAAATAGTGGCTGACTTTATTTTGGGGGGCTTCAAAATCACTGCAGATGGTGATTGCAGCTATGAAATTAAAAGACCCTTACCCCTTGGAAGGAAAGTTATGACCAACTCAGACAGCATATTCAAAAGCAGAGACATTACTTTGCCAACAAAGGTCTGTCTAGTCAAGGCTATGGTTTTTCCAGTGGTCATGTATGGATATGAAAGTTGGGCTACAAAGAAAGCTGAGTGCCGAAGAATTGATGCTTTTAAACTGTGGTGTTGGAGAAGACTCTTGAGAGTCCCTTGGACTTCAAGGAAATCCAACCAGTCCATCCTAAAGGGGATCAGTCCTGGGTGTTCATTGGAAGGACTGATGTTGAGGCTGAAGCTCCAATCCTTTGGCCACCTGATGCAAAGAGCTGACTCATTTGAAAAGACCCTGATGCTGGGAAAGATTGAAGGCAGAAGGAGAAGGGGATGACAGAGGATGAGATGGCTGGATGGCATCACCGACTCTATGGGCATGAATCTGGGTGAACTCTGGGAGTTGGTGATGGACAGGGAGGCCTGGCATGCTGTGGTCCATGGGGTTGCAAATAGTCGGACAGGACTGAGCAACTAACCTGAACTGAACTGAACCTCCTGCCTCCACCTGGAATAGGAGGCGAAAATCCTCCAGCAGAGACGCTTCTATACAGTTGCCATGCAGTCACTGGGCAGTTATTCTTAGACTTAAATGGACCCGGAAAGAACTCTAAGCTGTTTCAAGCTTGGATATAACAAAACAGCCCAAATTGCTTTAAAAAAAAATCAAAGGAAAGGCTTATGCAGTGACTCAGCCAGTTCCAGAGTTGGAGGGAACCTGCCTGGGCCGCAGCCCAGATTGGGGTGGGGATTGGGAGGACGCACATCCCCTGCTCAAGGTGGAGAAGGTCAGTGTAGGAGCCCAAACGCCAGTGAGCTGGTTTTCAATGACCGCTGAAGGCACGCCAGCTGCTGAACTCGCTGAGCTCCTGGTCTGAGGCTTTGCGGCCGCATCTGTTGGTCTGATGCCCGGGGAAGGGGCACCACCGAGGCCCAGGTCTTCAGTGGAAAGGAGGTCTCATCCGTGGAAACAAAAGCCATCACTGCAAGTGAAGCCAAGCCCCAAGCTCCTGGCCGCAGGCTCCTGGGCCCGTCTTGGGCCTGCAGCCCTGAGGCCCCGCCCCTGCCGAGCGAGCCACGCCGCCTCAGCAGTGAGGCCGGGTCGGCCTCCCCAGGGCTGGAGGAAGAACCCTGCCATGGCCACGGTCAGCCCTGCCCAGCTGGGTCAGCTGCAGGGTGGGGGCTGGGAGCAGGCTGCTTGCCTTCCGTGAGGTCAGGACGTTACCCGCATGCTGGGGAGTCAGGGGCAGGTTCCCACCCCTGTTCATGCTCGCGGTGTCCTCGGGAGCCAGGGTCCCATCTGAAGTCTGTCTTTTTTAAAAAAGAAATTTCATTTATTTTTCTCTGTGCTGGGTCTTTGCTTGAGAACTTTCTCTGGTTCCAGCGAGCGGGGGCTGCTCCCCAGCTGTGGGCGGGGGCTCAGGCTCAGCAGGTGTGGCTCCCGGGCTTAGCTGCTCCACAGCTCATGGGATCCTCCCAGAGCAGGAATCCTCCCCGCACTGGCAGGCGGATTCTTAGCCACTGGGCCACCAGGGGAGCCCCCGTCTGAAGCCTCGATCCCCCCAGGTGGTACTTGGCACTAAGGAGATGCAGCATTCACTGGATAGAAATTTCCAGAATTCCCCCTTTCTAAGAAAGGAGCTGGTCCATCCCCAGGCATGACCACGCTCATCGCACGAGTCAGTTTGTTCACCCAAGTGCTCGAGGCGCCTGGCTGTGTAAACGGAGGCAGACCCTGGGCTACAGAGCAGACTTGGCTCTGACAGCTTCCCTCATCAGACACGAGCTCAGGCACCCTCCCTGGATGTGGGCAAGTGACCAGGAGACATGGATTCCTTGTGGGGCCTGAAGTTTAGATTCCAAAGCCTTCACGGCAGGACCCGAGGCTCCTCTCTGGATCCACGTGGAGATGACACACAGACAGCTGTGCCCAGCAAGGGAGCAAGGGAGCCGGGGGAACGCCGGGGCAGTTTAAAGGGCTGGAGGGCGATGTAAGGTAGGGGCGGGGGTTGACGAGCCCGAGACACAGGGGAGGGCCTTTACCACAGAGCACAGGCAAGTTCTGAGGTGGGTGTAGCCCATGGCGCACTCCTGAAAACAGGCTGCGGTACAGTCACATAACTGCATGCCCTCCCCCCACCCAGAGTACTAGAAATCCTGTGCAGCGTCCTTCAGAGTCTGCTCTGCTGAGGAGCAGTGTTAATCCCTGTTGATGATGCTCAAACAGAGGTGAGAAAATGATTTCCAACACCGAACCTCATCCCATTTCAATTTCAGGCTCTGCCTCTAAGAGCTGACGTGCAAAGAGGAAAACAAAATCTCTTTTTACTGATGTGCATTTTATAGATTTACCCCACTGTTAACATCACACAGTTCAGAAAGTAATTAAGGAAGCCATTTGGGGGAAAAAAGCAGAGTCCATAATGAGGCCCATAGATTTTCTGTTTTGTGTCCAAAAGGTCATCTGAAGTACTCAGGTTTCCATGGTAACACTGGCAGGCCTGATCAAATCAACACACAGCTACACTTTGTTGGGGGTCTCCAATGAACCATTTTTCCCCCCATCTGAAGAATATCCTGAATTAGCTAAAGTCCTCAAAGACGATGGAGGCTTTTGGAAAATCCAGTTTCAACAGCAGTAAACAGAAGAATGCCTGCTTTCTTTTCACAGACAATCTAGCAACTGAGTCTCAAGTGCAGTGATTTAAACGTCTTAACTCTCATCATAACTGGATCACATTCTGTTAATCAGTAACAAAGATAATCTCAAAATGTTTCCCCAGGATAAATAAAAGCCGACACACCTGTGATCCTCAGGCGTCTGCAGTCTCTGGGGTGATCCTGCAAGTGGTGTGTCGGCCTCTACTACAGACCTGCAGGGCGCCCTCCCGGCCCAGTCCTCCATGCTCCTGAGGGCACCCAGGCCCTGCCTGCAAGTGTCTGCCATCAGCAGCCTCTTAACCAAATGTCAGTGATCAGTGACCAGTGACATAAAGAAGGCTGAACCCAGCAGAATTGATGCTTTAAAACTGTGGTGCTGGAGAAGACTCTTGAGAGTCACCTGGACAGCAAGGAGATCCAACCAGTCCATCTTAAAGGAAATCGACCCTGAATATTCATTGGAAGGACTGAGGCTGCAGCTAAAGCTGCAATATGTTGGCCACCTGATGCGAAGAGCTGACTCACTGGAAAAGGCCCTGATGCTGGGGAAGATTGAGGGCGGGAGGAGAAGGGGACGACAGAGGATGAGACGGTTGGATGGCATCACCGACTCAATGGACCTGAATTTGAGCAAGCTCCTGGAGATGGTGAAGGACAGAGGAGCCTGGCGTGCTACGGTCCATGGGGTCGCAAAGAGCTGGACACGACTGAGCAACTGAAAACAACATTAGTGACGGAGCACTGTGAATGTTTGTGTTTCATACCCTTCAGAACCTTCTAACTGGCAGGTACGACCTGTGTGCTTCTTCGGGACGGAATACATTTGGGAGAAGAAACAACAGCGGGAGGAGGGACCCAAGGGCGCCAGCCGTGCAGGGTCTCTGTGCCGCATGTGTGTGCACCTCGGAATTTCTTTAGGGCTTGGGAATTGCCCGAGGAAGGGGAAGCTTCACAAGGTCATGAATCAGGTACGTGTGTGAGTGCTCGGTCACTCAACTGTGTCTGACTCTTTGCAACCCCGCGGACTGTAGCCTGCCAGACTCCTCTGTCCACGGGATTCTCCAGGCAAGAATACTGGAGTGGGCTGCCATGCCCTCCTCCAGGGGGTCTTCCTGACCCAGGGATCACACCTGAGTCTCCTGTACTGCAGGCGTATCTTTCTGTCTGAGCCACCAGGGAAGCCCAAGAATACTGAAGTGGGCTGCCATGCCCTCCTCTAGGAATCTTCCTGACCCAGGGATTGAACCCCTGTCTCCTGCACTGCAGGCAGATTCTTTACCATCTGAGCCCCCAGGGAAGCCCCCATGAGACTGGTGCAGAGACACAATCAGCTACTACATGGGTTCTTTGAACAACCAACACACAGGTGATTGGAGAAATGGCAAGAAATGGAAAGCTGTGACTTGGAGCGTAAGGCAGGTGCTTGGAGCAGAAACTGCATTAAGAGCTGAGACGTCAGGTGAGGAGAGAGAAGCAGGGGTGAAGGGGGGAGGAAGAGGTGACACCACTGGGGCAGAAGGCTGTGCGCACCCGGGTGTGGACAGGGAGCTCCCATTCCTAGAGATATGCAGAGAAAAGGGAGATGCTGGCCCAACAGTCACACCCAAGGACGCTGCCGCCTGGAGAAGCCTAGGACCTGCCCATCTCCCCCTGATGCCAGACCGACTCCCCGCGCAGGAACCAGCCCCCTCTCTGCAGGGCTGTTCCCAATCTCCATGCTCTACGGATAACAGCCTGCAAAGCAAGGCGATGACGCAACATCCACGCCTTTAGATAAGGACAAAGATTAACATTTACGTGACTTTTGCCTTCCAGCCCAATGACCACAAAAATCTGGCCCTTCCTGGAGTGAAACTTTCTGAATAGAAAGATGGTTCACTCATGCTCTGGTCTCACCTCGAATTTCTGCCTGAGCTCCACGTTGCCTTCCTCGTCGCCTTCGGGGATCGGCACGTTGTAGTACTCGCCCTCCTCTTGGTTCAGCAGCTTGTACCTTCAGAGACACGGGGCAGAGGAGGGTGAGACCATGCTGGCACCACTGGGTTCAACAAGTCCCCCCCACCCCCAGGCTCCAGTCCAGCTGGTTCTGAAATGCGTTCACTGGGGAGCCAGGACCCAGGAAACTTCACACGCAGTGGTCACTCTGGACTTAAGCCAGCTCGTCTCCTGAATCTCTGAAAGTGCTAATGTTTTCAGACAATTCACTTTTGGCTCACACAGACACACTCAGCCTTCCTCACCATCCGCTGGCCGGCATCTTCATCAGCTCCGAGACCCCAAAGGAAAGGGACCCCATAAAGTCGTTCCGTGTGGTTCGATCCCAGTCCCAGATTTCCACAGACAGTCGCCGGTCTTTATCAGAAGGTTTTAATTTGCTACCAAAGAACACATACACAGATACAGGGTTATCTTTACTGTGGTTTAAGGGATGATACCACATGCTCGAGATCTGAACTTGAGATTAAAAAAATAGTATATTCAATTCTCTTCCTGTGGTTCTCCATCATCAACAAAGTGCCAGCCCTTCGGTAACCAAAGCTCTAGACAAGAGGTTAGCAAACCATGAGCCATGGGCAAGTCAGGCCCACTGCTTGTGTGTGTAAATAAAGTTTTATTGAAACAGTCACGGCTGTTTGTCTGGACACATTTGGCTATGGCAGCTCTGAATCTAGAACAGTACCTGCAACAGAGACTGGATGACCCATAAGGCCTAAACCATTTACTGTCCAGCCCTTCCCAGAGCAAGGCTGGACAGCCTCTGGTCTATACCCTAGACAGCTACGTCTGGGTGTGACAGACAAGCTGCTTCCTGCATTCTCATTCGCAGAGAGGGCCCCTTGCTTATGCTCAGCTGTACTCAGAGCTTTCTTGCTCTTGACTTACTCAGGCCTCCACTCCCCAACCTTTCCTCCCTTCTTTCCCCTCTCCCATCTCTGTCTCCAAAATCTTTTCACTCCTTTCAGGCCCACATTAAATGTCGCCTTCCCCAGAAAGTCTTCCCTGCTTAGATGGAAAGATAACCTTCCCATTTCAGTGGCAACATCGGCTTCGATGGTTACTCACTTATTCCATGTTTTAAAAACTATTGTTTAAACTCTTACCTACAGCCTTACCTACCTCTTACCTACAGCCTCCTCTAACCGCCCCCCCTCAAAAAACCGAAGTCCGCCAAGAGGGAGGACTTGATTCTACATCTGAAATGTGAGAGAATTTTTTATACAGGAGTTACTGATGGTCACTTGGGGTATCGTGTATAAGTCTTGGTAAACTGAGTTTCTATCCAGCGACCAGTTTCTATCCGTCTCTAGCAGCTGTGGGAGGAGAGCCTAGGGATGAATAGATGTCTAAAGACGTTTATGACAAGCCCAGCTCATCGCTGCTCAGAACATGGAGGAGGAGGGGGTTCAGCTCACAACGTGAAGGACTCGTCCCACCGGGGGTTCAGCGTCGAGCGGATGGTCTTGGTTTTCTGTTTGCTCTCGTTCTTGGGGTCAGGAATAAGCTTCAGCTTCACGTAAGGATCTGAAAGCCCATTTGGATCCATAGGGATTAGGTTTTTCGCGTCTCGTACTGTGAAGAGAGAAGAAGAAAGATCCCAGGTTACAAAAGGAGGACAGACCTACACTGCTGAGCGTCCTGCATCAGGACCCGGCCGATCGAGAGGCATCACGACGGTGTTGAAGCGGGGGCTGTGGCTCTGACCCTCACCACGAGAGAAGCTGCCCGCTGCCACTGCCCACCACAGGCAGTGGGCCTGGGGGACCCAGCGGCCAAGCCTGGAGACTCAGCACTGGCCCGGTCCGGCAGCATCAGTGGCACCGGGATTGCTGCCCAAACCTGGGGAAGCAGAACCTGCATCCTAACACCCTCCCCACCACCACCCCAGCCAGGAGAGCTGGTCCGCCTCCCGCCTAAGCAGCCAGCAGGCTAGCCCGCACACGGCGCCACTGGAACCCCTACAAGAGGTCGTCTCTTTCCTTTGTAGAGCTGGTGGCTTCTAGCCCGCTGTGCATGAGGATTGCACGGGAGGGGGGCTGACCCAGGGGGAAGACTCAGGAGCCTTTCCCAAGACCCTGGGTGGCCCCAGTGCCCATTCGAGATGGAGAAGCAAATGGAAACTAAAGTGGAGACAAGGCCATGTCGCCTGCAGAGGGGCAGCTCCGCGGAGCAGCTGATGGAGGCTCCTGTGCGGGAGGGCTGATGCCAACACCTGTCAATCACCCGTCGGTCTGACGAGAAGGGACCGCAGCCAGGGGCCTTCCTCACTCTACCCCCCAGCGCAGCTAAAAGCTCTGGGGCACCCAGTCAGCTGGACACCACGGGAACACATCTCCCTGGGCCCAGACTCTCAGCCCAGCGGCTCTCACAGCGTGGCCCCTGGACGGCAGCCTCAGCTTCACCAACCGAGTCAGAACTGGGTGGAGGCAGGGGGCTTCCAGGTGGTTCTGTGGGGAAGCTGGCAAGATCCACTGCTCCAGCCCATCAACAGACTGTCAGCTTAGTGTGATTGTCAAAGGAGGAATTTAGAAGAATTTCAGAAGACGGTGCCAGTGTTGGTGGTGGGCGGTGGGGGCGGGGGACAGGTGAAAGGGGCTAAACACACTGGGTGTTCAGGTGGAGCCCTAAGGGCAGAGGTCAGAGACGAGCGCTGCTCGGGTGCCTGGAGACCCACCAAGGGCTGGCACCGTCCTTGCCCGGAAGCCTTAGCACGGGAAGGTGACAGTGTGGCCATGTTCTAGTAACCTGCTCCGGTGTCTGAGGGGTGGCGAGATGACCCAGGGTGACCTGCTCCAGTGTCCGAGGGGCAGTGGGCCGGCCCAGGGTGACCTGCTCTAGTGTCCGAGGGGCGGCGGGATGACCCAGGGTGACCTGCTCCAGTGTCCGAGGGGTGGCAGGATGACCCAGGCTGACCGGTTCCAGTGTCCGAGGAGTGGTGGGCCGGGCCAGGGTGACCTGCTCTAGTGTCCGAGGGGCGGAAGGCCAGCCCAGGGTGACCTGCTCTAGTGTCCGAGGGGCGGCGGGATGACCCAGGGTGACCTGCTCCAGTGTCCGAGGGGTGGCAGGATGACCCAGGGTGACCTGCTCCAGCGTCCGAGGGGCGGAAGGCCGGCCCAGGGTGACCTGCTCCAGCGTCCGAGGGGCGGAAGGCCGGCCCAGGGTGACCTGCTCCAGCGTCCGAGGGGCGGAAGGCCGGCCCAGGCTGACTTGCTCCAGCGTCCGAGGGGCGGAAGGCCGGCCCAGGGTGACCTGCTCTAGCGTCCGAGGGGCGGAAGGCCAGCCCAGGGTGACCTGCCACAGAGCAGCCCGCCGTGTGTTCCTCATACACCGCTGACTCCCTCCAGCGACTTTCCCGTAAAACAGTACCTAACCTCATGCAGCCGAGAGCGGACAGGACAGAAGCAGGTGCCCGGCTCGGCTGCCCCATGACCCGCTTCCCAGACAGACCTCCGTCCTGTTACCCCACGTGCTGGGAACAGCAGTTCATGAGCCGCTGCTGCTTCCTCTAGATCAGCCAGCAGAGGCACATTTCCTGCGGCACAGAAGGGCTGGAGAAGGAAATGTTGTCAGGTAGACACAGTGCCTTCTGCTGTTGGCGGCTTGGAAGCAGCAGAGAAGAAAAGACAGCAGGACATAAGCACGCATGACACCCTGGTTGCAGAGTCCCAGCCTCATCCCACCGCCCAAGCTCCACGGTCTTCACTGAGACAGGAGGTTCCAGGGGCCCTGACCACTGGAGAAGTGTGACCCAGGTTTTTAAGCACAACACAGAAGGTCTACTCCCCTAAAAAAGCAACCTGAGTATCACAAGAGATGACAAATTTGGGCTGAAAAATGAAGCTCTCCCTTGGAGAACGGGAGGGGCCGAAGGGCTCACTCCACCCGACTGAGAGGTGTGAGTGTGGTGGTCAGTTCAGTCCACTTCCGCTTAGTCGCTCAGTCATGTCCGACTCTTTATGACCCCATGGACCGCAGCATGCCAGGCCTCCCTGTCCATCACCAACTCCCCCAGAGTCCACCCAAACCCATATCCATTGAGTAGGTGATGCCATCCAACCATCTCATCCTGTCTTCCCCTTCTCCTCCTGCCCTCAATCTTTCCCAGCATCAGGGTCTTTCAAACGAGTCAGCTCTTTGCATCAGGTGGCCAAAGTATTGGAGTTTCAGCTTCAACATCAGTCCCTCCAATGAACACCCAGGACTGGTCTCCTTTAGGATGGACTGGTTGGATCTCCTTGCAGTCCAAGGGACTCTCAAGAGTCTTCTCCAACACCACAGTTCAAAAGCATCAGTTATTCAGCACTCAGCCTTCATTCTCGGGGGTGCGATTCTAAAATCATTCAGTGGTTGGGGTGTTCTGGTTGCCAAGTAATCTCTACAGCAGGGCCTCAGGGACCAGCTGACATCAGCCTAAGAAGCAACAGGCTGGTGCCTGGACCCCGTGAGACGACATGTCACCGAGACTCGGGCCCGAGAGCATCCGGTGCTCCTGGCCCAGGAGGCCACGGGCACTGTGCCCACGCACGCGTAGGAGCGATGCTTTGTGTGCGACGCTAATTCTAAGACAAACGGCGCCGGGAAAACACAGGGAGAAGAGACAGCTGCCGTGGGTGCACCGCGAGCGGGGTAATTGTGCTCGAAGGCAGGGATTTTTTTAAGATCACAAAAACAAATCCTGGAACGAGGGTAAATGACATTTGACAAAATAGCATGATGTGCGTCCAAACCGGTTCGGTCCCCCCTGCCCCGCCCCGCCGTAACCCCTGAAAGATCCCTTGTGTGCACCACGAGAGCCTGGTGGGTGGGCTGTATTTTCATTTTATTTTCTTTATTTGCCCAATAAGCACCCACTAGTCTCATGCTGGAGAAGCACAGTGAATGGAGTGAGAGGGGAGCTTTGGTCCATAAGATGTTGAGGTCTGGTGGCGAGGCAGGCTCCTCCAACCCCGCCCCCCCCCACAGTGAGTGGGGTGCGGGGAAGAACGTCCTGCCTTGGAGGAGGGCAGGGATGACCTCCAGCTTTCCCTGCTCCCACCATCAGGACGCAGGCATCCTTGTCCTGTGGGTCCAGCAGGATCAGCTTCCCGTGGCTGCTGGGACACGTGACTACAAACTCGGTGGCTTAAAATAACAGAGATTTATTCCCACAGGTCTGGAGGCCAATGTCAGAATCACCGGGATAAAACCAAGGTGTTGGAAACCTGCTGTACAGCAGAGGGAACTCTGCTCCACGCTGTGTGCCAGCCTGGATGGGAGGGAGTTTGGGGGAGAATGGACACATATATATGGATGGCTGAGTCCCTGCACTGTGCATCTGAAGCATCACATTGTTAATCAGCCAAATCTCAATACAGAACGGTTTTGGTGTTAAAGAAATAAAACTAAAATTGGAAAAAAAAAAAAAACAAACTCAAGGTGCTGGCAGGACCACGTTCTGGCCAGAGGCTCCAGGGAAGAAGCTGCCCCTGCATCTCGCAGCCTCACCAGGCTGGCGGCCACGTCGCTCCGGCCTCTGCTCAGCCCCCAGGCCGCCCCTCCTGTGTGTCAGAGCCCCCACCACACCTCTCTCATCAGGACGCTGGTGACGGGACTGAGGGTCCACCTGGTGTTAACCGGGAACGTCCGCCCTCCTCTGGATTCGTCCCTTCAGCACGTCGGCCAAGACCCTTGGGTCAAACAAGATGACTCTCAGAGCCCCCGGGGCTCGGCCCTCACTGCCCCAAATGGGCCTCCCTGCGCGGGCCAGGAGGACGCCATGTCCCCAAGGCCTGTCCCTGCCGCGCCTTTAGCTCCTCTGACGATGCTGCGAGAGGAGGAGCCGCGTCTTAGGGGAGGGGGTTTGGCTCCAGGAGCCAGGACTCCCACAAACGCAGCCAGTGGGGGACGCGGGCTGCTTCCGGAACAGGAGGGTTCACCCAGCATCCCTGGCACGAGACGCTGAGGGGGCGGCCAAGCTGTCTAGCAGTGGGCGCGGCACCCGGGGTGGGGTGGTTCTGAGTCAAGCCTCTCCAGCCATCAGAGAGACGAGCCCTGGCCAGCATGGGGGTCGCGGGAGGGGTCGACGGGCAAGCTCGGGCCCGGGAAAGGTCAGAACCAGCCAGGTCCCAGGCCGGCGGGCGGCTCAGGTCACCTGGTAGGCAGGGCCCGGGCTGCCTTGACTGGCACCAGGGCCGGGCACAGAGGGCAAAGCGCCCGGGTCCCCTCCCAGCGCCCACAGGTGTCCACACTGCCGGGCGACAGGGCCCCTGAGGGCGCTCTGGGCAGAGTCCTCCTCCTCTTTTAAGCCATGAGCTCCTGGAGCACTGGCCTACGGTTTCTATGACAACCTTTGGGCGCCTGCAGGCCCCGGGCTGTGTGCCTTCAGCGCCTGGCTCTCAAGGACGGAGGGACCCTCCTTTCTCCACGCCCTTCAGGACCAGTGTCTACACAGGAGGGAGCATCCCCCTGCAGGTGGGCAGGGGTCTAGGGCGGCCCCCGCGATAGGCAGTGAGGACTGGCCAGGGCAGCTCCTAGATGGGAGGCCTTTGAGGGGAGGGCTGCCCACTGGGCCCCCAGTTCTCCATGAGCATGTGGGCACCCCAAGGGGCCAGGCTCGATCTGGCGGAAGGAGCGATGGAGCCAGAGGTGGTGGGGAGCCGAGGATGGGGGCTCACAGGCCTGGTCACCAGTAGGTGACCGAGGAGACGCTAAGTCACATCACTGTGACTTTAGAACAGAGAGAATTTCTGAGGCTTGAGTGACATTATGTCTTGGAGGCGCCCAACCTAGAAACGAGGGCAACAGCCTGTGTGCTCTGCTACTGAAACGTTCTGTCTTGGTTCTGGGGATGCTCCACGCCCGGTTCCACACGCACCCAGGGATGCGGCCTGGCCCCGATGGGCTGATTACTGAACGTGTCAAACAGTTAACCACACCCTACACAGCGTGCTCGGTACTTGCCTGGTCCCAACACTCAGCCCCCACCGGGGAGCCCCCGCTCTGATGCTGATGACTGAATCCCTGCTGCCGAATGCAGCTCATGACACAAGCTTGGGAGCTGCATCCTGACCCCTGAACCTCCACGCCCCTCCACCTATCTGGCACCCTGTCCCGTCCTTGGCCAGGGGGGACCTGCCCCTTCCCCAGCCCTCCCGGGGCTTCAGCCTGGACCTTGGTGCCAGACCCATCGTCTCCAACCTCCCCTCCGCGCTTGCCTGGCCCACTGGAGCTTCAAGTCTAGAGACTCAGAGCAACTTGAGAGCAGGGGCAGCTCCAGGCCCCACCTGGTGGGGCGTCTCCCCGCACCTGGTCCAGACCTATGAGAGATCCAGAGATTCTCTGGGCTGAGACGCTACAGCTGACTGGAGAGGTGGTGAACACCGTGTCTCCAGCTGCAGTTCATAAAGCGTCCATTCGGAGGGACTCTCGGACAAGGAAAAGCCTCACAGGCATTCTCAGTGGAGAATAAAGTCGGGTCCAGAGCAGGCGGTATGTTTTGGAAAATGTTAACTGCTCAGAAGGAAGGGTCACTGGGCCCACAGAGGTTTAAAGGACACGACGCGGCCCCAGCTTTCAGGGGAAACAAGCCGGAAAGGACCCCTCTCACTTGGGGAAGGGAAGTCCCATACGGAACTCCTCTGGATTTCGGGAATAAAATGCAAGGCGGCATTGGCCACAGGAGCGATTTTGACTGAGTAACGATGGACCAGGACTCGGAGAACAGCCTGGGCCCCTGGCGCTGTCTCTCTGCTCCATCTGATCTGATTGCACGTGTTGTCTGCTTGCACTGTCTGTATTGAAACCTCCAGAATTCTGGATTTGATCTGCTCCATGTCCTGTGGCTCAGTGGTAAAAGAACCCGCCTGCAAGGCAGGAGCCACAGGATACCTGGGTTTGATCTCTGGGTTGGAAAGATCTCTTGGAGGAAGAAATGGCAACCCACTCCAGTATTCTTGCCTCAGAATCCTATGGACAGAGGATCCTGGTGGGCTACCATCCATGGAGTTGCAAAGAGTCGGACACAACTGAAGCCACTTAGTCACATGCACATGTTAAGAATATGTGGCCCATACATTTCATCATCTTTGCTTCCTTTATGGCCAAAGACACAGGTGAGGAATGTAAGCAAGAGGAACGTCCACCTGCTCAGCACCCCCCCGCCCCACCCCAGAGCTGGGGCCGATTCACTTAACGCTCTGTCTCGCTGGCGAGGCCCATGCTTTGATGATAAGAATGTAATTTCTGTCCCAGGAAATCCAGTGCCATCCACAGACCAGAAAAAACCCGAGTCAGCAACTCTACCACCAAAATCCCATGAACGAATGAAAGAGAACTTACGAGAATTTGGTCTGAGATGAGAAAAGGCAACTTTTGGTCCTTGAACAAGAATCATAAATGTTTCATTACTTTTTCTCTTCCAGTTAGTGGAAAATAACAATTTTTATTAAACTTCTATGACCTTAAAGTTGCAAGAGGAAATGGAATCTGGTTGTTGGAGAAATGATATTTTCCAGGTTATGGGAGCCCAGATGATTCTGTATAAACAACAAGAAACTCTTAAGAAAGACTTCTTTTTCTTATTATGAGAGGAATGGATATACTCGTCATTCAAAAACTAAAACACATAAAAGCATTAAGAAGAAAAGGAAAACCACCTAAGCTCCTGCTGTAAGAGAACTGCTCTTACCACCGGGCTCTTTGCTCTGCGCTTATCTGCACCGAAACATTTATTCTTATAGAGTCTATGTCTAGGAACAGAGGAGCTTTTTGTTGGTTTTGTTCCGGTTTTTAAATTTCTTTTGGCCACACCACATGGCTTATAGGATCTTAGTTCCCTGACCAGGGATTGAACCTGGGCCCTCGGCAGAGAAAGCACGGAGTCCTACCCGCGGGACAGCCAGGGAACTCCCTAAGAACACAGCGTAGGAACCGCCTTTATGACACAACAAGGTATGTTTTGAAAGCATTTTGAAAGGCTCTCGTCCCATTTTTTAGCTATCTCATGATCTAGTTTATCCATTCCCTGTCTCAGCCATCTATGTAGATTAAAATTCTTCCCCTTTGTGTAATCACATGGCAACAGGTCATCTTCCCGTGTCAACATCCATCTGAAATTCTGTTTTGCCTCAGGATACACATTATTATTAGAAGTGGACCGGAGCGGGTAAAATCATTCACGACTCTGATGTGCATTGCCAAATAACTCCCCCAGAAGTCATATCAAAGTTTTATGAAGGGTATGGGGATAAAACTTAAAAATAACCTTGTATTTGTGGCTTCCTTGATTATTTTCGAGGCTTAACTATTCCCCCCCTGCTATGTTAGTGTTTCTTTTTCTTTGATTTCGTCCTTGTCCAAGTTCCCTATAGGGTGGTAAAGCATTTTCCTACCAGGTCACAAGAGCTCTTTAGATGTACTGCTGCTACTGCTAAGTCGCTTCAGTCGTGTCCGACTCTGTGCGACCTCACAGAGGGCAGCCCACCAGGCTCCCCCGTCCCTGGGATTCTCCAGGCAAGAACACTGGAGTGGGTTGTCATTTCCTCTTCCAATGCATCAAAGTGAAAAGTGAAAGTGAAGTCGCTCAGTCGTGTCTGACTCTTAGCGACCCCATGGACTGCATCCTACGAGGCTCCTCCAACCATGGGATTTGCCAGGCAAGAGTGCTGGAGTGGGGTGCCACTGCCTTCTCCCTCTTTAGATGTAAAGGAATGACAAAGGCTCTTTGTCTCGTATGCTGCAAACTTCATTTAGATTTCACTCCCCATGCTTCCAGCAACACAGCAGCTCAAGTCTTTATACAGCTAAGTCTGTCAAGCATTTCCTTTTTTACTTCTTCTATTTCTTTTACATTCAGAAAATCCTTGCCTTTCCCGAGATTAGCCAAATATTCACTTAAGTTTTCTTCAATTATTCTGTCTTTTTTTTTTTTTTAATATATTTAACTTTTAAATCCATTGGAAATTTATTTTGGTATACAGTGTGAGTTTTCCTTATTTTTTTCTTCCAAATGTTTAGACAACTCTCTGAACAACATTCTGAAATGAGCCATCTTTTCTCCATTCAGTCACGTGGCTTCTGCTCTGTTGATCAGAGGCCGTTTCTCTTGTCATATTCGACTCTGCTAATTCTTGCAAAAAGCCTGTACTTTTTTTTTTTTTTTTTGCCATGTGGCGTCTAGTTCCCTGACCAGGGATTGAACCAGAGCCCCCTGCACTGGGAGCCCAGAGTCGTAACCACTGGGCTGCCAGAGGAGCCCATGCCTGCACTTAACCTGTTGTGACACAGCCTTGGGCATCTAGGGGCACGGTGTCCTGACTGAGGGCGAGTCCTCTTCAGCTGCCCTTTTCCTGTTCACCGGGTAAACTTCCGTCCCTTCTTGTTCTCAGTGTTCACGGTTACTCAGAGCAACAAGGTGATGGCCCAGAGAGGAACTCGATGAGAGCCAGAACTTGGTCTGGGGACCCGGCTCCTCGAAAGGAGGGGTCAAGCCTGAGTCACTGGGTTGGGGGGCACGGAAGGCAGCCCCCCCAGCCCCTTCCCCAGCCACCCCCTCCATCTGATGACTTCCCCTCCATCTGGGCTGAAAATAGACTGAGCTGAGCTGAAAATAACCAAGGAGATTAAATTAAATTAAGTCGGGCCTGGCTCCCAGGCAGCTGCTAATAAAACCATAAGCAGCCACATCAGTGCGACAGAGATGGAGGTGTTTACTGCTCCTCTCTCTCTTCACCCGGAAGCAGCTGAACCCTCGAGAGACCAGGCCCAGTGAAACCAGCCTCCTCGCCGTCACCTTTACCCAAGGCTTTGAGCAGGATTTGCTCTTGCTGGCTCGTCCGGGGAAGCCCTGTGTTCAGGAGGCCTTTGCAGGGCTCCCCGATCAGGAATTCAATGCTGAGCATCACCCATGACGCCTGCTTGGCCAGCAACGGTCCTGCACGTGCCAGCAGGAGAGGGCCCTGCCGTCCACAGGGTGGTCCCGTCACCGGAGGGATCAGCGATGCACCCACACAGTCCTGGTCCCTAGAAGTGGTCTCAAAATGATGCTCTCAGGGACATGTCCCTCAGGGGCTACTGGGGGGCTCAGGTCAGTATTTGTTTCTGGAACACAAGAGCCTTAGGAGACAAAGGCCTTAGTAACAAGCCATCTCCCCGAGGCCCTTCCATCTGTGCTACCACCACGGTCTTTAATCTGAGAATATGAAGCTGAAGATAAACATTAGCTAGACTGCCCAGGTCAGGGGTATGAGCTTTTCAGCTGTCAGACCCTCTGGTCGTCTCCGCCACAGTTGAAAAAACAAACCTCGATGCTCTCACTACCTTTGGGATCATTCTCCAACTGAGCCCATCTGTCAACACTTTGGAACTTCCCAAGGCGACCACATGCATTGAGCCTACTTGAGGCTAAATTAATTCCGAAAAAAAGGCAAGACTAGGGGCCAAGGATCTTGGATGAAAAACTTTTAATCCGGCAAAATAATCAAGCTCTTCATACACCCCTGAGCCATGGCGCCTCTACCACCACCATCTTGGCACAGCAGTGAGGTAGGCGGAGGTTAAATGGGAGGGAGGCCAGAGAGGCAGCGCCCTCAGTCCAGAGATGCAGGCGGGAAGGGTCTGCGCCCCATGGGGCTCTAGGAGGCGGGCATCTGGGGTCTAAGGGCTCGGAGAGGGCCAGGTGAGGGCACCTGCTGCCCGAGGGAAGTTGCCACGGTTTACATACCAAGCAGGAGACATGTTATTTTCCTGACCGTGGGGGGAGCCTGATGGGCTGACTCGCAGGGAAAATGTACCTTGTTTTTCTTTCCTCGGCTGGAGGGAAGCCAGGTAGCTTGGTATTTCTCAGAGAGAAGCTAAGACTCGGAGGCATTATTAGCGCGTCCCCAGCTGTTCGCTCTCGCAGCTGGAACTCTTCCTGAAAGCAAAGCCGTGGGGGTGAGAGGGGCAGAGCTGCCAGGACCCAGAGAGCCGCTCGGCCTCCAGACCGTGCTGCCAAGCAGCCCACAGTGCGGGCGAGGGAGCTCCATCTGGGTCTCCAGCCCCAAGCACAGGTCTCTATGCTTCCTGGGCCACTCGTCCTACATCCTGAGGGGGCCCATTCAGAGGGTACCAGCGTCACAGGATCTCCTGTCCATCAGGACTGCGGACACACCGCCCGGAGCGCTGCTCTACGGCTTCCGAATAAAAGGGGTGAATAACGTCTGGGCTGGCGGGGTTGGACAAACACGGCTGAGTCCAGACATTTTCTTTATCCTTGCCTGTCCCTGGAGACCAGCCAGGCTGGGAATACGTTCATCTGTTCCAAAGGGACTTGTGAGTCATGAACAAGTTTCAAACCGAAGCCTAGACATCGTCTCTGCTCTTCAGTGATTTCACACACAGGCAACAAGGTCAAAGGAAAAGGCCTCAAAGCCGAAGACCCTGTTCTCACCCCCATCCCACCCCTGACCACCTTTCTGCACGACCCTGGCTGATGAAGTGTGGCGTTCTGTTTGCTCAGCATCAGCCCTGTTCCCGCACACATCGACTGCCCTCCGATAAGCCCCGCCCGGCAGCCAGGGTCCAGGGCGCAGAGGGGGCGCTTAACCCAACACGAGCCAACACAGCCTTCCCTGGGGCCACGGATTCACACCTGACGCTGCAGGAGAGACGGAGCTGTCAGAGGCAGACGTGGGCCGCGCTTCCCGCAGAGCGGAGGCAGCCTAGCTTGCCGTGAAAAAGACAAAAGCAGCAGCTGGAGAAGGATGGGTGAGCAGGGCCCACCCCTACCTCCGGCGTCCCCGGGGCCCCAGGGCGCCCCCGCCCACGAGCTACGCAAAAGACCCAATTTCTCGGGGGGAATCTCTCCTTTCTAAGAGTGGGTTGGAATTGAGTTTTGTCCTTCACAACCCAAAACCCGACCGAATAGTCCCACTCCCTCTCTAAGCCTTGGTTTTTATAGACATAACATAAAAGGCTGGACCACAGCCGTGCCTTTCAGACTCTGCTCCTCGGAGCCTCTGCCTGGGCCATGGGGGTGGATGGGGGCCCTCCTCTCCTTTGACCCAAGCACTTCTGTTAGTGGGAACGTCCACCACGGCAAACAAGACGTCCCTTGAAGGCATCTGCTGTTCAGACTTGGCTGAAACTGTTCCTGCTGTTGTTCAGCCACTAGGTCGGATCCAATACTTTGCAACCCCGGGGACCGCAGCACACCAGGCTTCCCAGTCCTCCACTATCTCCTTGAGCTTGCTCACACTCACGTCCGTTGAGTCAGTGATGCCATCCAACCATCCCATTCTCTGTCTTCCCCTTCGCCTCCCGCCCTCAATCTTTCCCAGCATCAGGGTCTTTACCAGTGAGTCAGCTCTTTGTATCAGATCACTTTTATGATCCTATAAACATAAGTTCCTGTATCCTTCCTTAATGGAGTGTTACTCATTTGATGTATGCCAAGGAATTTTTCTTTTTTCAAAAATAAACTGGCATCCTTCAGGAGCTTGAGGTTCTGAGCGTCATCAAGGGTCCCTGTCTCTCGGGGCGGGGGCTGAGAGGGCGTCTGGGGTCGGGCAGGATGGTGGCGTGTGAGTGGGAGGTCGTGAGGCTGCACAGGGCTGACAGGAACCCACCAGCACATGCTCCCTCTGGGCTTCTGGGCTCCTCTGCGTGTGATCGCCCAGACCACCAATGAGATGTGAGGGACAGCCAAATCAATCCCCGTGTCCTGCAGCCCTAGTCCCAGCCGTGGACGCCCAGCTGCAGAGAGACTTCCCCAAGGGGAAGAGCTGCCAGTGGGCGAGTTTTCCAGAACAAGAGACCCCCGACCCCCCCACCCCCACCCCACCCCGGCTGTTGAGCAAAGCCTGCATTTCCTTCCATGACATCCCCGGCCCAGCAGGTCTAAGCTGGCAAACCCACACTTCCTCTCCATGACTTTCCCCACAGCAGCCCACCTCGAAAACTTTTATAGGAACTTTGCCTTGCATCTGTTCTCGCTTCATTATTATGGGGAAAGAATGCCTGCTTTGATTTTAAAAGGGACCCTGACTGTCTTTAATTAACCACAAACCCTGCGCTAATTACCCAGGAGGGTGGGTGGCAGCTACAGGGGCTGTTCTCCTCAGGAAGGCGGGTCCCCGGGTGCCTGGGAGCGAGCTTCCCGCAGGTGGCCCTGCCCCTCGCTATTCTACTAGGATGTTTTAGGACAGCCCCAGGAGCCAAATCTCGGCCTTCTCAGGAAATCTGTGTTCTTTCACAGCGGAGGGAGGTGCCTGGAAGTTGAGCTGAACACACTCAGGTTTCTCAGCCCCATTTCGATGCCGATGCCTGGAGCACGCGCACACCACTGGCTGCAGAGTCCATCACACGTGGGGAAACGTGGGCTCATCAGAATAGGCTAAGATTGGACCAAAGACAGGATCTGCTTCTCGAGCTTCTTGGTGGAGCATTCCCACCACCCACTCATGAAGATTCACTGAATCAAGAGAGGAGAAGTCTCCACATTTGGGGACATTTCCAGAGGGGAGCCAAATGACTCCTCAGTACGGGGTACTGAATTTTCCCAACCTTCCGGTGCAGAACCAGAAGGAACATTCCTCTCCCATCCTGATCCTCATAACATCTCTGCCCATTAAAGAGTTAAAAGAACGTTTCAGTGGAAGTGATTAAAACGACATCACTTTCAAGCCTCTAAGAGACTCCTCACTTGGCTAAGGCATTTATTTTCTAGAAGATGATCAAGTTGCTCGCAATAATTTCATGGCAATTAATCTTGTGCTTAAATGATAATCCTATAATTAAAAGCAATTAAAATCCGGCACAAGAATGATCGGCTCAGTCAGGGTCAACGTCCCCTGTATGCTACAGGGCTGGCCTTGAAAGAGGCCCCACAAATAATTTGTTTCTCCTCTTCCTGGGGACGCAGGCGTTCAAAGCCCATCTTTAAAAATGCTTCTTTGTGGCAGGAGTCACTGAAGTCAAAGCGGAAGGAGGGCTGAGGCTCCTACAAAGAATTCTATAAAGGGACTGGAGGTCGTGTCGAGCAGGAGAAAGAAGCCGTGTCACTCTGAGCTTGGAGACTGGGGTGTTTACAACAGAGGCAAACGGTGCCTTAAGGAAATGACACTGGCGACCCTTGCCCCAGCCTGGCCGTGGTGCTGCCCACAAGCACCCAGAGTGCTCAGCGTGGAAAGCTGGGTCTGAGTCACTGCCCACAGAGCCCTGCAGGAGTGACCGTCCACAGGAAGCACCCAGCAGCCGGTGGACACTGGATGGTTAGCTCTGCCACTGTGGGAGGTCAGGACGAGGACCACGGTCAGGCTGTAAGCAATGACGCGTCTCTTGGAGAAGATGTGACCACTTCTTGGTGGATGTATGTTTCTCTGAAGGATCCCAGAAGTCACGTGGCTTTATGAAATAGGCTAAAATGGGATCCCTTCTGTGTGATTCAGACGGAAGGCTAAGACGGCAAGACTCGCTCAGATTTGGGACGCAGGAGCACAGTGTAACGCTGAGTCCTCTCTGGGACTTGCCTGCTGGTTCAGGGATAAAGAAGCCATCTTCCAATGCAGGGGCTGTGGTTGGGGAACTCAGCTCTCTAGGGCCGCAGGGCAGCTAAGGCCACAACAGAGAAGCCTGTGCACCACAGCGGAGACCCAGCACAACCAGAGAAGAGCAGAGTCGTTCTCAATGCTGTGCCCACTGGGACCTTCCATCACCATCAGCATTTACTCAACACATCTCAGGCACAGATTCAAGGCATTGGGAACGGGAGATAAGATGCCATCTCTGACCTCAAAGGGCTAATGGTCTGGCCGGGGGAGATGAGCACATAAGTAGTAATAAACGCCCAGCCACGTGGCAGATGGTGTCATGGGCGTGAGGAGAAAGCAGCCCATCTTAGGCAGAGCATGAAGCGTTCGGAGGGGCCTCACAGAGACAACCGCGCGGAGTGTGGGTGATGCTCCTGACGGAGCGGGGTGCACTGCCCCACCTGTGTGGGCTCAGTCCTGGAACTCTCTGTGACCCTGTGGACTGTAGCCCACCAGGCCCCTCTGTCCACGGGGTTTCCCAGAAAACTGGAGTGGTTGCCATCTCCTCCTCCAGCGGGAACCCACGTCTCTAGAGTGCCCTGCACTGGCAGGCGGGTTCTTTACGACTGAGCCACTTGGAGCAGCCCATGAACAGCACAACAGAGGTGAGCGGGTGGAACCAGCCTGCCCCTGGGAAGGGCACAGAGCTCTTCTCCTCAGTGAGAACTCTGAGTGTCAGGAGTGGCAGGGGCGGAAGGGACATGCCTGGGGAGGGGGGCTACCAGCTGCCGACGGGGTCACACAGGCGTGGGCACCGGGACGTGGGAATGTCCAGTCGGGGAAGAACAGAGGATAAAGGAGCCACTGAAAAGATGCCGGCCGTCTCCCGGAAGCAACGCGTCTGAACCGGCCAACATGCGAGCATCTTCCGGACATGCAGGCCGAGGTGTTTTCAGCTTCAAGGCCGTTCCCGTCTGCCTTCGCAGAGGGGCGCTGGACGTCAAGCACTGGCCCAGCCTGAGGTGGGTTTTTCCAAGATTGAGACTCACTCGAGAACACGTCAGCATCCTCTCAACCAACACGAAAACTGATCAAGTTCGCCCTCGATGCTAAAACCATCGGTGAAAGGCTGCTGGTCTCCAAACACAACACCCAGATGCCTTGTTAATCGCAAATGTTGAGAGTTACTGAGAAGTGGAGGGATCTGATGGGAACACGGAAACTGGGTGATCAAAGTTGTTATAGCTCACTGATGACGGTCAACCTGGACGCACCCGAATAAGCAGCTGCCTGAGCCTGCCCTCCGCAGCCCAAACCAGGACCAGCACACGGGCTCTGTCCCCTCCTGCGCCCCTGAGCTGCATTTAATCCCACAGCCAAGCTTTTATTTAAGAGAAATGACCTCCAGCTAATGCCTTTTCCTTTCAGCAAACGGCTGAGTGCAGCTCCTCCCCGCTGGCAGCCCCAGACGGCAGTCCCACCGCACAGGCCTTCCGGGCGCTGTGGAAAGCTCCCGCACAGAGCCTCCAGGCGACAGAGGGGCTGCCCACCCGTCCCCGCCCCCGGCATCCACAAAAATTCAAGGGTCACCGTGAACCTCGGGGTCACCCCTGGAGTTCAGGGGAGGAGACTGATGCTCTGTCCTTGTGAAAAAACGAGCCACTCGGACCGTAAACGTTCCTGTCTGAGAAAGAAGCATTTAACTCGGAGCCTTGCTCTGTGACGCCTAAGACCCGGGCACACGAAACGGTAGTGACTGTAGCCCTAAGTCCATGAATACAGAAAATAATTCCCCTCGAGGCCGAGCACGTTGGACTCCCTGACACCTGGGCCGGGGTCGAGCCCTGCACACCCTGAGCCAATCACAGCCCGCATCCTCACGTGGCAGCCTCTCCCACCTGTCCTCCCGGGGCCTCTAGGAAGCCACCTGTAGCTTCCTGGGAGCGGGGGAGGGGCCGCCCTAAGGGCCTCTGTGCTTACAGGCATGTCCCTTTCATTCTCTTCCTTGCCTTAATGCCCCCGCCCAAGACCACACACCCCACGATAAGCTCTACATCCTCCTCATCTCAGCATCCCCGGGGGCCTGGCAGAGAGCCTGACGCCGGCTCATAAACGGGTGACAGACGGTGGATCAGAGTGATTATTACGCAAAGCTGAGTCTCGCTGCCCCGACCGCCCCGACCGCCCCGACCGCCCCATTAAAAGGTGGAAGGACACAGAGCATATGTAGAATGTTGTTATTTAAATCAACAACCTGATGGCAGGTCCCCACACGGTTCTAGAAGGTTCTTGGAGGATGCAACCTTGCAGCCGCCAGCAGCCTCACATCCTCACGCTTGCAGGAAGCTCTCCCCCTCCCCTGGAGCCCGATTAGAACCTCCATCTCCACGCGGAACTAACAAACGAAGTATCTGAGAAAATCAGACTCTTCTGCAGGACAGTCTATTTGGGGAGATGTGTTCCTGAAACAGCTGTAAAGCCTGCGATGTTTTTTCCATTTATTTACAACATTAAATTGAAAATTCGTCCCCATGAGGGATTTGTTTTTTCTTTACCACTCCTCCAAACCAAATAAAAAGCACAAAGGAATGTAGGAAACCTATTAAAATCACATATTAAAAGAAAAAAATGACACTGTTCAGATAACATCGCACCACTGCCCAAAGGCAAGAAGTAAAAATACACCAGGAAGTGGACGCCTTTCCCATAAATACTGCACCAATCTCTAAAGGACCCTGATCTCTGATTTCCAAAGGGCAATTTCCATCCCACTAGTCCCTTGGGAGTTTCTATTTTACTTTGGGAATGATTTTCAAACTGGGTGAGTCTGCACAGGTCAAATGGAGCTAATCTAATCATCAACACGAGAGCTTATGGTGTAAGAGCATGGCCCCAGAAGCCACCCGTGTGTGCACCATGAGCTCGGCTCGTCGTGGGTCATCGCTGATATCTGTGTTCTCACTGTGTGTGTGCTGTGTGTGTGCGTGCTCAGTCGTGTCTGACCCTTTGCGACCCCACGGACTGCAGCACACCAGGCTTCCCTGTCCTTCACCATCTCCCGAAGTTTGCTCAAACTCATGTCCATTGAGTCGATGATGCCATCCAACCATCTCATCCTCTGTTGTCCCCTTCCCCTCCTGCCTTCAATCTTTCCCAGCATCAGGGTCTTTTCCAATGAGTCAGCTCTTCATATCAGGTGACCAAAGAACTGGAGCTTCAGCTTCAGCATCAGTCCTTCCAATGAATATTTAAGGTTGACTTCCTTTAGGATGGACTGGTTGGATCTCCTTGCAGTCCAAGGGACTCTCAAGAGTCTTCTCCAACACCACAGTTCAAAAACATCAATTTTTCAGTGCTCAGTCTTCTTGATGGTCCAGCTCTCACATCCATACATGACCCCTGGAAAAGCCAAGGCTGGCTAATCCCGTCACCTCCCCTCGCCCGCTCCTGCGCTCTTCCCTCTGGCCTCTCAAACACCCCCGTCCTTCGGCCTCCTCCAGGGACGTCAGTCCCACGTTTAGAGCTTCCATTGCCTCAGAGAACCTGCGGGGTGCTGATGTGGGTTGAGCAAACATTCATGGGCTTGCTGTTTATCCCAAAGAGACTCTTTAATTGACGAGAGACGTGGGAGGGCCTCGGCCTTTGGGTTCGGGAGTCAGACCTGGGCTCAGGCTCCAGCACCGCCACTTCCTGCCTCGTCCCGCGGCTTCCTGCCCCTCTGAGCTCAGAGAACAGTGCTCGGTGGCTGCGTGCCGTGGGTGTCCGTGAAGCGGGGGCTGTAAGGCTCAGCATGGAGAAAGACCCAGTCCTGTGGACAGTGGGCACCCAGGCAGGACGCAGGACGCAGCTGAGTGAGACCGCCTGTCACGACCGTGGGGCCTGATCTGCTGGGTGGGGGGGGGTCCGGGCAGGTGAGGCGAGAGGCGGGCACCCCGGAAGCGGCCCGTCTGGGCGGCTTCTGTCCTGGACGGGAAGCCGGACCCCTTCTCTTGGCTCTCGTTTTCTTACTGGCGTGTAGCTGCTTACGGCGTTGTGTTGGTCTCCGCCGTACAACAACGTGAGCCCGTTGTCGGAGCACATCTACCCCCGCCCTCCTGGGCGTCCCTCCACCCGAGTCCTGCCCCTACCTAACCCTGCGCAGAGCACCGCGCCGAGCTCCCCGTGCGTACAGCAGCTCCCCGCTGGCGGGCTATCTTGCACGTGGCGATGTGTGTGCTTCAGGGCTACTCTCCCTTCGCCCCACCCTCTCCTCCCCCCACTGCGCCCACAAGTCTCGCGGCTATGTCTGTGTGCCTAGTCCTACCTTACGAATAGGTCCCTCAACACCATTTTTCCAGGTTTCATACACGTATGTGTTATACACAATATCTGATTTCACTCCTTGACTCTTTAAAACATTTCCATTGACTAACCTGTGGTTCACACATTTATCAGGAACTATTAAAAATGTGACGACTGTGATACTTGGACTCCGGGTTGGGAGCTGCTGGGTGAAGGATGTGGGGAACTCTGTGCTGTTTGCTTTTGTGACTTTTTTTTGGTACCGCAAGCGCTGCTAGTCACCATTTATTATTTATACTTCCGTTCTCCTTGAAGCCAGGCTAATTCTGATTCTGAACATCTAAAATTACTCTACAAATTTTAAAGAAATGATTACTAATTAGTTATTTCCCTTAGTTTGGCATTCTATATTTAAGCCTGAATTTCCTGCACACAAATAACTACTGTGTTTTTCAATCAGATTTGCTGTGGACGGAATGTTTGTGCCCCCACGTTTGTACGCCGAGGCCCTGACCCCCTGGGGATGGTGTAGGGACGGGGCCTTGGGGTGACGAGGTCGTGAGGAGCCCTCAGGGTGGGAACGGTGCCCTGAAGGCTGCACAGCACGGCGCCCTCCTCTGCCGCCCGCTGCCTACTCTCAACCTCTTCTCTCTCCCCTGTTCCCTAAGTGAAGACACAGCCAGGAGGCAGCTGCTCCACGCCAGGAAGACGGTTCTGTCCAGAAACGGTCAACAGACACCTTGATCTTGTCTTACCTGTCCTCCAGAACCAAAAGAAATTCAGTCTATGGTATTATTACAGCAGTCTTAGCTAAGATGAGATTCCAATTCTTCCTGGTACCGTCATTAAAATATCTCTACTTCTATCCATTAAACAGGTTTCCATTAAACTGACGATCTGTGTGACTTGGGCAAGTTAAATTCTTTGTGTCTCAGTTTCATCCTCTACAAGGATAATAAATTTCTGCGCAGGTTTAAACAGGTCAATCAGGTAAAGCGCTTCATAGGCGCCCCGTGGTGGGAAGCACCGGTCACTGAGCTGCTGCTGCTGTTAGTACTAAGGGCCGCTGAGCTCGTGGTCCTGGAGCTGAGCACTTCTCTGCACGAACCAGCAGACCAATTCCCGAGTGACATGGCCGGACTACAGCCAGAGACGCCACTGGTTGGCTTTCTTGCGTGAAAAGTCTCTGATTCAGCGCGGGTGTCTCCCCCGAGACGATTCCACAGTCAAGTTCAACTCCTGGCGACGACGGTGTGATCAGCCCCCGAGCCCCAGGAGGCTCGCCTTGCTGTCCCCGTGAGCTGGGTCTTTCTCCTGCACTGGGTATTGTGAGCCGCCCCAGTGGGGCCCCGGTGCCACTCCTGAGGCTCGGCGGAGCCAGGCCCCTCGGGCAGCAGCCTGGGAATGATGTGGCCAGTCTAGCGCACACGGCCTGGGGTCTGTGTTCAGAAGCACCAGGACTGGGAGCAACCCACGGCCAGGTGGTCCTGACTGAGGCGGGGCCGAGACCCTCCCGGCTGAGGTCTGCCTGCCCACCTGCGGGGCGGGGGCCACCACAGGGCTTTCAGGACAAAGGACAGGCGCTCTGCCTTACTCCGCTCCATCCCTTACCGCTCAGTGCGTCTCCGTTTTATGGTGATTTTCTCTGAAGCGGTATGCTCCCTGCCTCCCTATGTGACTCTGACAATGGAGGAACCTTAGTAGAAGAGAGAGAGAGGTCAGTGAGGGGCTGCAACGGTGTGGATGGGCTCGTGCACCAACCCCCAGGGTCCGCCTGCTCTGCGCCCAGGGGCCCGGCCATCAGTCAGAGTGGGCCCCCCAAACCCCGCAGCATCAGTCCAACCAGAGGGAACGCAGGTGAGAATCGCACCCCCATGCGCAAGGATGCAGGTCAGGAGGTTCTGAGAAAATAAAGCAACTTCTCCGAGACACAGTCACAGGGAGCCCATGTCTGCCGTGGGGACTTTACACACGACCCCATGCTGGTCGTCAGCTGCATGTGGTTTGTGTCATGAGGTCACCCAGTGGCAAAGTGAGGGACACTTCCCTTGCAATGCCTTGAGACCCTCTGATTCTCCCTGAATTCTTATCTGACAGGACAGCACGGGGTAGAAAACTTGATTAGTTTTCAAAGAAAAAATGTGAGCAAGTTCCCCAAAGTAAGCTCTCTCTGGGACAGCCTCCCCCACCCCAACTCTTTCCTTCAACAGACCCTCCGAGTCTTTTATTTTTCTATAAGATCTTCTGTTATTTACAGTAAGAGTCAGTCGGCTTTTCCGTTTCTGTGATAGCCTAGAATTCCTAAATACAAATGGGAACACAGTCTGTGTGCTCATCTCATGAGAGTGGATGTCCTTGTCCAGGAGGAGGGCGTGTCCGTCGGGTGGGACACGGTGGGCCCAGAACAAGGAGGACAGCGGCTTCCACCCTGACTCAGCTCAGTGGGCACCGCAGCAGACACGTCTGGTCACCCTGAGGCCCCGCGGCTGAGCGTGGATTTCGTGGGAGCCCAGAGGAGAAGCCGTGCTGCGACAGTGCCCACCCAGACACGGCCCGAGGGGGCGCCCGGCCGGGGACACGGATGTGGAGCCACCGCGGCCGGGTCCTCGTGGGTAAGCGCTGCGGGGGGTGATGGCACAGGGCCTGGGCTCCCCACTCACGCTGTGACTCTGCAGGACCCCATCTCCCGGGGCCTCGGTTTCCTCTTCTGGAAAATGACGCTAGTGATCGGGCAGTTGTGAAATGTAATAAATTAATCTGTGTGCGTTTCTCAGCACCCCACGCACTGCAGAGAAGTGTAGATGCCCCAAAGCGCTGCTGTTACCATCACGGCCGCCTCATCAGGTCAGCACAGCCCGACGCCCCGAAACACCTGACCACCCCTCACCTGCCCCCACCCAGGCTGCACCTTCCCCAGGGCACCGTGTGCCACGGCTTCTGGTGGCCCATCCCCAGGGGGACAGCCATGCTCTCAGAGCCCTTCTCCACACGGCGCTCATGACTCGCTGGACGCCGAGTGTCTGTGAACCCGGGAGACGGCTGCACGAGAGCCAGCGGCTCCGCGTCCATCCCGGCCTCGGGGCCGGCCTCTCCTGGTCTGAAGGCTGCGGGCGGCCCAGCCACACCGAGGGGAGCGCCTCACCTGTGACGTGCAGCTTTTCATCCGTGACCTCGGCCTTCAGGTAGATGCGGCCCCTCTTCTCCGTGTGGTCCATCCCGCAGAGGCTGGGCACGTTGATCACGCACTGCTTGTGCACGTTCATATCACAGGCTGCAAGTCGAGAAGGCAAAGGGTGAGGCTGCGCGTGGCCCGGAGCCACCCCCGCTCTGTGTTTTGGTTGCGTGAACAGAAGCGGAACTGAGCCACCCTCTAACTCGATACTCTGCTATCGAGCGTCGGTGACATAAAGAACTGCTAGCAGATGTCCCTCACAGCACAGGCTCCTGTGAGTGACACATCCCTAAAATACTCCATCCATGTCTGTCCAGCCGCAACTGAGGCAGACCACCCCCGCCTGGTCTCCCGAACGTGCCTACAATGTTAACAGCAAACAAAATCCAGGGACTAATTAATACTTTATGTACACGGAGGCAAGCAATATACACATTTTAATCGGGATTCTTTCTGCCAAAGAATTTCTTATGCCTTCCTGAGAATTTGTGGGGCTGAGTTTATGATATTCAGAAAATGTTCTTTTCCTCAGCGAACTCTTTATCTCCAAGGAGGCTTACGTGCATTGCTTTTGTTTGTTGTTGTTTTTAAAAGAACCTGTGATTGATATTTTAAACCTATCCTCAAATATTTAAATATTATTCTGCGTAAAACAAATATACGCCTGGCTTGGTAAGGCATTCCTCACCAGCTGACATTACATGGGCAAGACAGGGAGAGGACTAAAGGTCAGTCTTATTGCGGAGAACTAAAGACACCCCGGGAGAAGGCGCTGGCGACCCACTCCAGTGTTCTTGTCTGGAGAGTCCCAGGGACGGAGGAGCCTGGTGGGCTGCCGTCTATGGGGCCACACAGAGTCAGACATGACTGAAGCGACTTAGCAGCAGCAGCAGCAAAGACACCCTGAAAAGAGTCCTGTGCACGGAGCTCAAACATAAGACGCTATGTAGGCATTCCTGCTCCGCTGATCCTGTACCTCAGGCTTCCAGAAGGAGCAGGTGGCCCCTGGAACCCTCAAGAATCCCCCGGGGGCACCACAAGGCTCTTCTGATACTTCAAGGTGGAGCCTTCTTGGTACTCTAGTTTTGAGTGTTTAACTCCTCGGTCCGTGGGACTCTCCAGGCAAGAATACTAGAGTGGGTTGGCATTTCCTCCTCCAGGGGATCTTCCCGACCCCAGAACTGAACCCTCAGCTCTTGCATCTTCTGCACTGGCAGGTGGGTTCTTTACCAGCTGGGCCTCCAGGGAAGCCCATTTAACTTTAACACGATGAGCTAAATAGCAAGAAGCATTGTGAAGCAGAGGTCTCAGTTACACAGGGCTCTCAAGAGCTGTGCTGTGACCTGCACTGGCGACCTCACTTGGGCAGAACTTGAAGGAGTAAAGGCCAGCACCTCTGGGACAGCCATGGGCCCAGAAAGGCAGTGGAGAAAGGACCCAGGCTGCGTCCTGTGTCAGCTGCAACACTTGGAGCTGGTGCGTCCTGGGAAACGTCTGCTCCTGCTCTGCCCGCTGCGAGGTGAGCCTGCAGGGGGCAGCTGACTCCCCACCAAGCAGGGATGCTCACAGCACCATCACGTTACAGGGTGTAGGAGCGTGGGGAGAGGGAGTCTCCGCCGCGCAAGTCAGGGGAGGGGTCTGGCCCCCGACCACCAGCTCATGCTCCTCCTGCTCCAGCACGGAGCACAGACAGCAGCCCAGAGCCCCTCTCAGCAGCCCAGAGACACAGACAGCAGCCCAGAGACACAGACAGCAGCCCAGAGTCCCTCACAGCAGCCCAGAGCCCCTCACAGCAGCCCAGAGCCCTTCACAGCAGCCCAGAGACAGAGACAGCAGCCCAGAGACACAAACAGCAGCCCAGAGACACAGACAGCAGCCCAGAGTCCCTCACAGCAGCCCAGAGCCCCTCACAGCAGCCCAGAGCCCCTCACAGCAGCCCAGAGACACAGAGAGCAGCCCAGAGGCCCTCAAAGCAGCCCAGAGACACAGACAGCAGCCCAGAACCCCTCACAGCAGCCCAGAGACACAGACAGTAGCCCAGAGCCCCTCACAGCAGCCCAGAGACGCAGACAGCAGCCCAGAGGCCCTCACAGCAGCCCAGAGACACAGACAGCAGCCCAGAGGCCCTCAAAGCAGCCCAGAGACACAGATAGCAGCCCAGAGACACAAACAGCAGCCCAGAGACACAGACAGTAGCTCAGAGCCCCTCACAGCAGCCCAGAGCCCCTCGCAGCAGCCCAGAGACACAGACAGCAGCCCAGAGCCCCTCGGACTCTGAGGAAAAGAATAAAGACACAAGGTAACATGCTGCTCGAGTGGGAGCACAGTCCATAAACAGAATCTGAAGCAGAATCCTGGCATATAAACCAGGGGCGTGTTATTTTATTAGCGTGCGTGCATGCTAAGTCACTTTAGTGGTGTCTGACTCTGTGACCCCAAGGATGCAGCCCGCCAGGCTCCTCCATCCATGGGATCCTCCAGGCAAGAATGCTGGAGGGGACTGTTACTTCCTCCTCCAGGGGGTCTTCCCGACCCAGGGACTGAACCCACACCTTACATCTCCTGCACGGGCAGGCGGGTGGATTCTTTATCACTGAGCCACCGGGGAAGCCCTTTTATTAGAATACATTTGGCTAATAAATTCAAATCTATACCATTTATTTACTATCAGGACATTCCTGGGTGACCAGTAACGTCCTCTGATCCTAACACAACTGTGAACCGAGCTGCTGGGGACGCTCGGTGGAGACTCAGCTCAGCCTCGAGGGTGCATGCATTCCTGGCCTGTGTTACAGTTGGCAGCGCCCCCAATCCTGGTCCACCCAGAAGAGCAGAAGGGTACAGCTGGCACCCCTGTTTAAGGGCACGGGTCACAGTCCTGGCCAACATGGACGAGGATGCAGCAGGAAACATGTGGCTTGTTCTGCCCCCTGAGTCAGTGGGCATCAGTCTCAGGTTACCTTCAACTTGTTACGGTCGAGTGCCTAACAGAGCCGAGTATTCACTTTTGCTCCAAGTTTTACAACAGTCAAAAGTGTATTTACAAACGCACTTAGAATCCACACTAACCCGGAAAGCAGTCTCTTGAGAATCTGACAATCTCTGGATGCACAGGAAACCACCAGCCCTGATGACCACAGAGGTTTCTCGAGGCTATTAGGGTCCAGGGCTCAGGAAGGTGAAGCCTGCATTCTGAGAAGCTACCTGCCTCCTTCGTAAAGTTCACACAGTCTGCCTTCTATGTACAGCTGACCCTGAGCGACATGGGTTTCAACTGCACAGGTCCTCTTAGACATGGATCCCTTCCCGAGAATTACACGGTTGGCCCCCCATATCCGCGGAGGTTACCACGGATACCGAGGGAAGACGATGCAGGCGCGTGTCTTTGCTCCATGTGGGGACAGATGAGGCTGTGGCCCACAACAGCAGCATTATCGAGTGACAACATGCTGATTGTACCCAAACTCTTCCTCGTCTGCTAGAAAAACAGGCTCGTCATTACCTTCTCTAATTACCTTCTCCTGCCCTAAACATACAATTTTATTGAAACAAATAAATAGCCTGGGGGGATCTCATTACATGAGATTAATCGAAGCAAAGAATTTCCATGAAAAAAATAGATGTCTTTCTCTCCTCCTGCAGTTGGTGCTAATACACACCGAACAAGAAGGGAGAAGGGGAGAGGGTGGGTGTCTTCCGGGATTTCATCTCTCACTGGCCTGGCAGGATCTGATCTGCCCATAATTATGCAAGACGAGGGAACTTAAAGCAAGCTCCTGTTCTTATTTTCACTGTGGTTTTGGCTCCAAGGAGAGCCCACTGGATTTTTCCACAGTCCACCCACTAATTGGAGACACGGGCGGATAATGACTGTGGATGCTCAGCTTATCTTGAAGCTGAACCAAATGTGGAATCTGGGGGTGGGATGTCTTCTTTCAACACATGGCATTTGCTTGGGGGTTCGACCAGCCTGCATTTAACAGGGATTGGAGATTCTACCATGAAAACTGGGGACAGCACCAACTGCATGAAATCGGGGGCTTTTTTGGGTTCATAATTAGGCAAGGAAGTCATATAATAAATTAGAACCTCGCCAGTGGGGGGATTCTATACTTTTGTAATTGAGCCCATATCTGAATGAAATCTACTGATTTTCTGAAAGGTTCCTGAGCATCACAGGGCCCTGCTGGCCCCGGGCATGCTGCAATAACAGAAAACATACTCACTGTCACATTTCATCCCCTGGTGGATGAGTCCGTAGAGCAGGGAGCCGCAGTGATCACAGAAGGTGGGGCTGCCATACGTGTGGATCTTGAACTTGTGCTTGCTCCTCGGGTCCTGCAGGGAGAAGCGGTACACAGACGGTCAATCACGAGAAGACCAGCCAAGCTCAGGCCTGCCCCTCCCGTCCCCACGGCAATGGTCCAGGCCGCCCGCCTGGGCCCCATCCTCTGGCATCCTATGACGGCGGGGCTCCTGCTCTGGGCCGGGCATCAGACACCTGCACCTCCTCTCTTTCCAGGTGTGACCTGCACATGTCGGGCTTTCCACCAGAACCACCGCATCTGGAGCCAGAGCCTCCAAGGGGATCAAGGTGCCCCAGGCGAGCAGAGCAGTTCAGACCACATGGTCGTGCGTGTCCCCGGGGCCCAGCGTGGGTGGAAGCAGAGCGGGCCCAGAGTCAGGGTGTGTTCATGAGGCTGAACCGAGTGACCCTGCACTCAGTCAGCAGAGTTTGCGCCACTTCCTTTTGGACAAGGTTTCCAGAAATCCATGTAAGACCAGACAGGCACCCAAACCAGCACCATTTCCCAAGCACCATATGCATCCCAGACGGTAAAGAATCTGCCTGCAATGCAGGAGACCTGGGTTCGACCCCTGGGTCAGGGAAGATCCCCTGGAGAAGGGAATGGCAAGTCACTCCAGTCTTCTTGCCTGGAAAATCCCATGGACAGAGGAGCCTGGCGGGCTACAGTCCATAGCGTCGCAAAGAGCTGGACACGACTGAAGGACTCACACATACACACACACACACACAGAGACGCTAGTGATCTTCAAAGTCTCGAGATTTTACCAGCCGCCAAGACTTTAACACTGGTTCTCATCTGAGAGCTTTCAGAAATTCACTCAGAATGAGGCTCTGGCTCCTAACATTAAAAAAAAAATTTTTTTTTAAATATTCGCAACACATATTTTTCGAAGCAAGAGCACCACTGATTTTATAAATAAAGTTTTACTGGAACACAGCTGTGCTCATTCCTTGACATCTTCTCTGTAGTTACAATGGCCAAGTTGAGTGACAGAACCCTAATGACTCACAAAGGCTAAACACTAATTGGCCCTTACAGAACAAGTCTGCCAATCTCTGCTTTAGGATGGTGCTGTCTAAAGAATGGTCTCTATGTGGCATCATCATGACCCGAAACTTGTTAGAAATTAAATCATGGAGCCCCTCCCGAGACCAGCTGAATTAAACTCCAGGGACAGGCTTCACCACGCCCTGCGGGTGAGCCTGAGGCTGGCAGGGACATGAAGGCGGGGAGCTCCTGTTTTACACGGTTTCCCCACAAATACTGAGCGAGTGCCTAAGACGCTCCAGGCGCATGTGTGCGTCTGTGCCTGCGGCAGGGCACTAGTTTATTCGGAAATGTCTCTCGGGGTCAGAGAAATCAACACCTTCCTTGGGCGGTTACTTTCCTGGCCAGTGGCAGCTGTGAACGTGGTCTGAAGCGGGGGCTTCACCTCTTACCAGTTCTCCCAACATCCCAGGACGCTGGACAGAATATCACGGGCACAGGCTGGCATCAGCGCTAATCCAAAGTTCCCAGGACGGACAGTACAGCCTGTGTCCGACCACGTGGAGGGCAGCGTGGAGGCCAGGGGGAAGGACAGCCCGTCGTCCCCGCAGAAGGACGGCGTCAACCGTCGGCAAGAGATAAATCCAGCCTGGCAGCTCCCACGCGGGCCCCAAGCCCAGGCGCACGGCGGCCTCAGGCAGCTGTCCTGCCAGCCAGCCGTCACATCGATCTCTGTCGGCGTGGCGCACGGGGACTCACTTCACTTTTCAGGAAGACCTGGGCTTCCTCCTCCAGGCTCTCACCTGGGAAGGTGCAGGAGGCGGGCTGCCTTCCTGAACACAGCGGGAGGAGACCAGGAGTCCTCACACCCTAAAATCCACGCGCAGCTGAGGACCGTGCCTACGATGGCAGTGACAGTGACACCAACACCGCCTCCTGCCTGGCAACCACCCCTGTATGCGGGAGCTTCCTCACAACCGACATCTCTCCTGTAAGTGACACCAACACCGCGTCCTGCCTGGCGACCACCCCTGTATGCGGGAGCTTCCTCACAACCGACATCTCTCCTGTAAGTGACACCAACACCGCGTCCTGCCTGGCGACCACCCCTGTATGCGGGAGCTTCCTCACAACCGACATCTCTCCTGTAAGAGCCTTTACAGGGTTCTGGAGACCTTCGGTCTGAATCCAGCCTTGACACAAGCTCAGCAGCCTTGGAAAGTCATGGCATTTATTCACGAGGCAGAAATAAAGCCACCGTCCTAGACGGGGAGTGGGACTTAGGGAACAAACGAGAAGGGCTTTGCAGCCTGAGAAATGTCAGGACGGATACAAGGGAAGACGACTTCCAACCGTAACGTGCTCATCAGTCATAAAAGGGGTTTCCTGAAGCACAGGGCTGAATTTGCCGCTGGACCAGAACAAGGCTGGCAATTAAGTATTAACTTTGTCTCCAGGCTTCCTGGAAACCAAAGCAAGAGGAGAAAACAGACAAGCACAGTAGGTTCTCCTGGGATGGCAAGGCCGTCTGTGTGCAGAAACCTGTCTCAGCATCCTCTAAAGTCATCTCTCATCTCGCATGCAGTGAGCCGCCAACACACGCGTGTGAGAGGAGCCTGCAGGTCTTGAACAGAGCACTTCCCGCCCTGCTCACTGGGGACACCCCACAGTTACCCGCACAGAAGTGATGGGAAGTCCGGCCACGCTCGGTGCCACAGACACGCGGCTGGTCTACACACCAAAGCTGCACTACCCCCAGGCTGGCACCACTTTCTTCATTTCGTGCAATACGTGCAAATCTTGCTTTTTATTTCTCCAGGCACTGGCAACCTCTCATTAAGTGGAGTGTGAAACCCGCTGTCATATGTCACAAGCCTGACATTATATTATAATGAATGTGGGAAACGCTCCGCTCAGATGCTCTGTCGTCTACACCTTTGGGGGAGAAGAAACGTTTTTGACTAAACCGATTTTCATAGGCACTGACGAAGCCTAACCTAGAAGTCTAAATCTAGACCTCTTAGGAAAAAATAACACAGGAGAATTTCAAGTTCTGCTGGAAGCATCTACTAGCCTGCTTTTCCATCTTAGTTTTATAATGTAGCAACATCGTTGGAAAATTTCTCAGCATTTCTACCAGGACCATCAAAGTCATCACCATCACACTGTAATACACCCAAAGTAAACCCGTGGGTCTCCAGTGCACAGTATTTTGAGGCTGATGTGCCTTGCATTTCCAGGACATCTTCTTGAATTATCTGTAAGCATCCAGAAGGCGTATTCTAGATGAGTTCTAAATTGCAGGCTTCTGGGATGGGGACTCATCTGGCAACATGCAATGTGAAACCTCTAGAGGAGTTAGAAGCCTTCCTTCCCCAGGAGGAAGGCAATCAATGATGCTTTCTGATGAAGATGTTTATATTCGAATGGACATCCCTTCAAAAGCCCTTTTAATTTGGTGAGTGAAATGATGGCAGGCTTTTGGCAGGAGGTCACCCTGGCGTGAATGCCCCACAGCTTTCTCAGAGGACGGAAGCGGCCCTCACTGAGGGCTGCAGTTCAGGGCGTAGGAGCTTCTGGAAAAGACTGTCGTTCAGTGAAGCCCTGGGGTGGGCCTTGCTCAGCCGCCCAGAGCAGCGAGGCTCCTTCAAGCCGCTCCCTCTAAGCACCAGGAAGGTCCCTGCTCTCACCATCTGATGTGTTCTCATGAGTCACACTTGTGAGCTAGGCTTGGGTCTAAATGTCACCCACGCAAGCAGCGCCAAAAACTCTGCTCCAAGGCCTAGCATTGTTTTGTGATCTTACACTTCTTGGGAAGCAGGTTTTTTGTTTTTTAAAAAAACAAAAACTCTATGACTCAAAAAATTCCTATTTAAAACTTTTTGTTAATCTGAGAGTATTATCAAAACCAGATCATCAGATGAAGGGGATTTTACGTAACCAGGGTATGATTCTAACCATTACGTTGGACATTGCGTGTTGGGCAAGCAAGCCTCTGATGGCCCTTCTCAGGCTCCAGGACCAGCCTGCTCACACACCCTTGCACACAGTAGGTGTACAATAAGCAGTCTTTGAGGTGAAATGAAGAAACTGATAACTAATTAGGGTGTGTGGGTGTGTGTGTGTGGGTGTGTGTGTGTGTGTGTGTGTGTGTGTGTGTGTGTCTCAGTTGTGTCTGATTCTTTGCAACCCCACGGACTACAGCCTGCCAGACTCCACTGTCCATGAAATCTTCCAGACAAGAATGCTGCTGTGGGCTGCCATTTCCTTCTCCAAGCTAATTAGGATATTCCTTATCTTTTTGATGAATAATATTTAGACTTTGTGGTTTGAGGGCTTCCCTGGTGGCTCAGACGGTAAAGAATCTGCCTGTAATGCAGGAGACCCAGGTTTGATCCCTGGGTCAGGAAAGAGCCCTTGGAGAAGGGCATGGCAACCCACTCCAGTATTCTTGCCTGGAGAATCCCATGGACAGAGGAACCTTGGGGGCTACAATCCATGGACGTGGATTGTAGAGTCGGACGTGACTGAGCGACTAACACTTTCACTTTTGTGGTTTGAATACTTGCATATTTTAAGCATCTTATTTTAATGTCAGAATTTCAAACTAAACCATCAAGGATTCTTTTGGAATTTGAAAACTGTAATTAATAAATGTTTCTATATGTCAGGTTTTCCTGAGACGATGGCGATGCATAGAGGCTATTACAAAGTAAGGAGATGCTGGTTATATTATAGCTTTTAATTAAGACTTCTGTTTTGCTGGCGGCTGGAGGACCCCGTGCCGCACAGCGATCCCGTGTGGATGCCTTCCCAGCAGGCTGCTGGACTGGAGATGCTGCAGACAAGCCCCTTCATCACCAGACACAACAGCTCTTCCTCAAATGGGCTCGTGAACCGGCTGAACTATCGCGAAATAAATTCAGCTGGGATCCGTGGCAATTTGGATGACGCAGATAATGTATGAGTTCACTTTTATAACTCAAATCTTGTAGACAGTGTTTAAAGGCTCCTCTCACTGTTACCACCGAAGCTAGTCTGTCTCCTCACTTCCCCAGAGGCAAGCTACTTGTGTATCTATCGAGAGGAGATCGGTTTGACTGTTTTCTCTCTGAGGCTCATTTGTTACCCGGTTTTTACGTGGACGTCATTATGTTTTATGTTTCCCTCGGTGGCTTGCTCTTTTCCTCAGACAATACATCTTGGAGACCTGTCCGCGTCGTTACAGAGAGACCTAACTCATTTGATTTAAGTATTCCCTAATATAAGTAAATTATGGCTTATTTAGCCTTGCTGCTAGAGATTTTTATAGAATTTTTTTAAAGAGTCTGCCTCTTCACATTTAATGATGACAGCATCTTGCATAGCTGGGCAAAGAACCCACAAGAATCTTTCTGCCAGACAAGCTGAGTTTGACAAAGTGGTCCAACTGCAGATGTAAATGTTATTCATCAGAATAAAATGGGGCTTCGAGTGTGTGTGCTCAGTCACTTCCGTCGTGTCTGACTCTCTGTGACGCCACGGACTATACCCTCCAGGCTCCTCTGTCCGTGGGATTCTCCAGGCAAGAATACTAGAGTGGGTTGCCATGCCCTCCTCCAGGGGATCTTCCCATCCCAGGGATCGAACCTGCATCTCTTACGTCTCCTGCACTGGCAGGTGGGTTCTTTACCACTAGGGCCACCTGAGAAGCCCGGGGTTTCATTAAGATAAAAAATTAACCATCACCAGAGATAGAAGATCCTTAGTTCTATTTTAGAGCAGGACACAGTCAGCAAGGCTGGTGGGTCCCTCATCCTCCTACAGGACAGAGCAAGCGGTGGGGGCAAGAACACAACCCCCCCACATATTCCTGAACCTCTGGATTGATACTCTGTGCACGGGAGCTCATGGGTGTTTCTCCAAGGATATAGCATTCGTTTTCCTTTCCTAAAGTCAACCTGACTCCCTAAGGAAAAAAATCGACTATTTGTCTGTCTCACAACCCACGTCTCCTGTGTCTCCGCCACTGGGTGGTGGGTTCTTTGCCACTCGCCACCTGGGAAGCCTGCCTCCAATGATGGGGTCCTTACAAAACTGCAGGAACAGGATCGAAATCCAGGAGCCAGTGCTGGTACAATGCTACTGTATGGATTTCACCAGTATTTACACGGACTCACTCGTGTGTGTGTAGTTCTGTGATCACATTCACGCTCACGACATCAAAGGACTCTAGCCCCACAAAGAAGCCCCGGCACCGTCTGCCCCGAGAGCCAACCCTCCCCGACCTTAACCACTGGCAAGCACCCGTCTATTCTCTATGAGATCAACTTTTACAGCATTTTTGAAAGCACCAAATAATATTTGTTCTGATGAAGGATTTGGTTAGCTCCAGTGCCTCAGTCTGAGAGGAAAACAGACTAGGAACCCAAGAAGCATCTTAATTATGTGAACCCTTGCCAGTTCTCAACGGCTGTCTCCTAAAAAAAAAATTCATGGCCAAGTTTAAAGGACTATCTGAGACCAAATCAGAGACACACAGAGACACATTTGATTTCAGAGTCTTGTTTCATTTAGCAAAGACAGAAGCGGGTTGATGTTCACACGAGGAGCCCCGGCCGACGCTCGAGATGGGGTGGGACGCTCCTACACGCAGGATGTGGTGGAGATGGACAGTGGGCGGGGAGGGACACTACAAGGATTTTTGTCAGGGACTCCAAAAGGCACAGCGTTACTTGCAAGAAGGCTGGGTTTCGGACCTCCCTTTCAGACTGGAAGATTCGCAAGCAGCTGGTGTTTGTTCGACTGATTAAACACAGCAGAGGAGGCAGAAACTGCATTCCTGCCTCTTTCCTGCCTGCGGAGTCCACAGGGGGCAGGCAGGACGTGTCCTTGCCCCACAGCCTCGACCTCCTCGCCCACGCTGCTCGGTGCTCCCAACGGTCACCTCCCGAGAGGCCGTCCTCTCCAAGCGATGTTCCATGTTCACTTCCTGACGTCTGGCAATCTCTCTGCTTACAACCTTATTTTTTTCTTAATGTGCAGCTTATTGTAAAATATTATTAGTCACTGTTATTAATTTTCAATTGTTTATTTATATGTTCACTTATGTAAATAAAATCATTAGTTAAAATAAAATTAGAAAATAGAAAGGAAAATTATATACTTGGGGTATGCTTCATTCAAAAAAGACAGTGTGTGGATTTGCGTGTTTTCTTAAGAATCATATAAACAGATTGGTCTTTTTTTTTTTTTAGTTTTTTTAATCAGTTCCTATCAAACATTTTTCGATGTTGTTAACTACAAAGCAATATCACATTACACTGCGTGGTATTTCATCATGAGGCTGAACCACTTCTGATCTAGCCAATCCCCAGCTCCTGCTCAGGTAGAGTATTTCCAGTTTCACTGCCATAAACCGCACTGCCACCGGTGCCTGTGAACACGCAGCGCAAGGCACGGCAGTGACCCCGCCCATCTTTAATCGCTCCCGAGTCCCTTTTCCATTCCTGGAGTAGTAGGCAGATATCCCTAAACTCCACGAGAGGGAACAGCGTGACATCAGGGAAGGGAGGTCGGAGGAGATCTGACGGCTGTCCCCGTCGTCACTGTGGGAGCAGACGGGAAGCCTGCCGATGCGGTTCCCACAAAGCCGCGTTTCAGAGCTGGTGGGGCCCTCATCCTCACCATCAGCTACTCCGGAGAAGTTAAATCAGGCTTGGATTTTATTCAGCCTCAGCGACACATGCAATTCGAACATTCCGTTCGTTCCGGAAGGCGATTTTTCTGTTATTCTTGATCAAGCCCACGGCATTCGACAGCCAAACTGATGCCATTTCACAAAGAATCTAATTGGTGCTCAGAAGACAGCATGTTCTGTACACAGAGACATTTCTACAGGAAGCACACCCCTCACCCCAGGAGATTTTCTCATGATGGACAAGAAGACGGGTTTGTCCATCAGCCCAGGGCACCCAGCGCAGCGCCCACTGAACTAACTGCCAGCTATGTGCGGAGCGCTTGAAATGCGGTGACTTCTACTGAGGACCTGAGTTTTTGTTTATTTTAATCCATTTAGATTTAAACAGCCACAGGGGGCCAGGACTCAGAGAACACCTTCCTAGAGACGCTGAGTTCAAGCACACGCTCCTTTCTCCTCGTTGTCCAGTCGCTCAGTCATGTCTGACTCTTTGTGAGCCCATGGGCTGCGGCACGCCAGGCTTCCCTGACCCCCACCGTCTCCCAGAGTCTGCCCATACTCATGTCCATTGAGTCGGTGATGCCATCTGACCATCTCGCCCTCTGTCACCACCTTTTCCTTCTGCCTCAGTCTTTCCCAGCATCAGGGCCTTTTCCAATGAGTCAGCTCTTTGCATCAGGTGGTCACGATATTGGAGCATCAGCTTCAGTCCTTCCAATTAACATCCTTTCTCCTGCTCCTCCTCCAAAGCATCACGAGGGCAGAGTCACCAGGGGGGGCTTTCAGACCTTCCGAGGGCAGCCTGACAAGCTGGCCCGTGACTCAGGGGCTGGACACCGCCCTTGAGCTGGCCCTTGGACACTTGCCTCACGCCACTGCCCGACGCCAGGCTTTCTGCCCCACATCAGGTCTCAGGGGCTTCCGTCCACATCCACTCAGTACTCACGCTGCCGATGTACTGACCGACTGAGCAACAGCAACAAGCGGATGTATTGTCATGACTGTCATTGAGCGTATTTTTAGAGAACTTTTTCTTGATGTGGACTCTGAACTTAGTTTCAAATCTTTGCCAAATTTTAATTCAGGGAACACAGCTGAGGATCAGCAGTTTAAAGACACACCTGAACCGCAAAGTCATTACCAAGAAAAAGCCAGCTCATGGGCCTCAAGCACTCAGGTATTTCTTGAGTCAGCTCTGTTAGGTCTGAAGACTGCAGCCCCAAGATTTCATTGACTGGACAGTTCAATTCATCTAAAATTTCAGGGAAGAAGAAGCCACCTTTCTTGAACAGCAAGATCGGCCTGAGTTTTCTCTATGGAACTTCCAGTTCCTGGACGGACTGTTACTTCCTGCCTGGAGGTGGGACAGCGACCTCACAACCAGACGATGCGGTTCCCTCCGAAGGCAGAGCACACTGGAAACTCTCTTACAAGGGAGCGAGGTTTTTCATTGTCTCACGAAGCCAGGCCGCAGTGAAGAGGGGCCGTCCGGAGACTGGACAAGCGGCTCTCCAGCTTCTCCCCGTTTCACCAAGTTTTCGAGAGTCAGGGGCAAGCAGGACGGGTGATATCTTGTCTCTCCTGCTGCCGTCCCGGGACGGGGTGACTTGGCGCTCCCGGGAGGCTACACACTCTGCTCTGGGAGATATCAGTTCATGAGCCTGTTCTCAACAACCTCTGTGGCCACTGAAGGGAGCGTGTGACGGTCTGGCTGACTTGAAAATTTTTTTAATTACCAAAAAACAAGGCTGTTTTCGTCAATATTTTGGGCTGTCGCTAAGGAACAACTACCCACATCTGCATGTGGCCGCCTCCCTCACGTTATAACCTCAGAATCCTAGGCATCCTACGGGCGGCTTCACCCCCGAGTTCCTTCCTTCCCTTCTCAAGGTTTCACAGGGACTCTGAACACATCTTAGAACCTCTGCTCGGTGAGGTTTTGCCGGGAGAGGCCGAGCAGGGAGAGGAGGGCTGGGCTCTGCCCATGCCCGAGGCTGGAGGACCTGGCCGGCCGGCCATCCCCAGAGGGCTCTCAGTTCACAGATGAAGATAATGATACTCATTTGAGGGCTGCCTTACGCCCTGTGTTGCATATACAAACCAGCCTTAATGGGTATTTAAAAAATTTCCCACGGGGAAAATAGGCCCTGTGAAAGTGCCAGCATTCACCTGTCACTTCCTCCCGGGAAAGGGAGAACCGACAGGCCTGCCAGCGGCGCCAGCTGCCGCTCAGGTTAGAAGCACCAACGCTTCTCCCACAGCTGGCACCCTCAGACCTGCGCCCGGGGAGGGGTGCTGCCCGAGGAGTCGAGGGCCGGCGGGCTGGGGCGTGGCCGGGACGGAGGGAGCGCTGTCTGTTTCTTTGCATCACCCTGTCTGGCATCCACAGCGCAGCCTTCATCAGAGGCGCCCGGCTGCAGCCACCTTGCTGAGAAGCACAACGTCAGCCATTCTGCAAAGTCACTCTCCCCACCCTCCGTCCTCCGACCGACTCAGAATACATGTCCTGGAAAACTGCCGAGTCTGGAGGGCCTTTTAAACCCATAAAGCCTTCCTTTCTCAGCTCCCGAGGGAAGGGTGTGTGATATTAGGGGCTAATTGTGCTCAACGGGATCAGCTTCACTCATATGGCTTCCCTTCCTTGCCCATTTCTGAGGGAGAGTCTAGAAATAAGGTTCTAGAAATAAGAGAGAATCAAGATGATGGACAGATGGACAGAAGGGGCGCAGGGGAGAGGCAGGAAGTGTTCACACCTGCAGTATGGGGGTCTGGTCTCTCCAGCCGTGACCTCTCTCGAGCTCTTCGGTAGGGACTCAAGGAAAGCGGACACGCAGTGTCCAGAAAGTGAGCTTCCCTGTGGCTTGGATGGTAAAGAATCTATCTACCTGCCAATGCAGGAGATGCAGGTTCGATCCTTGAATCACGAAGATCCCCCAGAGAAGGAAATGGCTACCCACTCCAGTATTCTTGCCTAGAGAAGTCCATGGACAGAGGAACCTGGCTACAGTCCAAAGGGTTGTAAGACTGAGTGACTAACACCCCCACTTCACTTTTTGGAAGCTAGAGGCAGACGGCCTGTGCTGGCAGCTCCAGGCCAGTCCACACGTAAGTCACCCAAACGGAGGCAACAGGCGCCTTAGGGACACACCTTGGCCTGTCCCCCGGTTCACCATCAAATCTGCTGTCTAATCAAGATGGTCCTGTAACTCCCGACCCAGGACATCGGCGACGCTGGTGTAAGTCAGATAATGACATGAGGCTTCTGGTGACAGATGGACCGAGCCCTTCTGAAGAACAAAGACGGGCCTCAGAGCCAGCCAAGGAGCCAGGAGAGGAACAGACCCGAGGACCAGATGCGCACAGGAAGAAGCAAGCCCACACCAGGCACGAGAGGCATGGGAGGGCGCGGGCTGCCCCAGGCCACCCCCTGCCGCATCAGGCCCTGAGATGAGACGGCGCCCGACATCTGTGCCTTTGATCTCGGGCTCCTCGTATATTTCATCAGGAAGAGGCCGAGGAGAACACTGTGTAATGCATTTTGTGCCACTTTTCCAGAGGCTGTGGTTTATAAATGTTCTGTGTTAATCAGAATGATAAATGAGGGAACTTAATTCAAAAAATGTTTTGTATCATAAGCTGTCCAGGCCTGTGTCCCCATCTCACTCGAGCTCCCAGCCAGCTGCAGGGAGGCTGGAATTCCTGCTTCTGGACTGAGGCTGACCATCGTCCTCCCTTCAAAGCCCCTGGTCACTTTCTTGGGCCCCAAGAGACCCTTCACAACCCCCTAACCCCCGCCCCGCTCTTGCCTGAACTACCAGGCACTTGGCTCTTCTCCAGATCGATCTCTCTGGAATACAAGCTTATATCACTCATCGTCATTGTTGTTCACTCGCTAAGTCACGTCCGACTCTTTGTGACCCCATGGACTGCAGCACACCAGGCTTCCCTGTCCCTCACTATCTCCCGGAGCTTGCTCAAATTCATGTCCATTGAGTCAATGATGCCATCCAACCATCTCATCCTCTGCTGTCCCCTTCTCTTGCCTTCAATCTTCCCAGCATCAGGGTTTTACCACAGTTGCAACTAACTAGTTAATTAACTGTGTGACGATGGCTAAGAGCAAATGTGCCTCATTAACGTGCACCCTCCAGCCAGTGGTTTCCATCAACGTGCGGACGGGCTCTGGTGGCTGGGGACAGAGGTGCTGTGCGCGCAGCGGCTCCCGGCCCAGCCTGGGTGTGAGTCACAGAGGTGGACGGAAGCGGCCACTGCGTCTTATTCACAGGCGGCTCTCTACTTAAGAACGGGCTGTTTGGAAAATCAGCAAGGCTGTTGTTCTAAAGCAGGATGTTCATACCCTGGAAGCAGGGCTCCTCACATGGCTCACTTCCCAGATCAGACCCTGTGACCCCAGTGCTACCTTGAGAGCCCGGCAGACCATAACCCCATGATTACATAAACCAGACAATGCCGGTTACCACCTGAACACCAGCTGCTTCTCACCTTGGTCACAGATTCCCCATTTTAGCTGGGCACACTGAAATCCATACTGAAGGAAAACATTTCTCCAGCATTTAAGTGTGGTCATGAGATAAATGAGATACAAGGAAGGGTGACATGGACTTCCTGAAAAGCTGCTTAAAGAGAGGTGCCCTTTTTGCCCTTTGGGTGGCATGAAACACCAACCCGAGGGCTGGAGCTTCAGCAGCCATTCTGGGGCAGAGGGGACTATGCATGGAAGCCATGGACTGGGACAGTATAGCAGAGAGACCTTGCTCCTGAAATCCTTGTTCTATAGAAATGCTCCATAAACCCTGCCTACTCCCTCTGTATTCTGTTCACATGGAAAGGAAACAAATGCTCTTATTTAATCTGCTGTTATTTGAGATTTTCTATTGTATACAGCTGCATGCAATTCTTAATGGTACACCCATGAATAAAAATATCTTTATGCGAAGACGGGACAACTGCTATACATCGACCCCTAAAGCCTCTCTGGCAATAATGAGAAAAAGAACATGCACATACCTCCAAAACAGCCAGAAAAGAAAAAGCACAATAAAAGGAATCGACATTGTAGGGCACTTCATATTTGACAAACATGGTGTTTCTTAGCCACTCAATGCTAGCTTAGTTTGTAAAGAATCTGCCTGCAACGCAGGAGACCCCAGTTCGACTCCTGGGTTGGGAAGATCCGCTGGAGAAGGGACAGGCTACCCAGTCCAGTGTTCTTGGGGTTCCCTGGTGGCTCAGCTGGTAAAGAATCCCTGGGTTGGGAAGATCCCCTGGAGGACGGCATGACAACCCACCCCAGTATTCTGGTTGCAAAGAGTCAGACACGACTGAGCACCTTTCACTTTCACAATGTCGCACAAAGTAAGTATGAATTACTGCTTCCTTTTTACAGACGAGGAAACTTAGGTTCAAGCAGCTTAAGACTGTGCCAAACCAGCTCTTAAATAACCAAGTAAGAGCTAGTATGTGGCATGAGATAGACATAGATACGGCAACAAGTAAGACATGGTAACGTTTTTAAGATCCTGCCAACAAATTTAGTAAATTGAAATTATATGAGAAGCTGGAATAAAAAGAAGGTGCTGGTAAGGAATCTGCTTGCAATGTGGGAGACCTGGATTCAATCCCTGGGTTGGGAAGATCCTCTGGAGAAGGAAAAGGCTACCCATTCCAGTACTCTGGCCTGGAGAATTCCATGGACTGTATAGTCCATGGGGTCGAAAAGAGTCGGACACAACTGAGCGAGTTTCACTTCACGCTGACCTAATTAAATGAGATGCCTATGAAGGTGCCTACGAAGCAGTAAATACTCCTAAGTTCCCATCTGAATTTCTTAAAAGCTCTTCCTGAAATGCACAAATACATACCACCACTGCCACCCCAGTTTCTAAGATAATCTTAGAAATATCTAAAATATATCTTACCAGATTATTTTGTTTGGGAGGTAACATACATGGAAACCTGCAATCAGTTAATTTAGAGTCGTACCTACGTAACAAAGTGGCTAGGTTTGTGTTCTAGGTTGAATACAGCAACCCAATGACATTCTACCCAGATCCTCAGAATGAGGCCTGATGGGAAACAGGGTGTTTGCAAATGTCATTAGTTAAGGTGAGGTCAGCCTGGGCTAGGGTAGGACCTACAGCTAATGACTGCTGTCCTTACAAGAAGAGGAGAGACAGGCGGGCACCACAGTCAGGAGGCAGCCACAGGAGGACGGAGACAAGAGACAGCGGCGCAGCCACACGCCAAGGACGGCCGGAGTCCTTGAAACCGGACAGACGAGGGAGAGCCTTCGCAGGGAGCGCCTTCGACGTGGACTGCCAACCTCAGGGCCGTGGAAGCACACCCAGATTGTTTTAAGATAGCAGTCTGTGGTGATGCGCCGCAGCGCCCCCGGAGACAAGGGGCCTGCAGACAGACTCAGGGCGTCAGGGCGCACTGACTGACGGGAGGAGGACGCTGAGGTCCACGCCTGTGTGTGTGGAAGACAGCCCGCCCACCCTCTCCCCGTCCCCTCTCGCCTCTCCTCCCCGCCTCTCTCCTTCCCCTCTCCCCCTCCCCTCTCCTCCCCCCATCTCCTTCCCCTCTCTCCCCCTCCCCCCCTCCCTCCTGTCTCTCCCCTTCCCTCTCTCTCCCCTCCCCACTCTTCCCCTCTCTCCCCCCTCTCTTCCTCTCTCCCCCCCTCTTCCTCCCTCTCTCCTCCCTCTCTCCCCCCTCTCTCCCCCCTCTCTTCCTCCCTCTCTCCCCACCTCTTCCTCCCTCTCTCCTCCCTCTCTCCCCCCTCTCTCCCCCCTCTCTTCCTCCCTCTCTCCCCCCTCTCTCCCTCCTCCTTCCCCTCTCTGTCCCCCCTCTCCCTTCCCTCTCTTCCCCCTCCCTCTCTTCGGGGAGCGAGCTCCCCCTCTGGCAAAGGTCATAAGGAAGGAGGCTAGGCATGCGCAAAGGCGGGATCAAGCCTCAGGAGTCTCCCTGGAAATTCTCAAGCATCTACCCCCAAAACCAGAGTCTGCCTACTTTCTGCTTTGTGCTCTCACCTACACCTCTGACTTTACGGGGGGCTGTCCCCCACTACCTCTCTCTGAAAAAAGAGTTAACTTACAGCTCCAGTTAATAATTCCTGGGTGTGACAGTGTTTCAACCTACAAACTCCTTTGGAAATCCTCTAGCCTGCCTGAATAGGTTTTTCCGGCCACATGTGATTGTTCAGAGCCTCCCAACTGTGAGAGGCAGGAGATGTTCTAAACTGTCTAAATACAGATTCCTTTGAGCAGTTAAAAGATTGATTAGAAAGTGTATTGGTGAAGGGATTTTCACTTGTTGGGCCAATGTTTGCTGCTAAGTTTCCATATCCCTTACCTGCTGTGTCCCTGGCAGTGTATTGATTAATATAATTGGTGTAAATAGTAGCTTTCATGTTTGTAACCTGGGACCCTTGAGTTAATTCTTTTTCTTGTTATAGCCCACCACACCTTTGCTCTGTAGGAATGCAACTTTATCTAATGCTTTTGGAGGGTGGCGCTTGACTTATCACCTTTAGAGAAAAATAAGTTTTCTGAAGAAAGGGTCTTAAAATGTTAACAGGCCTCCGGGCCAGAAGATGATGCAAATCACCTAAGCTTTTGCATATGATAAGTTTGCAGGAAGAAAGCCTGGCTTGCTGCATGACTCTACCCCTTCCCCCATTATCCTCTATGCATAACTTAAGGTATAAAAACTACTTTGGAAAATAAAGTGTGGGCCTTGTTCACCGAAACTTGGTCTCCCCATGTCGTTCTTTATCTTACCTTCTGGCTGAATTATTCAGCCTCTTCACTGAATTTTCCTACTGAGCTATCCTTATTTCAGCCTCTTTTCTCCACTGAATTTCTTCACTGAGCTATCCTTATTCTATTACTCTTTATATCCTTAATTAACGTTTAATTAAGCAGTTGTTTCCTGATCCTCGCCTATGCCATCTCTCCTTCGAATACCCTGGATCAGCCGGGGCTGGACCCCGGCACCTCTCTCTCCTGTCTTTCCCACTCCTTCCCTCTCTCCCCCACCTCTCCCCTCTCTTTCCCCCTCCCTCTCCCCCTCCCTCCCTCTCCCCCCTTCCCTCTCCCCCTCCCTCCCTCTCTCCCCTTCCCTCTCCCCCTCCCCCTCGCCCCTCCCTCTCTCTCCCCCTCCCCCCTCCCTCCCCCTCCCCCCTCCCTCTTCCATTCCCTCTCTCTCTCTCCCCTCTCTTTCCCCCTCCTTCCCTCTCCCTGCTCCATCTCTCTCTCTCCTGTAGACTGCTATGCAGCTGACCTCTAGTTCTGCCCCTGACCACTGGACTCAACTCTTGAGACTGTACCAGATTCCAGGACACTGGCTGAGAACTCCAGGAACCAAGGCTGAATTTCATCTGTTACTGAGGTGAGAAAATGCGTACATCAAATATACCAACAAACAGCCACTAATTAGATTTGGGGACAAGATTCGATTTTATCCTGGACTATAAGCAATCCTTGTACACAATTGAAACTTATGTATATTTGCCTAATTCTCAACTTTATGTTCTACTGAAATTAACATAATCAAGTTTAGGATACTTATGTTCAAAATACCAAATGAATAAACATGACTTCATACATCCTCTATAGTTTTACAAGCCTGTGATGAAGAAACGCAATTATGATAACTTAAAGACAGAAACAACAATTTCCTGCAACTGTTTGTAAGAAAAAAAAGTGTTTTCTTCCCCTGGAAAAATTCACAATACCACAAATGAGACACTTATCTCTTGAGCTTCCATATAACTTAGTTTCCCAAAACCCTTAACAGAATCAGTGAAATAGTCTCAACTGCATGTGTGAGTTTCAAATTTATATAACACTTTTATGAAAAATTCACAAATCTTAAAATGTTCTCAAAGTAAATCGGTTACCCCACTAACTCAGCATTCCCTTCAGTAACTCAGTACCTACCCTAATAGGCTATAAAAGGATTCAGAATCCTATATGTTATATTTACTATATTGACACAATCAATATCAGATTTCTCCAACCACCAAACGCTCCTAAAACTCCAGTACACAGAACCACAGGGCAATCGCTCTGTTCTTGTGTCTCTTTGGTGTTTAAAACATTTGCTATTTATTCATCCATTTTCTATTCACATGGAGACATGTGCTTAAAACAAAATAAGTACTGTACTCTTTCAACTCCACAATGAAAAGATAAACACCCCAAGTATAGCATGAGCTGCGGCTCTGAACAGACGTTCCTCCAGGAGCCATATAGTGACCAATGAACACATGAAAATGGTCAAAACCCTCAGCCAACCGGGATCTAACGCCTGGTGATCTGAGGCGGAGCTGATGTGGTGATCAGAGAAATAAAGTGCACAGTAAGAGTAATGCACTTGAATCATCAAAAACCACCCCGGCAACCCTGTCCACGGGAGAAACTGCCGTCCACACAAGTGTCCCTGGTGCCAAGAAGAGTGGGGACTGTTGTTCTCAGGAACACACTCTTAGGGACTCAGAGTCTGTTTATAAAACTGGTTTTAAATGCTTCTTAAAAACTGCGTTACAGAGTAAGAAAATGAAGAAAAAAATTTCCAAGAATCCCAACCACCACCACTCGATCATGCATCACTCCAGTGTATTTCTTATTTGACAGTTTAAAATGTGTCTCTCTTTAAGTTATACATATGTTAAAATCTTACTTTTCATTTAATATTAGATGAATTTAGACATGTTACCATGACTTTAGAATAAATTTCAAGTGAATGCATACATGAATTCATGCATGGACATATTCATGCATATGAAACCCTGTATTTCTGGTCTTAGATTTCTAGAAGTAGTAAAGCCACAAGATTTCCAGAGTTCTTGATATATATTGCCCTGTGCTAGCTAAGAGTTTACGATGCAGTCTTAAACATGGAGAAATACTGCTAATGCACCACCAGCAACTGATAAGTTGCCTTTTTAAAAGAGCTTTTTGCTAATTAAATATGCGAGTAATGACATTTCCTGTTTTTAACTTTACTATCTTTGTCAGAACATTTTCTGTTTGTTTTTAATTATATTCCCTCTATTGTGGGCTTTCTTTTTGAATTCTTTTGCCAATTTGTCTCCTGGAGTCCTTAAATTTGCATGAGGTCTTCACTAGCCTTCTTCAATTCTACTGTTTCCTGGTTTTTCCTTGGTTCGGCTTTATTATATTTAACCTTCCATCTCTCTTAAGTTTATTTTCATGCATGGTATACAATGAGTGTCTAAATTCACTTTTCTCCCAAATTACTAATGAGTTTATTCCAAATGATTTATTGAGCAATCTTTCACTTATCATTGATAAGTAGCAGATTAAACAACAACAGTTAAATTCAGCATCTTTGTTTTTTTCTTTTTTTCAACTAAGGCCAGTACATGCTTGGAAAAATCTGGGTGGCACAGAAAGAAGAGACCAGAACCTCATTACTGTTAACCGATCTCACAAACTGACGACTGTGCTCACACGCTGACGTGCACACATGTGCACACGTCTGTCTCTATACACGGACGCATACACAGCTGCTAAGGAGAAGGGGGTATTTTGAGAACAGGTAAGCTGGACAGCGGTGCTGGCGCTGGAACACCAGGCTCGGTCTGGGTCTGATCAACACAGTTAAAGCAAACCGGTGCTGAGATGGAGACACAGCCCTCTGCTCCAGCACCTCCACCGCGCTCGTTCATATCTGTCAGCCATCTGCCGTGGATAGCCGGCTTGACGCCCTAGACGTCAAGCTTCCCTGCTGCTCTTGTGCCCTCATGTCTCCTCTTCACTACAGGGGCCGCTACAGCTGTGACACTCGCTCGCTGGCTGACTCAGTGCTGGTTGACTGCTTACGATGTGCCAGGAACAGTGACAAATGCTGCAGCAACAAGCCCACCAATAACCACGGTCTCATCACACTCTCATGTGGATGGTGACCCCCCACCCCCTCCCCAACGCCCTGAAACAAGACGGTGTCACAGAGGGTGACGTGGAGCATCGAGGTGAACCTGCCCCACCCCCTCCCCAACGCCCTGAAACAAGACGGTGTCACAGAGGGTGACGGGGAGCATCGAGGTGGACCTGGAGACCGCAAGCAGCAGCTGAGTGTCCCTGGACCTCAGCGGGGAGGGGAGGTGGGCCCAGAGAGGGAAGCTTTGCCAGCCACCTCCCCGCACAGGGACGCCGCCCCCGCTCTGTGGCCCTGCCAGGCACACCACAGCTCCTGGGGCATCTGTGCAGCTGTTTTACCCTCTGCTGCCAGGGTCCAAGCACAGGCACCACGACCTCAACCTCCACCCAGGACCCAGAGGGCACCTGGCGTCTGTTACATGAAGGAAGTCAGTCCTGAAAAGATGCCCAGGGAGTCTCCTCTTAAAACGCGCTCGAACGGCACTGCCGTTCCCATCTGTGAAAACCCACATTTACTCCAATGGCCTCTGGGGACTCGTCGGTCCACTGAGAACCGTCTCTGGTGAGAAAGCCGTTGATGGAGACAGCTCCGCGTGCCTGTCGGTTGGCACTCCCACACTTCAGGCACAAAGGCAGCGGGGACGGGCCAGCAGAGGCCACGTCTACTACGGACCCTACGGTGGGCCTGCGGTTGATATCTGGTGGCTCCTGGAGTCTCCTCTGCCGGCTCTATCTCAGGGTTAGAGCCACAGCAAGCACACCACGGCAACCAGAAGTACGTGGCAGGTGCCGGCTGAAACCCTGCGTTAATTTACTGGATCCTACCAACAAACAACCTGTGTCCCCTAGAAAGGTTGGCCAGCCCATTTGTCTGGATTCACCCAACAGATCAGGAGTCAAACGTAATCTGTCCAAGGACGAGAGAGCTCACGCTGAGGTTCAGGAGATACTGAGTCCAGACTCCAGCGCGAGCTCTGCTGTAAGTTCCACACTGAGCCCCCATGAGCTGCTCGAAACCCAGGAGGTAAGCACATCCTCCATTTCACAGAAGAGGGCCAAGGGTAGGGTGCATCCCCCCCCTCAAGGCTCTCACACTTTTTCAGAGACCAGTCTGAACCCTCACCTCCAGCACTGGGAACCGTGACCTGCTGTGGAATAAGGTCTCTGCAGGCGAGCTTAAGGACCTCACAGGGGACCCTAAACCCAATGCAGGGTGTTCTCGGAAAGAAGAGGAGGCTCTGACAGGGCCCCAGGGGAGAAGGAGGTGTGAGGACAGAGGCAGAGACCGGGGTGATGCTCCACAGCACAGAAACACCAGGAGTTAAGCCAGGGGAGGAAGGAAGCCCCCCGCACCCCGTCCCCCTGCTGCCCACCCCCCCACGCCCCCATCCCCCCCACGCCCCCATCCCCCCACCGTCCCCCCATGCCTCCATCCCCCCCAACCCCACACAGCCTCTGCAGGGGGCCCGGCCCAGCTGACGCCTTGATTCCGGACCCCCGGCCTCCAGAGCTGAAAGAGAATGCGGTTCTGTTCCTTTCTAAGCCGCGTGGTTGGCAGTGATGTTTTACAGCCGTCCTAGGAAACCAATGACCAATTCACCTGGCAGATCTGCTTGACACCAGGCCAGAACGAAGCAGGCAGGAAGACGTGGCGGGAGACTGGGGCCCAAACGTACTGTTTTTTCCCTTCTGCCCACCCACAGACTTCTGCTTTGAACTCAACCCAAAACCAGCCATAGAGGTTAGCAGCATGAAATGCCAGCACGCTTAGAATATGTATCACCAGCTTCTTAGAATATGCTTACCTAACTCGAGGCTTTAGGCTGTTGGTCTTAATTTGATGACGCATACCTCTGCAATCTCAGAGTTACAATAACTTATTTTGGAGGAGAGACTATAATAGCACTGGGCTTTTTTTTTTTCCTTTCCCTTTTAAAAAGGCAAATCCATTTTTTTAAAAAAGAATGAAAAATACTCATCACCTAGAACCCTACCGCCTTAATAGAATTATTTCTCATTGAAAAAAACTACCTCTCAATTAAAATAATTTCCTCTGCTCCTAACCAGGCAAAGTGATTTTTTTTTTTTTTTTTGGTGGGGGGGATGGGGGCTCATTTAACTAAACATTAACCCAGGAATTGTTTGATTTCCATAAAGGATATGCAAGACCAGCACTATAATTCTGTAAGAATGTTTTCCTGAAGGAAACTAACCATTGACTGTGACTTCCTTCTGGGTGTCACCTTGAGGCTCAGGGGAATGCGTTCATTCTGCAGAGACTCAACACCTTCTCATCCACCCTCATCCCAAGCAACTTGCTGTGTTTATGAGTCCCCAAGACAGAAAAAGATCAGGATTCAGAGTCTGGAGCCATTAAACATAAAAGTGTCACTCACATGTGGAATCTACTTTTTAAAAATGATATAAATGAACTTACTTACAAAACAGAAGTAAACTTACAGATATCAAAAACAAACTTATGGTTAGCAAACAGTAAGGGTGGTGGGGGGATAAATTACGAGCTTGGGGTGAACACAGACTCACCACTACATGGAAACAGATAACCAGCGAGGACCTGCTGCGCAAGGGAGCTGTATGCAGTCCTCTGTGATGACCTCTATGGGAAAACAGCCCGGAAAAGGATGGAGACTGTGCACGGGCTTCCGTGGTGAGGAACGCGCCTGCGGATGCGGAGAAGGAAACGGCAACCACTCCAGGATTCTTGCCTGGAGACTCCCATGGGCAGAAGAGCCCACACACATGAAATGGGAAAACCAGCTCTCATGCTTCTTTCAGAGATCGGTCTGAATCCTCACCTCCAGTTTTACATGTGACTGAATCCCTTTGCTGTATACCTGAAACTAACACAACATTTTAAGTCAAATAGACTCCAATACAATTTTAAAAATAATAAAAATAAGTAGAGGGGGTTGCCTTGCCTTCCAGATTTATTTCCTCTTCTTGTGTTATTGCACTAGTTAGGACGTTCAAGATGATGTTGAAAAACAGTGGTGAAAAGGAACATCATGATCTTGTGTTGTTCCTGATCTTAATAGGAAAGTTTCAAGTTTCTCACCATCATGTATGATGTTAGCTGTAGGTTTTTTGAGTATTCTTGCCTGGTGAATTCCATGAACAAAGCCTGGTGGGCTACAGTCCATGGGGTCACAAAGAGTTGGATACAACTGAGCAACTAACTCTAACTAATACAAATTCATGTATTACAACTGAGAGCAAAGGCTTAAACAGTACATTTACACATTAAATTCCTGTTTTTATTTATCAAGGTAAAAAAAATAAGTAGAACAATGAGATAGGACAGGAAATTGTCAAATCATGTAGCAATACTCATGAGGTATTTCCCCCCAGATCTCTCATCTAACACGTAGCTCACCCAGTGTCCGACATCTGAGAGCGTCAGCTGTCTTTGGGCACCCTTCCTATCGCCATCTCCATCTCACAGAAGATGAAGCAGACCCAGGAACACAGCTCACCCAGAGACACAGAGGTCGGGGCCAGGGCTCCGACACGCCGCCTGAGCCATCCAAATGGACGCGATCAGCTCACGCCCAGAACACACGTAAGCACTTAAAACCTCGGCTGAGTCAAGTTGATGTACGGCAGAAACCAACACAATACTGTAAAGCAATATCCTCCAGTTAGAAATAAATAAATTGAAAAAAAAGTTATAGAGCGATTCCCTCTCACGTATGGTTAACAGGGAAAAAAAGGCGGAATAACATGTTGTGAAAAGAGAACATCATGTGAGTGTTACAGTTCAGGGCCCATAAGCCTCTCTGATTGGAGCCCCTGGGCTCTGGGCCTCGCCTACGGCCGCATCCGCCCTGGGCCATAGAGTTTAGAGGATGCGGCAGAGACAAACGTTCCACTTACTTCTAGGAACACGTGATAAGCTGAGAATTACAGAAAAAATCAACACCCCAAATTTCACCCAAGATGTACGTTGTCCTGCAGACCGTGTGAGTCCATCCGTATGAAGTTCAAACACAGGCAGAGCTAATCCAGCCCGTGGGTGAGGAGCGCCATCACCTTCCTGCGGGGGCACAGAGAGGAGGGCTGGCGCAGGTGGCACGGGCGGTTCCGCTGCTGAAAACCCACTGAGCTGCACGCATGTGAAACGCTTGGTTCTGAAGGTCAGTGGGAGTGAAAGTCGCTCAGGCGTGTCCGACTCTTTGCGACCCCGTGGACTATAGAGTCCATGGAAATCTCCAGGCCAGAATACTGGAGTGGGAAGCCTTTATCTTCTCCAGGGAATCTTCCCAACCCAGGGATCGAACCCAGGTCTCCTGCATTGCAGGTGGATTCTTTACCAGCTGAGCCACCAGGGAAGCCCAAGAATACTGCAGTGGGTAGCCTATCCCTTCTCCATCGGGTCTTCCCGAACCAGGAATGGAACCAGGTCTCCTGCGCTGTGGGAGGAATCTTCACCAGCTGAGCTACCAGGGAAGTCCCGAAGATCAGTAGACGCTCATATCAATATATGTAAGTGGCTGGCATCGCACACTTGGCTCTGCAGAAGCTGATGTGTTTGTTCTCAGACCTCTGAGGGGTCAAGAAGGCAGGGAGCTCTGGGGGTCCCAGCCCACACACTGCCCCGTGGTCTCCGTGCACAACCAGGGTACGAAGGCCCACAGGGAGAGACAGGAGGGCCAGCCCCTGTCCACCCCACCCTGCTGGCTCCCCGAGCACAGCAGAGCTCTGGGGTCCCAGTGATCAGAGTGGGAACACCGCTGGGGTGGACCGGCCGACCGTCAGGAAACCTCCTGGCTCCTCAAGGATGTGAGGCTGCTCCATCGTCTATTAAGGAAATGGAAATTTTAGCTTTAATCACAGACTGGGGTTCCCCACAAGGAATTGATTTCATTCAGGGTCTAAGCTCAGAGTCATTCATGATGCTTGAACTGGCACGGCGGGCGCCCGGGGCCGTGGCAGTGGGCGGGGGCCACTGCTGTGGGGGAGGGTGGGGAGGGGTCAACTCTGAACAACAAGGGGAGTGGGGACTCAGCCGAAGAGCAGGCGGGGGTCACGGACGGAAAACTTCCAAAAAGGACCATCACGCAGGAGGGAGTGGGGCTTGGCTGAACCCACCTAATAGGATGCTCGCGGAAGGCAGGCCAGGACATCACGGGGGTGGTGGGGATGGGGTCTCCATCAGCCCTCGAGGGCGCTCAGACTCTGGCGAAGCTGACTCAGCCGGATTCAACAAAGGCCCTGATGATGGCGCCAAGAATGCAAAAGCGACCGCCCCCACCCTGGTCACCCTGGTCTCTGGGACGTTGACGCCCGGGTGCTCTGGGCCCAAGGGTCTTTCACCGTCCTTTAAACCCTGTGACTGCAGACTGCTGAGACCACGAGCCACTGCTCTCTGCGGAGGAACAGTCCCCAGCTGTGCGGGGACAGAAATGAGAGCAGGAAGCACCCCCACTTCGTGACCACCTCCAGGCCCCGGAACCCAGCCCAGCCCCCCTGCCTACCCTCCTGAGGCCCCAATCTGCTCATTTGTACACGACAAGCTCGGCAATCAAATGAGATTTCGAGTCTGGTCAAGTTGTACATGGATATCAAATTTCCCTTGTCCTGTGAACAGCAGAAATGAAATTTCAGCGTGAAAAAGGTCCTCAAGCACCCTGCAAAAATCAGTAGGGAGAAAATTACAGGAGGAGTGAAGGGCCACAGACTTTGGCGCTTCAAAAGGCCTTTACTTCAAATTAGACAGTGGCCCCGAACCACTCCAGCTCTCCCTTCATCGTAATGATATCTGTAAGTAGGGGCTTAAGTCTTTCTCATGCTTGAAATTAACTTCATGAGGCTGGAATCCAAGCTGCTTTGCGCCTTGTCAGTCACCACAGAAGCTGGTGCTGTGACTGAAAAGGAATATTGGTTCATTCCTCGATGCAAACATCCTTCATCAAGGTACAGCAATGACACACGTGAGACCAGCATCCTAGCGTTAACACTGGGCTGTGAGTGGTTTTCCGTGCTGTGACACAGTCTTCCTAGCCACCTTTGCACAAAGGTCCGTCTAGACAAAGCTATGGTTGTTCCAGTGGTCATGCACGGATGTGAGAGTTGGACCATAAAGAAAGCTGAGTGCTGAAGAATTGATGCTTTTGAACTGTGGTGTTGGAGAAGACTCTTGAGATTCCTTGGACTGCAAGGAGATCAGACCAGTCCATCCTAAAGGAATCCAGTCCTGAATATTCATTGGAAGGACTGATGCTGAAGCTGAAACTCCAATACTTTGGCCACCTGATGCAAAGAGCCGACTCATTGGAAAAGACCCTGATGCTGGAAAAGACTGAAGGCAGGAGGAGAAGGGGACAACAGAGGATGAGATGGTTGGATGGCATCACCGACTCGATGGACATGAGTTTGAGCAAGCTCCAGGAGTTGGTGATGGACAGGGAAGCCTGGCATGCTGCAGTCCATGGGGTTACAAAGAGTTGGACACGACTGAGCAACTTTCACTTTCAGCTACTGGATGATGTTGTGGGCACGAAGTTGTGGCTGACTCTTTGCAACCCTATGCACTGTGGCCCGCCAGGCTCCTCGGTCCATAGGATTCCATAGGCGAGAATATGGCAGTAGGGTAGCCATTCCCTTCTCCAGGGGATCTTCCCAAACCAGGGATCAAACTCCTATCTTCTGCATTGCAGGCACACTCTTTACCATCACAGCCACCAGGGAAGCCCCTACATTTTGCCAGATTCATCTCCAAAAAGGCATTGTGAACTCACAGGCCACAGACAAGATGCAAGGTGTATTTCACCTCCCTTATCGACCCAGGGCACTGTGATTTCATTAGTTTAATAAGGAGGATCTTATTTTACATGCTTTCCTATCCTCGAGTCTGTTTCTCTAGATGTTTATTTACAAGCAGTATTTCATCTTCTGAGAAGGTGGAATACTTCTGTGAGCAGGGTGTATGTGCTGGTGGGCGGCCATGGTCCTTTTAAATGAAAAATACTACCTAGGAGGCTAATATTAGCAAAGTACAAAGTCAAAGAGGAAAGTTATGTTTTGTTATAAATGCTCATAAACATTTTTCTAATAACCCATCCCCTGAAGTTTGAGTTACTTTTTATTTATTCTTCACATTTGACATTGTCAGAATTTTCTGTACTGAGCACCATTTAAAAAAAAAAGAAAAGACACTTTCAGACTGAGGGGAAGAAAAGAAGGTTGTATTTAGATACTCCTTTTTTCTTTCTGTTCTAACAGATTGATAACCTAAGTGTCTCCAATTTCAGCAGGAGGGGAACAGATCAGGAGTTCTTGGGGGTATTAGAGATACAGTCTGAGATTCCAAGGTTGTTCTCTCTTTACCGGTTCAAAATGCCTCATCTTCCACTCGTATAACGCCAGGGCATTTCAGAAGCACGGGCTCGTCTGCCGAGGGCAGGGCCGTGACACCACCTCCTGACTGGTGAGCTCGCCTTGGAAGAAGGCTGGCGCGCGCTGTAATGACCTTCTCATTTCCCAGTTACACCACTGGTTCAACTCTTAAGCCAAATGTTTCTCAAAAAACGTCTTGAGAGATTCATGGAAAAGTTCCTCTGCAGACAGAACAGGTTTTCCCCCAAACTCATAAAAACAACTGTGTCCTTTTTAAAGCCAGCAGTCCTCAAAAGCTCTTCCAGCGTGGCGAGGAGGAAATGCTACACTTCAGGTCAGAATTTCGAGAAACTTGCTTCATGCTGGGGGTTTTCCTGAAGTCGTTATTCGTATTTTTCAAAGGTACTCAAAGCACAATGTTTGTTCTGAAAACTATAAATTCAACTGGAGGTTAATCTATCACACCGAGAGGTATTAGAGGTTTGGCTGAGTCCAAGATCCCAGAAGGCTGGACCACAGGCCCTGACTTCCTTCAGCTTGCATCCCCATCAGTGCTAAAGAGCCCACTCCCCACGGACACGGACGCCAAGCCCCAGCACACGGAATGAACAGGCCCCACGCTGTAACACGGAGAAACGGCTACCCCAGCTTTCCACTCAGTCAAAGAGACCTACCCGCCGACTCCCTGCGTCAAACACAGCGACCTCCCTTTATCTATCATATATATAAAGGTTCAGCGGAAGGGTGTATTTGCAGGAATATATGTCTGCTGCTGAACAACAATTCTAACCCCCCTGGCCTGGATCAATAGTCTATTTTCTTAGAGCAACCATTTTCAAAGAATTCACTCAGGAAGGTTGTTCAATTAAAATGAACAATTAAGCTGTGGGTTTTCTTCTCCTCAGTTAGATATATTTCTTCTGATCAATTCATTTGACTAAAGGTTCCAAATTAGCTTTTTCTTCCATCAAAAAGAACATTCCAAGCATCGGTGATAAGAGTTAAACTGATTATGCAGTGTGAAACTTCACTCCTAATGGGGCATAATGATTTGTTAACAGGCAAATAATTAAATTTAAACGTGAGTGTGTGTGTGTGTATGTGTGTTCCGTCACTTCAGTTACTTAGCTGCTTCAGTCGTGTCTGACTCTTTGTGACTCCATGGACTGTAGCCCGCCAGGCTCCTCTGTCCATGGGAGTCTCCAGGCAAGAATACTGGAGTGGGTTGCCATGCTCTCCTCCAGGGGATCTTCCTGACCCAGGACTGAACCAGAGTCTTCTGCGTCTCCTGCACTGCAGGGGGATTCTTCACTACTGAGCCACCCGGGAAGTCCTTCAGTTCAGTTCAGTCGCTCGGTCGTGTCTGACTCTTTGCGACTCCATGAACCGCAGCACACCAGGCCTCCCTGTCCATCAACAACTCCTGGAGTTTACCCAAACTTGGGAAGTCCTAAACATATCTGTATATACTGACAAAAATTACTTTAGAGAAAGGGAATTCCCTGGTGGCCCAGGACTCTGTACAGTCACTGCCAAGGGCCAAGTTTGACCTCTGGTCAAGGAAGTGCGGGGCTCCCCGGGAGGTGCAGCAGTAAAGAATCCATCTGCAATGCAGGAGATGCAAGAGACACAGGTTCAATCCCTGGGTCTTCCACTGGCGAGAGTATGGTAATCCACACCAGTGTTCTTGCCTGGAGAATCCCATGGACAGAGGAGCCTGGTGGGCTGCAGTCCATGGGGTCGCAGAGTCAGACACGACTGAAGTGACTGAGCGGGCACACAGGAAAGGAAGTGAGATCCCGTAAGCTGTGAGGTGTGGCCAAAAGAAGGAAAAGAAATATAACAGAGCCCCAAAATTCCCTGAAGTAGCTCCTCTCCTGTATACCCAGCCATCCCGCGTGGCCGGCCAATAACATGAAAACGCAGAAATAAGTGCACGTGATCTGCAATGTGACCGGGACAAGAGAATTCTACACATTAAAATTTCTCCAAAATTCCTCCACTGCACGGACTGCTTTTGACTGTGCTTTGGTTTTCACACCTCATGTGTCTGAGCCTTTAATAAGGAAATTTAGGACACGTGTGTGTGATTAGCAGCTCACTGGGACGTGTGAACCATGCTGCAGACGTACGACTCCACTGTCACAGTTTACAAACCGCGCGGTTCACCTCGCTTCACGCCCCGCAGCCTCAGACACGGGGAGCGACGTCCACGGGCAGCTTGACCACTGTCTGAGATGGGGGGCGGGCACCTTGGAGAGCGCCTCCCCCCAGCCCCATCAGGACTGGAGGCTGAAACAGGACCAGGGCTCCCGGCTTCCAGCCCAGAGCCCATCCCACTGGATTCAGCGCGATGTCAATCGTGGCGAAAATTCGGTTCCCACCATTCGGGTGGGAAAGTTTATAACTAAGTCCTCAGCTCTAACGAAGTGGCTCTATTAAGACATGCGTATAATTTTATTAACAAGAAGAAATGCGCCAAAACTGAAAAGGATGGCGGGGAAGCCTGAAAGAACTGAAAGTCTTTCTCGACCAAGCGTTTTGGCAATGCCATAATCGAGCTCTCTTTCCTGAGACACTAACGGAGTCTGGGTCGGGAAGATCCCCAGCGTGGAAAATGGCAACCGACTCCAGTGTTCCTGCCTGGAGACGTCCATGGACAGAGGGGCCTCCAGTCAGAGTCAGACATGACCGAGCAACCCAACAACAACAGAAGCAAACCCAAGGCCCCCAGTGTGAGGGCGTTGCTAAAACAAACCTCCGTTAACACCAACAACACATTCACCTCACGCACAGGTCACAACCCACACCCCGCCCCGTCCCGTGAGCTCCTCCTGGTGTGTCCACACCCCACCCCATCCCATGAGCTCCTCCTGGTGTGTGCACACCCCGACACCCTGTCCCATGAGCCCCTCCTGGTGTGTGCACACCCTGCCCTGTCCCGTGAGCCCCTCCTGGTGTGTGCACACCCCGCCCTGTCGCGTGAGCCCCTCCTGGTGTGTGCACACCCCGCCCTGTCCCGTGAGCCCCTCCTGGTGTGTGCACACCCCGCCCTGTCACGTGAGCCCCTCCTGGTGTGTGCACACCCCAACACCCTGTCGCGTGAGCCTCTCCTGGTGTGCGCACACCCCGCCCCATCCCATGAGCCCCTCCTGGTGTGCGCACACCCCAACACCCTGTCGTGTGAGCCTCTCCTGGTGTGCGCACACCCCGCCCCATCCCATGAGCCCCTCCTGGTGTGCGCACACCCTGACACCCTGTCCCGTGAGCCCCTCCTGGTGTACGCACAGCCCGACACCCTGTCCCGTGAGCCCCTCCTGGTGTGCCCACACCCCGCCCTGTCCTGTGAGCCCCTCCTGGTGTGTGCACACCCCGCCCTGTCCCGTGAGCCCCTCCTGGTGTGTCCACAGCTCGACCAACAGTCAGAACCCCAGGGCCTCTTCCAGGCAGCCACCGTCCCCTGAAAGCAGTATTGACGAGTTTTGACTTTTATTCAACTTTATACATTGAGCTGGCCAAAAAATTTGTTCTGGTTTTTCGTAAGCTATTATTGAAAATCCCGAACAAACTTTCAAGCCAACCCAACGTGTGAAAGTGAAAGTGTTAGTCGCTCTTTGGGACCCCATGGACTATAGCTCGTCAGGTTCCTCTCTCCACGAGATTTTCCAGGTAAGAATACTGGAGGGGGTTGCCATGCTCTCCTCCAGGGGATCTTCCCAACCCAGGGATGGAACCCAGGTCTCCAGCATTCCAGGCAGGTTCTTTTCCATTGAGTGACCAGGGAAGCTCTACATATATGGAGTCACAAGACCATGTTTCTGTCCCACGTAGCAGGACTTTCACGCAACGTGATACACGGCTGCACCACAGGGCAACGCAGACACGGGGCACTGCCCGGGGGGAGCAGCTGGGCTGTTTCCGGCTCAGGACACTGTGTCCAACACCTGGCTTTTGGGACAGGTGGGCGCCTGTTTCTTCTGGGCAGGCCTCTCGGAGCAGAACTGCTGGGTCCCAGGGTTGTTACTGACGGGTTTCCATAGCGGCTGCCCCAGTCCAGGACTGGGTGTTTTTTATTTTCTTTCTTATGAGAGGTACAGCTATCTTGTTACAGCTTCAGATTTGCAATCCCCTGGTGGTTACTGATGGAGAAGGCAATGGCAGCCCACTCCAGTACTCTTGCCTGGAAAATCCCATGGACGGAGGAGCCTGGTAGGCTGCAGTCCATGGGGTCGTGAAGAGTCGGACATGACTGAGTGACTTCACTTTCACTTTTCCCTTTCATGCATTGGAGACGGAAATGGCAACCCACTCCAGTGTTCTTGCCTGGAGAATCCCAGGGACGGGCGGCCTGGTGGGCTGCCGTCTATGGGGTTGCACAGAGTCGGACACGACTGAAGCGACTTAGCAGCAGCAGCAGCAGATGATTACTGAGGTCCCACATTTCCCCATTTATTGTGCAATTTTGCACCTTCCTGTACAAAGTATGCAGGTTCACTTCCTGTCTTCCAGAGACTGTTTTTCCGTGACTGTTCTGTAGGAGTTCTTTTATTCTGGACGCAAGCACTTCAGCACGTGCAACATCTTCCCTCACCCTCCCTTGCCATTCCCTCTCTCAGTGTCGTAATGAAGAGAAGCTCTCAATCTTATCGTGCTCCAATGTGTTCATCTTCTCCTTTTTGTGGTTGGTGCTTTTCCTCCTGTTTAAACACGTATTCTTCTCTGCCATTTGATTTTCTAGAACCTTCAGTTTTAAAATTAGACTTACCATCTATCTGGAATTGGGTTTTGTGTTCAGTGGGACTCAGTGGGCCAGGATACTTTTTATACATGGATTTTACATTGTCCCAGCCTCAATTAATAAAAAGACTATCCACCTCCCCTCTCACCCTGCTCAGCAGTTGAAGACACAGCCATGAACATGCTGACCTTAAGCATACACAGAAAAAACTCTCAAAGACCCCAAGTTTTCACCTAAATATCCTTGCACAAGTCCTGTTGCAACATGAAAGCAGAAGCCCAAAGATGGAAGAAAAGCTTTGTTCTCAATTCTGCCGCTTCATACAAAGTGTTCATTTCCCTGGCTGGTAAGTTTAGACAATAGAACATGAGGAAATGACTTTTAAATAATCTCAAAATGAAGAGATTATAATGTCATTTTGTACCACAAGGAACTCCTTGTGTATCTCAAAGTCCATTTCTTAAATTTCATTTAAAAAACATCCCTACTTCATTAACTTCCCAAAAGCTATTCCAAAAAGCCTTGCGTCTCGGGGAGCAGTGACTGGCTGTCTAAGTTAAAGATGATCAGACTTCTGCAAGGCAAGCCTTCCTGGTCTCTGAGGCCCTCACATAAAACGTGCATTTCTGAGTGAGAGCCAGACTCCCTTCCTTAATCCACAGGCTCCTTTCTCACCTGCGACACCCAACAGCACCGCCCAGAACAAGCTCAGGACCCAGAGGGGAAAACGCTGACCTCTGTGGAAAAGGAGACTGCATTTCTAGTTTTTGAAAGTGAGTGAAAGCGTTAGTCACCCCGTCGTGACTGACTCTTAGCGACCCCATGGACTCCTGTCTCTATGGATTTCCCAGGTAAGAATACTGGAGCTGATTGCCATTTCCTTCTTCAGGGGATCTTCCTGACCCAGGGATCGAACCCGGGTCTCCTGTGTTGCAGGCGGGTTCTTTACCCTCTGAGCCACCAGGAAAGCCCTTCTATTTTCACATACCACCCAGGATGTTAACCTTTTCCTTTACGTTTAGTGCTTTTGTATGTTCTATTGGTGACTTTTTCCAGTGAACACACAGACAACAGTCCTCGGTGACTCATCGCTTTTTACCTTCCTCATCCACTGGCTCACTAAGACTCTGCTATCTCACCGTTAAGGCATGAACTCAGATTTTTGGACTTCCTCCCATCTGATGCTCATTTCTTAGATATGAAGAGTTTCAAATATTTCTGAGATGAACATCACACTGAAACCTTCCAAATCACGGAGTACCTTGGCATCAAGTTATCACGTGTCTAGTTCTGGGGTAACCTTTGACCCCACCCTTTATGTGCTGTTATGGAGGAGCCACTTTCCATTTCCCTGAAACCGTGAGGAACAGAGGGCAGGGCAGGGAGAGGGGGCAGTCAGGTCCTGGGTTGGGGAAGGGGAGGAACCAAAAATCTACCAACTGCCAGGTCCAACTGGTGGCTCAGCTGGTAAAGAATCCGCCAGTAATGTGGGAGACCTGGGTTCAATCCCTGGGTCAGGAAGATCCCCTGGAGGAGGGCATGGGAACCCACTCTGGTATTCTTGCCTGGAAAATCCCACAGACAGAGGAGCCTGGCGGGCTACAGTCCATGGGGTTGCAGTCGGCCACGACCGAGTGACTAAGCACACAATCCCCCAGAGCATCCTGGCCGCTGCACGGAGGTGGCAGCTGTGTGGAAGGAGTGGGTGCGAGGCGTAGCCTGGGGGCAGAGCTGCAGGTGGCCTGGGAGGACCTTTGCCCTCTTCGGGACCAGCAACAGCCTTTCTTCACGTCGTCAATCTGGTAACTCACCAGCAGGGGTCAGTCTCCTGCGCCATCCCAGCCACAGCCACTCGGGACCTTTCTGGAAGTTGTCCTGAGGCCGCACCAGGTCCTGCCCACCTGGTCTTTTAGTTGCCACAGCGCCCTCTCCTGGTCTTTTCATTCAGTCACCACAGCGCCCTCTCCTGTGTGCTCAAAACTGACATTTCATATTCTGAGAAAGGAGCTGCCTACATGCATCCTGAATTTTTCACACTGCACAGAGGGGATGAGGACAGGAGTTCAATGTCACCCACGCAGCCTCCTTACTCTTTGACACTGACCTACAACAGAAGAAAGGCTTGCCTTTTGCATGTGTTACACGCCAGGTACAGTGTGGACTCCCACTCACAAGAGAAGATGGTTGTCGGCCGAGGGGCTCAAGAGCCCTCTCCAGCACCACAATTGGAAAGCAGCAGTTCCTCGGTGCTCAGCCTTCTCTGTGGTCTGACTCTCGCATCTGTAGGTTCCTCCCTGTCTTTTCATGGCTGACAGCTCTTTCTAGCATCACTTGAGAGCTCTTTCTTTTTATCACTCAATAATAATCCACGTCTGGATGGGTCACAGTTTATCCAGCCACCCACTGAAGGACATTTTGGTTGCTTTCAAGTTAAAAAAAAAAAATTTTTTTTGGTTTCCTACAGATTTCACTCTTGATGTCCTGAGCTAAGAAGGGCCATGAAAAATACCATTCTATTTGCCCTGTTGACTTGGGTCTGAAGAATCCAGACTCTGGGGCTGTGCCAGCCAGTTTGGGAGCTGCGGGTCCTGTGATGCTGGGGCACTTGCAGTGTGGGTGGTCTGAAAGGAGTTGCGTGTGATGTCTGTGAAAAATACACATCAGATTTCAAAGACATCCTGTAAACAAGAACGTGAAGTATCATTAATAGCTTAACAGTGATTATTGAGGAAATGACAGGTTTTTAAATACACTGGATTAAATGAAGTATATTGACATTGTGCTGCTCCTACTGAGTCACTTCAGTCGTGTCCGACTCTGTGTGACCCCAGAGAAGGCAGCCCACCAGGCTCCTCCGTCCCTGGGATTCTCCAGGCAAGAACACTGGAGTGGGTTGCCATTCCCTTCTCCAATGCATGAGAGTGAAAAATGAAAGTGAAGTCGCTTCAGTCGTGTCCAACTCTGTGTGACCCCACAGACGGCAGCCCACCAGGCTCCTCCGTCCATGGGATTCTCCAGGCAAGAGTACTGGAGTGGGGTGCCACTGCCTTCTCCATATTAACATTGTACCAGTTTCTTATTTTTGAAATGTGCCTACTAGAATAATTTAACTTACCTACGTGGCTCATGTTACATTGCACTGAGCAGGTCTGCTAGAAAAATAATGCTTGTCTACCACACTCCTTCAAGCCATGCACTGTTCAAATACTTGAGATAAGTTAGTGACTTAAAGAAACAAAGACCCACGACTTCGTGGGTTTTAGCACATTTAAGTTTGAATATAATTGAATTCAAGAATGTCAAGTCAAGCCCCTTGGACTGCAAGGAGGTCAAACCAGTCAATCCTAAAGGAAATCAACCCTGAATATTCACTGGAAGGACTGATGCTGAAGCTCCAATACTCTGCCCACCCGATGTGTAGAGCAAATTCATTGGAAAAGACCCTGATGCTAGGAAAGACTGAGTACAGAAGAAGTGGCAACAGAGGATGAGATGGTTGGATGACATCATCAACTCAATGGATGTGAGTTTAAGCAAACTCCGGGAGATGGTGAAGGACAGGGAACCCTGGTGTGCTGCAGTCCATGGGGCCTCAAAGAGTTGGACATGACTTAGTGACTGAACACCAAAACGGTGAAAGAAGCCAATGTGAAAAGGCTAACGACTGTCTGATTGCAACTATGAGACTTTCCAGAAGAGGCAAAACTATAGAGACAATAAAAAGACCAGTGACTTCCAGGAGTTAAGGGAAGAGAGAGGAGCAGGCGCACGGAGGACCTCCAGGGCAGCGAAAGCACTCTGTAGGACAGTGATGATGGACACACTTGAGCCGCCTTGGTCACAACCCACAGACTGATAGATAAGACTGATAGATACAACACAAGGAGGGGAGCCTAATGTACTCCCGAACTTCAGTCAACGTAATAACAACGTATCAACACTGGCTCAATTATAACAGAGACACCAGGCAACGCAGGGTGTGAGGAATGGAGCAAACAGTGCGAGGGGTGGTGACATGGAAACCGCCTCCCAATTCTCTGTAAATCCGAGAACGCTGCCCCTACAATAGCCAATCAGCTTTCAACACGCGTACAGTATGAAGAAGCTACAACAGCTGGTGGACTCCCCAGAAACCATGGGGAAATCATCATTCCATCCTGAATCAAAGAAAAAAAAAGTCCCTCTGTCAAAGCCTCCCTGAGCTGACTCGTGGACACTCGCTGTGCCCCAGAGACCATGCGTCTGGGACAGACAAAGCACTGCCCACCTGGCTTGCAGACAGCTGAATCCCAGGTGAGTCCTGCCTCCCTGGTTTGTTCCCAGCCATGTGCTGTGGACAACTAACTGTTCTCTGCCCTCATTTTGGTCACCCCCAAAACAGGGCTAATGCTGGGGCTTCCCAGGTGGTTCAGTCCTGCTCATGCAGGAGACAAAAGAGATGCGGGTTGAACCCCAGGGTTGGGAAGATCCCCTGGAGGAGGGCATGGCAACCCACTCCAGTGTTCTTGCCTGGAGAATCCCATGGACAGAGGAGCCCGGAGGGCTACAGTCCATGGGGTCACAAAGAATCAGACACAACTGAAGTGACTTAGCGTGCAATAAACCTCTTAAGTTGTTCCATTTAGAGCATTTCTCACAGGACGGAACATATACTAAGTTTTAAAAATACATTTCGCGTACACTGGAGTATCTGAGAACACCAGCTGGTGGACACAAAAGACTCGCGGGCCCAGAAGAGTCCTGGGTGCCTCGCTGGGGAGGCGTGACCTGGGCCAGTGGCGGCTTTCCTTCTGTTTGTCTCCATCACGTGCTGGGTGCCTCCCAGGTTGCCCTGATGCATCTGAGAAATGGCTACTTCTCTCGTACACCTTTAAGCAAGAGGCAGCACCAGGCTGCCAGGCTGCCAAAAACTCTGCGGGGTTTGGCAACAGCTCCAGGGCGGAGCCTTCCCGAACCAGCAGAGAAGACCTGAAGGTACACCTGCTCGTCCACCGTTGCTTTCCTGGTGATTGTTTTTTGTTTTTTTACTGTGGTAAAACATATAACCATTGAAACCATTTTAAAGTGATCAGCACAGTGGTGTTAAGGACCTTCACCTTGCACAGCATTAAGTATGCTGTGCAACCATCGCTTCCATCCACTCCCAGAACGTTGTCATCACCCCCAACTGGAACTAACAACAAGTTCACGTGAAGTCTTCACGACCCTCTCCCCCAGGCCCCCGGGCCTCACTGCTCCACTTTGTGTCTATGGATCTGACTGCTCCGGGGACCTCAGGGAAATGAAATCATACACTGTCCTTTTGTGACTGGCTTTTCACTTAACACGACATCTTCAAGGTTCCTCTGTGTTACAGCATGTGTCAAATTTGCCCGTTTTTTGGCTGCACCTGCGACATATGGGCTCTTAGTTCCTCAGCGAGGGATCAAACCCAGGCCCCTGCAATGGGCGCTCAGAGCCTTAACCACTGAGCCACCAGGGAGGTCCCAGAATTCACTTCCTTTTTAAGGCTGACTACTACTGCACCGTGTGCACGGACCACATCTCATCTCTCCGTCCGTCTGCTGGTGGACACTTGGGCTGCTCACCACTGAGCCACCAGGGAGGTCCCAGAATTCGCTTCCTTTTTAAGGCTAAACACTACTGTACCACGTGGACGGACCACATCTCATCTGTCTGTCCGTCTGCTGGTGGACACTGGGGCTGCTCCCACCTCGTGTCTGCTGTCACTGATGCTGCCAAGGACACGGGTGTGCAAAGATCTTTTCAAGACCCTGGTTCTTTTTCGTTTTGCAATATAAATATCAGTTTATCAACACATTTGCATTATTTCTTTTTAGATTCCACATATAAAGGATGTCATGTGATATTTCTCCTTCTCTGTCTTACTTCACTCAGTACGATTCTCTTCTTTTGGCTATACACTCAGATATGGAGTTGCTGGCTCACACACCTTATTTTTGAGAGAGGCATCATCCCTGGGTATGGAAATGACACACCCTGAGTGATACTATAAATTCGAGGATTCCCTCTCTTCTGATTAGAGAACGTACATTCTCGGTCACACAATTAAAGCTGTTACCCTGCCTCAAGGGTGACATGTGGCTCTCCTCTGCCTGTTGAAGTGTGATGTTTACAAGTCAAAGCAGCATTGAGCTCTTTGAGTTCAGCCAACACACCGACAAGGAAGCTGGATTTCTTCATTAAAACGGGCTAATGAATTCTGTACTCAAGAATTTAAACTCCGACTCAGTTGGTAAACACGAGATCTCTTGACTGAATTAAAAAGCATGTGAAAATGATCCTCTGTGAACAGCTACCCTGCTCCTGCTCCATCAGACTAATCTCACCAGACTAATTTAACAGGCTTCAGAATAGTTTAAAATGATACATTTTGAGGGAAACAGTAGCTCTTGTTCTCCACAGGCCCACTTCTCAGGCAGTTGCCTTGTTAGGACTTTGAAGCCCTAAGGCTTTGGCTGAATCCATAGTTTCTTTTTTCAAAAAAAATCTCCGCTGTGTTGGGTCTTCGCTGGTGCACACAGGCTTTCTGCTCTGTGGTGAACAGGGGCTGCTCCCCAGCTGTGGGCGGGCTTCTCCCGGGGGCTCTTCTCTGGCTGAAGAGCACAGACTCGAGGGCTTGGGTTCAGCAGGTGTGGCTCCCGGGCTCAGCTGCTCCACAGCACGTGGGATCTTCCCAGACCAGGGACTGAACCCGGGTCCCCTACACTGGTAGACAGATTTTTAACTGCTTGACTACCAGGAAAGTCCTGAATCCATATTTCAATGAGATAACCTGCAGGGAAGATCTGAAAGGGGTGGAGCTGAGCAGAGGAGAAGGCAGAATCCTGTGGGGTGACAGCCGACAATCTCTCTGGACCTATGACGGACCCCCTCAAAGGCCCAGGCCACCCGGCCCCCAAACCCGCCTCCTGTCAGGCCCCAGCTTCTCAGCCAAGCTGCACAGAAGAATTACCTACGTGCTTTGAAAGCTCCAAGGCCTGGCACCAACCCAGACCACATGAAAGAAAAACACCAGAGGTGGGCCCAGCATATTTTTAAATCCTACAAAGTGATTTGAATGTGCAGCCTGAACTTAAAAACCAGAGCCGGGAGGAGGTTCGGACTTCCTCTGAATGGGGGTACACAGCCTGCAAACCACTGTTCTGTACAGCATCTCCTCGGACTTTCAGCATTTCCAAGCAGCAGATGGACTCACGCTGTTGCTCCTATTTCACAGATGCGTAAACAAGGATTCTGGGAGGTCGGGTGACATGCCGAGGGTCACACAGGGCACTCGGGGTTGCAGACCCCCAGCCCAGGGCTCCCCACTACACTGAGCTGCTTCACAACTTGGGGAAGCTTCTGCAGACACCAAATACGCCTCAAAAAAAAAAAAAAAAAGAATACCCCGACGGGCCTGAAACACAGACAACCTTTTATATTTCCCTGAGCCTGACGAGCAATGACTATGGAATGTTCCCAATGTTTCACAGAAATGGCATCAATTTCCGTTTGGATTTTATATTTTAAATTGCATTCTCATTTGCTCGTTTTCTTGATTGCCTCCGGGCCCAGCCAAGGTCTCCTGACCCTTTCTCTACATCCTGGATTTACCACCACACACCTCTCCTGGGCATTCAAAATGCGCCTGTGCGCTTTGCATCTCCGGAGGCGGAAGCAGCCCTGCCCGCGCCTGCCTTCTGGCTCTTCAAGCGCAAACGACTGATTTGCTGTGTTTGGGGTCACATCCTCCTCGAAGAAGAACAACGCCCTAAATTAAACCTTCCGTCCCGATCTGAACGGGGGTCATTCACTGTGACACCCCCACCGCCCTCTGTCAGAGCCCCCAGCTCCGCGCCCCCGGGCTCCTCGGGCCGTCCTACAGTCTAGGGATTATTCAAGGAAAAGCAGGGGAACGACACAGAATCGCTGTCCACCGTGAATCCCCAAATATCTCTGGCCCGGCGGCCAGGACTCATTAGACCTGAAGCTGCTTGGCTTCTCATGGAGAGACCGGAGCCCAATTACCGCACCGGCACACAGGGGAATGAGCCGGGTTCCACCAACATTTCACTTTTGAGCTGTTTACTTGAAACAGTCCTGGGGTTCTAACTGGCTTAATCCTTAACCAAATTAATTCCAAAAGGATTTTTAAAATATTAGATGCGAGAAGGAGTTCACGAAGATTTCCAAAAGTATCAACACAAAATTCTCAGGAAAAGAAGGTAAGGGCGCTTCTGCCCAGGGCTTCTCTGCAGCTGTGCCTGAATCTGCCCACGGATCTGGGCTGAATCACCCCCACCTCTCTGAACTCAGCTTCCTTGGCTCTAAGGCAGGGCTGTTAAGGATCCGCCCCCACAGACAGTCTGACTCCAGGGCTCCTTTGCCCAAGGCTCCCAGTACAAGAGTTATAATGGGTCCAGAGGTGAGGGTCGGCGAGCTGGTCCCCCAGAACCCAGAGGGATGGTGCAGTTCAAGGGTGAGATTAAGGGAGCAGGGAGCCGCTCCAGGACCGAGTCCGTCCCGGTGCCCGGCTTCCCGGCACTGCCCCGCCTTGCCCGTCTGCAGGGACCCGTCCATCTGCCTCTAGTAAGAAGCTTTGGACATCGACAGAGAGTGGGTCCAGCCGGAGCCACCCCTGTCATGACCTCCAAGGGACCACCTGGAACTCTGCTGCCATCACCGGGGAGCCTTTACCCTCATTGGTCACCCCACTGCTCCTCTCACGTCCCACCCCCACCCGCACCCAAGTGGGAGTGAGGCCCGACCCCAGCAGAGCTGTGCCCCCGCCCCAGGACAAAGGCCCTCTTGCCTCCCACCAGCGCCGGTGGCACGACTCCCTGCAGCGTCTCGCCACGGTCCAACCGTACCCAGCCCTTTGGCACCAGGCCCGGTGGTGTGGACGACGACTCGTCCACAGACAGCGGGCGTGGAGGGTGGTTTGGGACGGATCAAGCATACTGGCTTTACTGTGCACTCTATCTCTGTGATTGCTACATCTGTGCCACCTCAGACCGTCAGACCTCAGATCCCGGAGACTGGGGACCCCTGACCTGGACCATGGCCTCAGGAAGGGAATGTCTGCTCATGCCCTTCACCATCTTCATGGTGCCCGACGCGCAGCTGCTGTCAGATAAAACACCCGGGGCCTGAACGCAGCACCAACCAAACCCACAACCGTGCGCCTGGGCTCTGAAGCCAGCGGGGAGGGCCCCGCCACGTTCCGGGGACGCTGGGTGCACAGCTGTCCTGGGCGAGGGCTGTGAAGTCCCTGAACATCTCAGGGTCTGGCAGCCAGCGGCTTTATGCAGAGTCGGTAGCTGCACCCTGAGGCCCCAGACACTGGAGGATGTGCGTGCCCGCCGAGACACTCCGACCACATGGGGCGGTGGCCTCGCCTGCTCAGATGGGCCACGGGATCCCATCCTTCTGACTGCAAGTGAGAAAGATAAAACACCCACAAAACGCAGGTGGTGGGACCGTAGGAACAATGGAGTGAAATGGTCTGGCCTATCATAGGTGCACAAACGAGCATCCAGACTGTGTTCTGTTTTTTCTGGCCACATCTCGAGCACTCAAGATCTTAGTTCCCTGACCAGGGATCAAACCTGTGCCCCCTGCACTGGGAGCTTGAAGTCTGACAATGTGTTAGTTTCTACTGTACAGCAGAATGAATCAGCCATATGTATACATATATTCCTAAAGAAAGGCAATGCCAAAGAATGCTCAAACTACCACACAAATTATACTCATCTCACATGCTACTAAAGTAATGCTCAAAATTCTCCAAGCCAGGCTTCAATAGTACATGAACCGTGAACTTCTAGATGTTCAGGCTGGATTTAGAAAAGGCGGAGGAACCAGAGATCAAATTGCCAACATCCGTTGGACAATCAAAAAAGCTAGAGAGTTCCAGAAAAACTACTGCTTTATTGACTATGCCAAAGCCTTTGACTGTGTGGATCACAACAAACCCTGGAAAATCCGTGAAGAGATAGGAATACTGGACCACCTGACCTGCCTCTTGAGAAATTTGTACGCAGGTCAGGAAGCAACAGTTAGAACTGGACATGGAACAACAGACTGGTTCCAAATAGGAAAAGGAGTATGTCAAGGCTGTATATTGTCACCCTGATTATTTAACTTACATTCAGAGTACACCATGAGAAATGCCGGGCTGGATGAAGCACAAGCTGGCATCAAGATTGCCGGGAGAAATATTAATAACCTCAGATATGCAGATGACACCACCCTTATGGCAGAAAGCGAAGATGAACTAAAGAGCCTCTTGATGAAAGTGAAAGAGGAGAGTGAAAAAGTTAGCTTAAAACTCAACATTCAGAAAACTAAGATCATGGCATCTGGTCCCATCACTTCATGGGAAATAGATGGGGAAACAGTGGAAACAGTGACAGACTTTATTTTGGGGGGCTCCAAAATCACTGCAGATGGTGACTGCAGCCATGAAATTAAAAGACGCTTGCTCCTTGGAAGAAAAGTTATGACCAACCTAGATAGCATTATTAAAAAGCAGAGACGTTACTTTGCCAACACAGGTCCGTCTAGTCAAAGCTATGGTTTTTCCAGTGGTCATGTATGGATGTGAGAGTTGGACTATAAAGAAAGCTGAGCACTGAAGAATTGATGCTTTAGAACTGTGGTGTTGGAGAAGACTCTTGAGAGTCCCCTGGACTGCAAGGAGATCCAACCAGTCCATCCTAAAGGAAATCAGTCCTGAATGTTCATTGGAAGGACTGATGTTAAAGCTGAAACTCCAATAATTTGGCCACCTGATGCAAAGAGCTGACTCATTTGGAAAGACCCTGATGCTGGGCAAAATTGAAGACAGGAGGAGAAGGGGACGACAGAGGATGAGATGGTTGGATGGCATCACCAACTCAATGGACATGAGTTTGGGTAAGCTCTGGGAGTTGGTGATGGACAGGGAGGCCTGGCGTGCTGCAATGCATGGGGTTACAAAGAGTCGGACACGACTGAGCGACTGAACTGAACTGAACTGATACATATATAGCCTCTACTTTTGCTGTGTTAGTTTCTAGTGTACGGCAGCATGAACCAGCCACACGTATACATGTATCCCCTCTACTTTTGAATTTCCTTCCCATTTGGGCCACCAGAGTACTGAGCGGAGTTTCCCGTGCTCTCCGAGTTTCTCACTAGCACTCTGTCTTATGCGCAGATCAATAGTGTCTGAGTGTCAGTCCCAGCCTCCCAATCCTCCCCACCACCCCTTCCCCAGGAATGAGTCGTCATGCCCACGGGACTGCCGGGAAGTCCCCAGACTGGCCTCTTACGGCATCTGTTTGAACATGAACTCAATGCCGTTCCTTGGCTAACTCCCACCTCACAGGCCTGCAGAAAATCTACCGAGGTGGGTGGGTCTCCCTCCATCCATTAGGGAAAGCAGTGGAAAAACACTGGGAAAACAGTTCTCCACATTCTGACAGTCTGGGGAGAAGCACCACTGTGTCTGCTGAAGAACTCTGCGGGCTCTGCTCCAAAAGACCCCAAAAGAGACCCTGGCCCTTTGTTAAAACGGGTCAGAAAACCCCAGCCCCGTGTAAAACAGGAGCTACACTTCAGTATCTGAGAGAGCAGTCAGCTCAACAATTATATTGAAATTGTGCATTTGAAAATCCTTATGCACCCCTCTCACTTTTAAGGCTTAAATAATCCATTAGACCAGGTACATCACTCTGTTTTTTGGGGTTTTTTTGTGTCGGAGTTTGCACCCATTTCAAAGAGTAACTGCGGGACCATCAGTGAGCTCAGAAGTGTCAAGCAGTGATCGGCACTTGTAAGTAGAGTGCATGAATAAAATATATTACTAATAAGTTTAGAATTGCAATTTGTACCAAGTTGTCTGTCTTTATGCAACTTGCTTCACAGAGAGGAATCTCTGAATAATTCATTACATCCTCACCCAAGTCTCTTGAAAAATATTGGAAATCCTGTAGCTAATATTCTACCCGTTCCCTGGTGGCTCAGACATTAAAGAATCTGCCCACAATGTGGAAACCCAGGTTGGATCCTGGGTTGGGAAGATCCCCTGGAGGGGTCATGGCAAGCCACTCCAGTTTCTTGCCTGGGAATCCCAGGGATGGGGGAGCCTGGTGGGCTACAGTCCATGGGGTCGCACAGAGTCGGACACGACCGAGGGACTGGCACTAAGGGTTCTCCCTGATCCATTTCCAGCCAGCGAGCCAAGCCCCTGCAGCAGAGTGGGAAGGAAACCACTCAGCTGAGTGTTCCTGGAGACCAGAGGCTGACAACCTTGAGAGATGGCCAAGTCCAGCTTCCAGGCTGCTGGCAGGGATGGTCCTGTGGTCACTCAGACTGGTCTCCGTGTCCCCACCCTGGTCACATGTGGTGCTTCCCCAGGGAGCAGCCAGGCAGACCCTGTCCTCACCCATCGTGGCTCAGAGCCCTGTCCTCACCCATCGTGGCTCAGAGCCCTGTCCTTACCCATTGCGGCTCAGACCCTGTCCTCACCCATCACGGCTCAGAACCCTGTCCTCACCCATCACGGCTCAGAACCCTGTCCTCACCCATCGCGGCTCAAAGCCCTGTCTTTACCCATCGCGGCTCAGAGCCCTGTCCTCACCCATCGCGGCTCAGAACCCTGTCTTTACCCATTGCGGCTCAGAACCCTGTCCTCACCCATTGCAGCTCAAAGGTCTAAAGAGAGCTTTGGGGCATCCCAGGTGGCGCTTGGAGGAGGCGATGGCACCCACTCCAGTCCTCTCGCCTGGAAAACCCTATGACGGAGGAGCCTGGTGGGCTGCAGTCCATGGGGTCGTGAAGAGTTGGGCACGACTGAGCGACTTCACTTTCACTTTTCACTTTCATGCACTGGAGAAGGAAATGGCAACCCACTCCAGTGTTCTTGCCTGGAGAATCCCAGGGACGGGGGAGCCTGGTGGGTGCCGTCTATGGAGTCGCACAGAGTCGGACACGACTGAAGTGACTTAGCAGGTAGCCCTAGTGGTAAAGAATCTGCCTGCCATTGCAGGAGGCTCAAGAGACACACAGGTCTGACCCCTACGTCAGGAATATCCCTGGAGTAGGCGACGGCAGCCTGCTCCAGTATTGTTGCCGGGAAAATTCCCTGGACAGAGGAGCCTGGTGGGCCCCAGTCCACAGGGTCACAAAGAGTCAGACCTGACTGAGGACACTCACACAAAGATAGCTTTGAAACCGTCACACCCTCTTCCTTGGGTTAAATATTTCCATTTCTGTGGCTCCAGGAGTAGACTCTTCAACCGTCTCTTTAAATAATGTATTATGGGCTAAACGCAACTGGATAGCTCCTGCCACCCGACGCCCACGGACACTGTCGCTGTGACAAAAAAAAAAATTTAAGGGATCCTCCCCAGACCTCGGAGCACAGATGTTAAACTCACTGTACATGGCTCCCGGTGCAGATGCATATTTAATCAATGTTTTCTGGTGATAAAAACTAAATCTTGAATTTTTAAAGGGCCTTCAGCGAAAGACTGAAATGTGTTCAAAACGGAATGCTTCCAGGCAGTAAACAGAAACTCAACGCCTGGAGGTGGCCTTGGAGCAACAGCCCAGCCCCAAAGCGGGCCTCGCCTTGGACGGCTGGCCTGGGCGGAGCTGAGCTGAGCCTGCCTTCTCACTGAACGCTTTCTTTTAGGAGAAGGTGGTGGAGAACTGAAAATTCATTTGGCAAAATGAACGGGAAGGCTCTGTATTTAACGATGGGAACAAAAAAATAATTAGTAGCGTTCACTGCCAAGGTCTGACAAACGAAATACTTGATGAATTCTTCTTGGATTTCACATATTTTTTAAACTTAAATAGCATCTGGAGGGGGACACCCTTCCCCTAAGGACAGTCTAAAATCATGGGGCTCGGGCTTTTCCGTAAGATGTCACAGGGAGACCCAGTCAAGCACGCTCTTCCCAGCTCCCTCCAGAGGATTTAGAAAAAACTTGTAAATCAAGTGGGGAGCCCAGGAGACACATTGAGGAAGTGGGGGAGCCAGGAGGCGACAGATGACTCTGCCAACTGCCATCAATGCTCCATGAGTATTTCACGTATTGTTCTCAGACAACAATTCTTTGATGGAACCACATCTGAGGGTAGGGTAGTTCATGATTTAAAATCACTCATCAGATTTTTATGGAATTTGGGCTTTTTCTATATCTCTCTATGTTCAGATGTCCCACTAAAAAGACGCACCTGGGATCAGAGACCTGAGGGACACGTTTTATTCTGCCCGGTGACGGGCGGCTTCCGACCCAGCCCTGGGGAGCTGTCCGCTCCTGGCGCCCACGCTGTCCTTGGACTCCCCTCCTCGAGGGTGAGCGGGGCTGGACTCGGTGACGGTTACTCATTAGTGGAACGAGGCCAAGTATTGGGCTGTCGCCTGTGACTGGCTTACAGGAGACGGACCGAAATCTTGCTGGCGTTTCCTGCTTTCGTTGGCATTTCTCTCTTGACAAGGCACGATTTGGGGAAACAAGCGCAAAGCCCATGAGGTGAGGGACTGAGCTTTTCTGTCCAACAGCCGTGAGAAGCGACCCTGCCAGCAGTCACGGGAGCCAGCGTGGACTCAGACCCTCACCCAGTCAAGCCCTGGGATGAGGAGACCCTAGCCAACTCTGGAACCATGGTCCTTGAGAGACCCTGAGAGGCACCTGCCCTCCTGCCCTGTGAACCCCTGAGGTCATAAACACTGTTACTTGAAGCCACTAAGCCTTGGGGTGATTTGTTAGGCAGCAAAGATGACGAATACATCAGTGTTGACACAAATCTACAGCATTTGGCATTTAAAGAACCCCATGGCCCACGTTATTACAATTTTTTAACTCTTATATACTTTTCAGAACTCATCACACTTTACATTTAAGGTCTGTGCATTTTATAACGTGGAAGATACATTTCAATAAAGGAAAAAAGGAAAAAGTTCTGAGGGTGCAGTTTTGATCCCTGGTCAGGGAACTAAGATCCTACTTGCTACAGCGTGTGAGCAAAAAATAAATAAAAACTGATGCAAAGAAAAAAAAACCGAACAACAAAGACGAAACAAAACACCACCACCGCCAGGACTGTCTGCCCTTGTGCGAGCGGCTGGCGTCCCGGGTCCCTGCGCCTGCACCCTGCAGGCTGACGAGGGCTGAGGGCCGCCCCTCCCCAGCCCCTGCACGAACGTCTCCCTCCTCCCGCTCCTGTTCCTAGAGGCTTCCTTAGGCCGAGACGGAATTTTCACCTGTCAGGAGAATCAACAGTCTACATCCAAGAATATCAGCCTCCCAGGAGACTCTCAGGTCAGGACCAGATGGTGGTCTCAGGCTGCAGTTTCAACCCCATGACCCCCCGTGACCTCTTCTCCCCTCTTGGCTGCTACTCTCCCCAGGAAGAAAGGGCAGAAACCCAGTGCAGGTCAGAAGCGCATCCGAGACGCTGAAAATACCCCAAAGGGAAGCTGGGGTAACCTTCCAAGCTGTTCCAGTGGAGACCCGAGGTCCAAAGAGTCTCTCTAAAGAGAAACGTGGAGGGGGTTTCAGAGGAGTTTAACTTGGGGAGAGGATGGTGGTGGGTCAGGAAAGCGGGCGTTCGCTGCCGTGAACATCCTTCGTTCTGGATTTCACAACCCCCTTTGGCTTTTTGTTTGTGCTCAGAATGAATTCTATCTGTATCGCCACCAAGAAGGAACAGACCCTGCTCACTGCCACTGAGAGGCGGTGCGGGAAATGGCAACACAGGAGACAATTGAGTATTTCTTTCTTGTAGTTAAGGAACAAAACTTTGGAGTGGAAAATCCGCATCTCTCTCTCATTGGCAAGTGGTCTGCATTCCTGCCACTTGAGATAATTCGGGTCAGAACCACCACCAGAAGAGCCCACATGAACGCTACATATGATTTGTATGAGATCTGTGGTTTCTGCTCCCTGCCTGGTTAAAATCGGACTGTTGTTGTTCAGCCACTAAGTTATGCGACCCCGTGGACTGCAGCTCACCAGGCCTCCCTGTCCTTCACCATCTCCCGGAGCTTGCTCAGACTCACACGCAGTGTGTCAGTGATGCCACCCAGCCGTCTCAGCCTCTGTCACCCGCCTCTCCTCCTGCCCGCACTCTTCCCCAGCATCGGGGTCTCTGTCTCAGCCTCTGTCACCCGTCTCTCCTCCTGCCTGCACTCTTTCCCAGCATCGGGGTCTCTGTCTCAGCCTGTCACCCGCCTCTCCTCCTGCCCGCACTCTTTCCCAGCATCAGGGTCTTTCCAGTGAGCTTTCAACTGGTACCTGTGAACTGCTGTAAGGAAGCTCCCTCCCCCAGTTATATTTTACATAAATATCTTCGGCTTCATTCACCAAAGACATCTGCCGTCACAGGAAAGAAGCAGATGACCGTTTAGGAGGCAAAGTTTATGATACGTCAGGAGAACTCAGCTACGCCGGGAAGCTGCTAACTCAGCCACACTGTGTTAAATACTTTACTGACTATAAACAAGAGTAGGAAGTACGCAAGTGCGCAGCTTCAGAAAGCGCATGGAAATGACAGTCCAATTCAACTTTAATTGGATGCCTGGACACGAAACAATAATCGACTCTTTAGCTGTAACTCCAAGATATTATATCTCATAAAGATCACATTTTCCAAGTACAGTAATTTATTTGAAAAGACCTCATTGACTCATCAAATTCTGTCTTTAAAATGCTACCCCCATCCTGAGAAAATTAGATGCACGCTCTAGAATGAAATGGCCTGCCAGATAAGATGCAATTTTAATTTGAGAAAACAAAAATGTATGTTAATCAGTACTTTATCATTTAATAGCATGCTGGTATTTTTTTCAAGGCAAACAAACACAACACTTAACACAACAGCAGGTGAGGATCAGCTCTCTGCAGTCTGCTCCCACTTATTTTTCCAGCTTTCATCTCTGACCATAGGCCTCTTCAGGGGAACCCCCCCCCGACAGCTTGCGGTTTCTGAATAGTCTCCAAAATTTCTAAGGCTCTGCCAGGTGGCTCAGTGGGTAAAGAATCTGCCTGCAATGCAGGAGCAGCAGGAAACCTGAGTTCGGTCCGATCCCTGGGTTGGGAAGATCCCCTGGAGAAGGGAATGACAACCCGCTTCAGTGTTTTTGCCTGGAGAACCCCACGGACAGAGGAGTCTGGCGGGCTACAGTCCATGGGGTCAATGCTGGACACCACTGAGCACGCAAGCATGCTGTGCTGTGAGTGCTCCGCCCTGCCCCTGGGAGTTTAACTGGAGCATTTTCCCAAGAAGTTTCCTTTGGGCATAAATAACCCCCCTGCTCTCCCCTTCATGTGCTCAGTAATGTTCATTGGGGATTTCCATGCTCCGGCTTTATTACTGGCCTGCCTGAGGTTTACCAGTTGTCCATCTCTCATCCACACACAGAAAACTCTTCAGGCCAAGGACCATCCATGGGTGTCAATAGAAACTGGCGCAGAACTCCTGCCAGTCTGAAGCTGACATCCACGACCTCAGTAAACTGACTGCAAAACACAGTGTGGAGATCCCCCGCAGACGAAGAGAGAAACAAAAGAGCCCGTTTTTCATGCTGACCCAGAACAATCTCATAATCTCTCTATGATTTTAAGGTTAGGAAAAAAAAAAAAATGTTTGGCTCGGTCCTGTGCTGTGCTCCGTTGTGTCTGACTCTTTGCAACCCCATGGGCTGTAGCCCGCCAGGCTCCTCTGTCCGTGGGATTTCCCAAGAGTACTGGAGTGGATTGCCATGTCTTCTTCCAGGGGATCTTCCTGATCCAGGGATCAGACCCAGGTTTCTCACGTCTCCTGTGTTGGCAGGCGGGCTCTTTATCAAAAGGCCACCTAGAAAGTTCTTTGGTTTGGTCCACTCCATGTAACATCTTTAAACATGAACTTGTAAGTTTCAAAAGCATGAAATAACTTTCCCCTCCATGTCTTCATACAGTCCCCAAAGTAACTGCAGCAAGAGCTGAAGGCCTCTGTCAATGCCTGACACTGAACTCCCCCCATGGGGCTCCCATTGGCAGGTTATCAGCCTCACGCAGAACAAATGTGGTCAAACTATCTGTAAAAATCTGCTGTGTGACCCAACAGTGTGTCTGAGGCTCATGCAGACTTAGGATGCTGACATTTAATTGATAACTGAGGAGCACACACAGATGGGAATCTTAAGGCTCAAAAAGCATCATCCGTTCAGTTCAGTCACTCAGTTGTGTCCGAGTCTTTGTGACCCCATGAACTGCAGCACGCCAGGCCTCTCTGACCACCACTAACTCCCAGAGTTGACCCAAACTCATGTCCACTGAGTCACTGATGCCATCCGACCATCTCACCCTCTGTCGTCCCCTTCTCCTCCTGCCCTCAATCTTTCCCAGCATCAGGGTCTTTTCAAATGAGTGGGTTCTTCGCATCAGGGGGCCAAAGTATTGGAGTTTCAGCTTCAACATGAACACCCAATGAACACCCAGGACTGATCATAAACCAGGTGATTACACATCTTTGTATGTTTGTTCCGTGACCCCCAAAACAGCAGCCGTGGTACAAAGGGGTGATGTTTTTACCTGACTTTCAGCATAACTGCTTCCCTCCTTGTGTGGCTCTTATCTGCCGCAGGCTGGTGGGGACCCATGCAGCTGAGGCGCCAAGTGGTGGGGGAGGTGCCCCACTTTGCACAAGGAGCTCCAGCCTCAGGAGTGCAGTGGCCTCTGCGCCTGCCTCTGTTGGGAGGGTGGGGACAACCTTTCCTCCCACATCCAAGTCCAGGAGGGAAAACTGCCTTGGATTCCCAGTTAACTGCTCTTTGTTGTAGAAATAAATTTAAGCCACAGAGCGGGTGTTGGGGGAGTACTTATGAGGGAGCTGAGCCTGCAGAATCCTTTGTTTTCCTTGCCTGTGTGGAGGGTCACCAGTGCTTTTTCAGAGCCGGGGAGATAGGAGCCCCATCGGATCAGTGGGGGAGGGTTGGCAGAAGCACTGTGTGCTGAGCCATCTCACTGAACTGTCATATGCGCTAGACTCTGGCTTATCTCTGCAACGACAGCAACGGCAGATTAAAATCTGCTTAAAAAAATAAACCTTACTTCCCCATCTTGGTTCATTGAACCTTATCAGAGCTGTTGCAAGGAGCAAGCCGGGCCTCTATGAGAGTCGGTTGAGAACTTTGCCTTCCCTGTGACCAGAGTCCCTGCCCAGCCCTGCGATGGTCAGAGGAAGCACACACACACACACACACACACGCACACGTACAGACACACGAGGCTCAACAAGACACAGCCACTTCCTACCTCTGTGGAGTTTTCCTACACTGGTCTTATCTGGTTATTCACCTCGGGGTGGGGGCTGGGGGACGGAGGCTCAGAGACGTACAAGGGTGCACACGCCTCAGCATCAGACACTGCACTCGTGACTGCCATGTGGTCCTTGCACTGGTCCAGGGCCTCATCTTCATCTCCACAGGGAGGCTCGCCACTCCTCCCTTCCAGACAGAGAGGAGATGCAGGCAGAGATGCAGGAGCCAGGTGATGGAGGCAGGACCGAGGTGACCCTACAGCCTGAGTTCTCTCTGTGTCAGCTGGTGTCCCTGCCACCCTGGCTGTCCTAGCAAAGTGCTGGAGCCCCCAGGTCTGCAAGACCCTCCCCCCAATAAAGGACCTGCCGGACTCTGCCTCTCTCCGAAGCCTCCACCCAGCAGCTCCCAACCCATTGCTCTGGGCTGGTCCTGAGCCAAGCCCTGCTCCGGGCAGACAGCATCTCCAGTCTGTAGCTTACTCATCCCCCCAGGAAGCAGAGCCAGCACGCCCCGTCCTCCCAGCTGCCCCCTCCCGCCCCCTTGCCACGTCGGGGCTCCTAACTTGGGCTGAATGTCACCCTTTGTCTCAGAAGCCCTGGGCTGGCTCTGACGGCTGGAAAGCCTGAACAACAGTGATGAATCAGAGTATTTATTTTTGAGGTTTCCTCCAAGCTGCCTCTTCATCAGCTCTTAAATAGCAGCATTCAAGCTGCTACAGACACTTGCAGAAGTTTGCTGGCCCGGGGCAGCCAGTGGGGAGAACTTAGCCTTCCCAGCAACACAGGAGCAGCGTTGGCTGAGGCTCTCTGAGACCCGGCCAGGGGCAGATACGTTTAACTTGATTTTGAAAAATTATTTTCACTTCCCTCAGGTTGTGAGGACTCCTATTTCTAAGGGGGTGGCCTTTTCTAAAACTGTGTCATGCTTTTCACTCTCCTCTAATGGCGTGACTGAAGACCACACGTTGCATCTATTTGGTGCATCTGAGTGACTTGGTGGCCCCAGGACAGGGGGACACATACTCTCTGAATTAAAGACCCATCAGAGGGCATGAGGCTGATGGAAAGCCCTCATGGAAGGTGAGCCATTCTTACTGAGATTAAAACCTAAACTCAATTACACAGTTATCAGGCTTGAGAAGGGGAAATGTAGGATTAATTCGCAAATTAAATATTCAGTCTTTCTTGCTGCGCCATTTGACTCTTACTCACAGGACAGAAAGATATTCTCCACTTACAGCAATTATTTATACACACACAGCCCACGCCCCACACCCCACACCCAGCCTGATGCTCTGAAGAGAGCAAAGGAGATTTTTAAAAGAAGGCAGAGAGCGTTAAGGGAAAAAACCAAAAGCCAACAGTGAAACTCTGAGGCTGCTGGGCAGAAACACATGATGTCAAAACACAAAACCGCCTCCAATAAAAATTATTTTAGCACATTTACCTGTGCGTGAATCAGCTGGGTGTTGAGAAGACCAGGAGGGGGTGGGCTCGTCGTGGTCCTTGGATGATAAGGATAAAGTCTGACCTCTGATGCGGCTGGGCCTGCAACGAGGCCTCGGACTCAGGACCCGGAACAAGAACACCGGGGGCAGAAATGGCTGCCCTGCTCCCCCCTAGACCTGGCCTCCTGGGGTCCCTCAGGCACACCACCCCATCCAGTAATTTGCTAACTTGAATGCTTTCTGGCAAAACGGAGAATTCTGCTTTGCTGGGGTTTCCATCCCAACCTTTGAAAGGTCATGCTCAAGCCCCAAATGTCGATTACCATTATTGAACCAGAAAGTATTGTCAACGAGGATGAGAGTGAAAAATAAAAATAATCACAACTACTTACTATCTTGCTGGACATTCTACCAGATGCTTTGGGCCTATTTGTTACTTAACTTCAGCCATGCCCGACTCTTTGTGACCCTAGGGCTGTAGCCCACCAGCCTCCTCTGTCCATGGGATTTCCCAAGCAGGAATTCTAGAGTAGGTTGCCATTTCCTCCTCCAGGGGATCTTCCAATCCAGGGATCGAACCCTCCCAGTTCTCTCTCAACTCCTCCAAGGTAATGAGCATTTCTTAACTCATTTCCCATCCATAAGACCACGGTGAAAACAGGCAGTCTTGCCTGAGTCACAGGGAAATGGGGAGACAAAAACTAGGACTGTACATCCCAGTGGAGGAGGGTGAGCACTGACCTGATGCTTTCACACTGCGGTGCCGGAGAAGACTCTTGAGAGTCCCCTGGACAGCAAGGGGATCAAACTGGTCAATCCTAAAGGAAGTCAACCCTGAATATTCACTGGAAGGACTGATGTTGAAGCTCCAATACTTTGGCCACCTGATGAGAAGAGCCAACTCATTAGAAAAGACCCTGATGCTGGGAAAGATTGAAGGCGGGAGGAAAAGGGGGCAACAGAGGATGAGATGGCTGGATGGCATCACCGACTCAACGGACATGAATTTGAGCAAACTCCAGAAGACAGTGGAAGACAGGGAAGCCCGGTGTGCTGCAGTCCATGGGTTTGCAAAGAGTCAAACATGACTTAGCGATCGAACAACAACACACCAATAATGCCTATATTATTTGAAGTTAACAGGCAGCACCCACACTGACTAAGCGCAAGTGACAAGGAAAACCCTGGCAAGACGACCCTACTCCCACGCCCAACAAAACAACACAAAAACGATGCAGTACCAGATTCCTTCTCCACCTGGAAATGTGGCTCATTTGCATAGTCATGGACTAGCTGATGGGAAGGTGAAGCCTGCCTAACTCCCAGACAAGGAGGTGTGCGCCTTTTCAGTAATTTTTCCAGGAAGTTAAGGGGCATAGCTTCCACACTGCAAAGCTGCACTGGCTCGCATCTGGCAGCAGTTTTTCTAGAAGGGATCGTACACACTGCTACATTTAAAATGGGTAACTAACAAGGACCTCCCGTGTGCAGGAAACTGCCCAGTGTCATGGATGGGAGGGGAGTTTGGGAAGAATGGACACAGGTATACGGTCAGCTGCAAGTCTGGCACTCACCAGGGGCATTTGCCATCGCCTGTGCCGCTGTAGCTCCTGCCCTCTGACGCGCCCTGGGGCATTCGGGGTGGAGCGTAAGGCTCTCTGAGCCCCAGGGAAACTGGGGTAACAGGTTTCCGACAGTTAAGATCTTTTCAGGACCTGGTTCCATGATCCCCATCCTTGCGTGGCCTCATGTCTAGAAAAGCACCAACTCCCTTCATAGTGACACCAGCTCCTCGAGACCAGCAGGGAGCCTGGTAGAGAAAGCACTTGATCGCACTGAACGCCCTCTTTACCGGACTCTGAAGCGTTGCTGCGGGCAAGCCCATGCCGGCACACGCGTGTCTGCCCTTTGAACTCCATGACAGCCCTCTGAAGGTCCTGTACCTGGACGTGAGCGCAGCAGCCCCTGAGCTCTGTGCTGGGGGGTGGGATGATAGTGGCTGCACCCCCAGCCTACAGCTCACGGGGCCAAGCAGCCAGCTCGAGGTCACAGAACCAGGAAATGGAGGAGCCACTGCAGCCCAGGTCTCCCGACGCTGAAGTTAACCACGTCAAAGGCCGTCCTGACAGCATCCAGATATCTCAATTTGCATCCTCCTCCTCTGGCCAGACGGTATAATCTAATACACACTGCAACCTCATAAAGCACCTCCTTAGGGGTTTCATTTTCCAATCCATGCATCTCCCCGTGGGTCTTCTGTGACTGCGCCTTCCTTGATGGGGAGGGCCCAGCCACACACACAATGGACGAATTAGTCGGAGATGGCCAAGAAGGTTCCAGCCGCTGGAGGAAGAGCTCGTGTCTCTCAGACATCACTCTCTCGAGACCACGACACGGCACCGCATCCAGGGCGGTGACAGGCCGAGGGGACTGCAGGAAAGAAATGCCAGGATTTGGGAAGTGGGACACAGGCAAAACTTTAAAAACAAGAATTTTAAAAGAGATGTCTCTAAAGGCAAGGAGCCAAACCCGGGTAGGAAATGGGAATTAGGAGCCTATATGAATGCAGAGACAGCGACAACGGCCATCCAGGAGGACTGGACAGATGATGAGCAGCAGTGGCGGGGAGGGGCAGAAGACCCGGGTGCCGGACCCCCAGCACCTTCTGGGAAGGACATTATTCCAGACACAAGTCTTCCCTTTGATCTCAGCGTCGGCGGGTCACAGAGCAGAGGGCGGGTCAGGACCCGGGGACCTGGCCTGGGTGACCGCCGCCCCGCCGTGCAGGCCCTCTTCCACCAAGGGGACGGACCAGAGGGCCCTGTGGTCTCACAACGCCCGAGATCCCGGGACTCTGTCTTTCTTGTTGAGAGAACAAGCAGAAGCGGGAGCAGCAAGGGCCCCAGGAATGAGCCAGCAGGGACGGAGTGGCTGGCGGGGCAGCCACCCCGGAGGCCGGGCCGGGCGCCTCCCGCCTGTCAGGGGCCCAGGCTGGGGCAGTGGCGGATCCGGGCCCCGAGGAGGCAGGCTGCAGCAGCCGCCCGCCCGCCGGCCCGCAGGTGCTATCACCTGGCCCTCCAGCCGCCATACGCTGCTGGCTCTGCCAGGGGCTGGCAGGAGGTAGAGTCCCTGGCCTGACGGCCCCAGAGTCAACAGATGCCTCTTTATGCTCAAAGACAGTGTCAGCAAACCTGATCCCTGGTGAGCTCTGTCCATCAGGCAAAGTGCGAGTCCCGCGTAAGCGGCCGGAGAGACGGGTGGTGAAGTGTGGTGTGCCTGTGTGTGTGGTCAGTCATTTCTGACTTTTTGTGCCCCATGGACTGTAGCCCACCAGGCTCCTCTGTCCATGGGATTCTCCAGGCAAGAATGCTGGAGTGGGTTGTCATTTCCTTCTCCAGGGGATCTTCCTGATCCAGGGATGAAACCCACATCTCCTGCATTGGGAGGCAGGTTCTGTACCACCACACCATCGGTTAAGTCCAATTACAAGGATGCCCATGGTTATCAAAGGTAACATTCCAGCTCAAAAATGTCTGCTGAAAACCAGATGGAGGCTCACAAAAATGAAAGAGAGGGGCTTCCCCGTGAAGGCTGGAGTCTCTCCCACCCTGAGACAGCAAAACCCAAATGAGGTACCAATCTTCCTAGGTTTGGATATAATCTGATTTTGAACTTCAAATTCTACCACTTACCCTCCTCTAACATTTAGAAATCACTTGCTGCCTCTTAGTCTTAGCCACGCAACCAAAACAAACCCGCCAATAGCTGAATCAAAATGCACTAGCCGTGAAAATACCGCATCTTTGTCACTTTGGGAGCAGCTCCTCTGCAGTTGGCTTTGCTGCGTCGGTTTTCCACCCCTGCTGCAACACAAGCAGCAAAGACTTGCCTCAGAACAGCCAGCGGGCCCCACCTCGCTGGCACCGGGGCCAGTAGAACAGCCAGCGGGCCCCACCTCGCTGGCACCAGGGCCAGTACAACAGCCAGCGGGCCCCACCTCGCTGGCACCGGGGCCAGTAGAACAGCCAGCGGGTCCCACCTCGCTGGCACCGGGGCCAGTAGAACAGCCAGCGGGCCCCACCTCGCTGGCACCAGGGCCAGTAGAACAGCCAGCGGGCCCCACCTCGCTGGCACCAGGGCCAGTAGAACAGCCAGCGGGCCCCAACCTCGCTGGCACCAGGGCCAGTAGAACAGCCAGCGGGCCCCACCTCGCTGGCACCAGGGCCAGTAGAACAGCCAGCGGGTCCCAACCTCGCTGGCACCAGGGCCAGTAGAACAGCCAGCGGGTCCCACCTCGCTGGCACCAGGGCCAGTAGAACAGCCAGCGGGTCCCACCTCGCTGGCACTGGGGCCAGTAGAACAGCCAGCGGGCCCCACCTCGCTGGCACCGGGGCCAGTAGAACAGCCAGCGGGCCCCACCTCGCTGGCACCAGGGCCAGTGTGGTGGAAGACAGCTCTTCCACGAACAGGGGTTGTGGGAGTGGAAGTGCATCACAGTATCGGGCACTTTGTCTCTATTATTATTACACCAGTGCCATCTCGACAATCAGGCAGCAGATCCCAGAGGTTAGGGGCCCCAGGAAACACAGACTTGTTATGCTGCAGCCGGGAGGTCAGTGGTCCAGAGTGAGTCCTCCAGGGCTGTAACTTAGGTGGGGGCAGGGCTGTGCGCCTTCTGGGGGCCGCTGTGTCCTTGCTTTGTCCAGCCTTGAGAGGCCACACATCCTCCATGGCTCACGGCCCCTCCTCGCTCTCAAAGCAGAAAATCCTCCCTCTGCTTCATTATCCTTTTCTGACTTTGGCTCTCTTGTTTCACTCTTATAATTATCTGCCTAGATAATCAGCCTCCTGGATAACTGGCCTGCAGGACCATCTCTCCATCTCAAGATCGTAACCACGTCTCAACCACATCTGCAGAGCACATTCTGCAGACTTACCTGCACAGGTAAGGCATCATTCGCAGGTCCTGGGTATGAGGATGCGGATACCTTTCGGGGGTCATCACTGTCTACTGCATAGAGACACACGTTTATCACACAGGTCCAGCGAGGCATCTGCAGCGATGTTACATCATCCTTCGGGGGCTGGGCGTTTGTGCAGTGCACAGGCCTGGCTGCCCCGGGGCGTTTGGGGTCTTAGTTCCCCAGGCACGGACTGCATCTGTGGGGCTCGGTGTTTGTGCAGTGCACAGGCCTGGCTGCCCCGGGGCGTTTGGGGTCTTAGTTCCCCAGGCACGGACTGCATCTGTGGGGCTGGGCGTTTGTGCAGTGCACAGGCCTGGCTGCCCCAGGGCGTTTGGGGTCTTAGTCCCCAGGCACGGACTGCATCTGTGTCCCCTGCTTGGAAGGTCTCCTTCCACTGGACCGCCAGGGACGTCCCAGTATATCTTCTTGTACGAAACGCTGTATTACAAACATTCCCACGTAGCCATATGGTCATCAAGATTGTTTTTAAACCATGTGAAGTCTCACCTAGCTGAGAAAACCCACTATAAATACACCGTAAGGGTGGCAGTGGCGGTTTAGTCGCTAAGTTGTGTCCAACTCTTGTGACCCCATGGTCTGCAGCCCGCCAGGCTCCTAGTCCATGGGATTCTCCAGGCAAGAGTACTGGAGTGGGCTGCCATTTCCTTCTCCAGGGGGTCTTCCTGACCCAGGAATCGAACCCAGGTCTCCTGCATTGCTGGCAGATTCTTTACTGACAGAGCTAGGAGGGAAGCCCATGGTGAGGGGTGATGGGTTTAACACCATGAATAGTTTTTCCTTTTAAATGTTCTTTGTAATATTTTACAAAAAATAATTTTATTAATTTTCAGAAAAAGGAGTGAGGAAAATAGAAAGCAGCATGGAGAGATACTGACCCGGGGGGTGGGGGGTGGGACCAGCGCCCAGGTGATGGCGGGGGGGCCTGGTGGACAAAGGTCTGCAGTATCCCCCAGGAAGAGGGTGCTCCAGTCTGCACCGCATTCCACACAAAAGACAATCGGACTGTCTTTCAGCAGAACAGGCACAATCACCCTATTGTCCAGCCCCATGAATGACCTCCAGAGCCACAAAGCAGGGACAGGAAAGGCAGGAGAGGCCACACTCCCTCATTAGAGCCCTCTGGTCTCAATGTGGCCGCTTGTAAGCTCCAGGGAAAGGATTAGAGCTTGCGGATGCAAATTGTATTGGACTCCACAGCCAGGATTACCTGATGTCCCTGCTTTACAGAAACACACAGGAATCAGAGTGCAACGCACACTAAAAAATCCTAAAAGATGCTGGGGGCCAGGGAGGGGGCGTGGGGGGAGGCTGGGGAGACGGAGGCTACAAGTGAATCTGCTCACACCAACTGTCCAGTCATGCACAGGATGCGGTCAGCAGGCTTGCTCTTTGTAAAGGGACAGACAGCGAGGACTTTCAGCTCTGCGGGCCCTTCACGTGTCACGATCACTCAGTCGACTCTTGCTAGAGGGCCAGGGCAGCCACACACAAGCCACGCATGGCACAGCTGTGTGCCCGTGAGACGTTCTGAGCACAGGCTGGGATCCAGCCCGTCCAGCTGTGGTCTGCAAGCCGCGGTGCAGGAGGAGGACAGGAGTCTTCACGCAAAGATGAAACTCTCCCCAAGTTGCTTCCTCACCCTCACTGACCTCATCCACCTTTGTCCTCGTCTTCAGCAAGCTGAGGCTGTGGTTTTTTAAAGGCATTTATTTACTTGGTTGCACCGAGTCTTCACTGCAGAACTTGAGATCTAGTCCCCAGACCAGGTATCAAACCGAAGTCCCCTGCACTGGGTCCAGTCTTAGCCACTGGACCACCAATCAGGGAAGTCCCAAGTCCTGGCTGTTTTTAACCATCAGATGAAGTAGTATGGGCTTCCCTGGTGGCTCGGTGGTAAAGAATTACCTACAATGCAGGAGACCCTGGTTCGATCCCTGGGTTGGGAAGATCCTCTGAGAAGGGCATGGCAACCCACTCCAGTGTTCTTGCCTGGAGAATCCCTGTGGACAGAGGAGCCTGGTGGCTACAGTCCACGGGGTGGTGAAGAGTGAGACACGACTGAGCGACTAAGCGCACGAGGCGGTGGACTTTGTTACCGACCCGCTCTCCATCCTCCTGTGTCTCTGCCCTTTGTCACGCAACTCTGGGATCCCTCCCATAAAGGCCGAGTGTGTTTCCTGGCCTCCTGACTTTGGGCTCGGGCGAGTGACTTGCTTGGTCCAACAGAAAGTGAAAGTCGCTCAGTCGTGTCCGACTCTTTGCCACCCCACGGACTATACCCTCCGTGGAATTCTCCAGGCCAGAACCCTGCAGTGGGCAGCCTGTCCCTTCTCCAGGGGATCTTCTCAACCGAGGGACCGAACCCTGGTCTCCTGCGTGGCAGGAGGAGTCTTCGGCAGCTGAGCACAGGGAGGTCTGGTCCAACAGAGTGAGGCGCAGACGCCAGCGTGTGCACCCTGCTGCACGCCACAGAGAGCAAACGGGGTGTTCTTCTCGGGCTTCTGCCAGCCCTGGGGCGACACCCCGGTGGGAGCAGGATGCGAGGCGTGTGCACCCTGCTTCACGTCACAGAAAGCAAATGGAGGTGTTCTTCTCGGGCTTCTGCCAGCCCTGGGGTGACACCCCGGTGGGAGGAGGATGAGAGGCGTGTGCACCGCCTGGACCGTGGCCACAGCACGAGAAGGCAGGGTGCCAGCTGAGCCTGGGGACCTCACCAGATCTCTTGTGACCTGCAGGTTACCTAAACGGTAACACCAGGGTGGTGTGAGAGCCACTGACATCTGAGGTTTGTTAGGTGACCCAGCAAATTGATATGGATAGTATACCAATCAGAAAGCAAACGACCACTTTACTTCAAACCCACTAATCACTGCCACAGAAATCACCTCCATATAAAGTCTTGGAACAATTTGCTGCTTGAAACACACACATACTATGTGTATATTTATATGTGTGTGTGTGTGTGTGTGTATGCTATTGTTCAATCATTAAGTCATGTCCGACTCTCTGTGACCCCATGGACTGCAGCAAGCCAGGCTCCTCTGTCCTTCACTCTCTTCCAGAGTTTGCTCAAACTCATGTCCATTGAGTCCGTAATGCTGTCTAACCATCTCATCCTCTGCCACCCCTTCTCCTTTGGCCTTCAATCTTTTTCCAGCATTAGGGTATGTATGTGTGTGTGTGTATATCTATCTATATCTATATCTATATATGGAGAAGGCAATGGCACCCCACTCCAGTACTCTTGCCTGGACAATCCCATGGATGGAGGAGCCTGGTGGGCTGCAGTCCATGGGGTCGCTGAGGGTCGGACTCGACTGAGTAACTTCACTTTCACGCATTGGAGAAGGAAATGGCAACCCACTCCAGTGTTCTTGCCTGGAGAATCCCAGGGATGGCGGAGCCTGGTGGGCTGCCGTCTATGGGGTCGCATGGAGTCGGACACGACTGAAGCGACTTAGCAGCAGCAGCATATATATATACATACAGTTCAGGTATATACTTATATATCTCAGATATATGTTTACTTTAAAACTTGCTCAACTAATTTCATTATTAGTAAATGTTCTAGGTATTTCCTTAGAGTAGTGCATAGCTGCTTTCATCTATAAATCAGAATAGATATCTACACAGCAATATAGTTAACACAGGCAATTTCCAAAATTTTTCAGTCCGAGTGGTATATCATTTTCAGGCCACTTCATAAAACACAGAGCTTGTCATCATTGCTGAAGCAATATGGAACCACCTGACTTCAACTGTTTATATACAGGAAGTATGATTAACAAGGGCATTAAATAAAATGGTACCTATAAAGCAATTCTGAACAAAATATGCCCAGACGTTCTTCTGCATTAAACGAGAAGACAAAACAGAACACACTTTGTTTTGTGGAAAAGCGGGAAGCGTGTGGCACGGCACTGCCGTTTTCCTCTTAACCGATGGAGACGAGCGCCTGGTTCCCAGTGCGCATGGACGTTTCCGGGTCACCCCTGTCGTCAGCGCCCCAGGCAGAGACAAGTCTCCAGTCACTGAGATCATGTTTGTCCAAACTCCGAGCAGGTTGCCTCAGACCCCACCTCGGCGTCTGCACCCACACGAAGCAGGGCCCCAGGCCCAGGCGCCTCCTCCCGCCCACACCCGAGAATCACACTCACCGTGCTCGTCTCTCCTCACCACACACACACCTGCACACCTGGCCGCCACAGCTCAGGTGGTTCTGCTCAAAAGCTCCTCTCCAAGTGGATGATTTCAAACACACAGTCATTTCCCAAAGCCAACCTTCCACAGACTATGTCATTCACACAAACGGCAGATATACTAGTGTCTATATTAATAAAACACACACGTTTACAACTCTCCGTTTTGACAGCAAAAGCAATTTGCATGGATGCTGACAGTGAGCGTTTGGAGGGAGCTGGTGGAACTCGGGAGCTGCATCCGCCGCGCAATGGATGGTCCGTAGTGCCAGGAAAGAAAGCAACGACGCACAATAATCGCCTTAGAGAGGAAGTGCGGCAAACACCTTTGTTGAAAGATGGCTCAAGTTGGAGCCGCAAGACCCCTGAGGGCTGCCTGGTCCTCCGGCCACCCCTGCCCCCTTCCCTACAACCCAGGAAGCTGGGGCTTCAGAAGCTAGCTGGGGGCAGACAGAGGACGAGAACTCAGAGTTCACTGAGCTTTAAGCTCCTTCACTACACCCAGCTGACAGTTTTCAGCGGTGTAAACAAGCTTTTGAATATACGCAACTAAAAATAGCAATTAGTCAGAGTCTTGTATTAGATACGTTGACGTCATCAGAAGGCAGTTCTGTTGGTTACGAGCCCCTGCCACACTCACTATGAAATGTCACCCAAGTCCCTGCCACCCCCCCAGACCCCACCCTGGTCCAGACTCTCTCCTTCCAGCATCTTCCAGCAGCCTGAACTTCATCCCGCGTCCCCCCCTTCATCCAAAGCTCACCCGAACACAAGCACATTTGCTTTTCTCATCCGTGTGCATCAAATATTTGTCAGAGGAGGGAGTGTGTTCTCCCTAATTCCTTTGCACACTCCACAGGCCTGAGCATTGACACACGTTTTGGTTAACACCATAACAGCTAATATTTACTGAATCATTACTACGTGACGGGAGATGAGCTAGTAAGCCTCTTACATGCGTTATTTCAGTGAGTTCATCCTGGAACTCCACACGTAAGGACGATTCCTTACCCTCTGCACACAGATAAAGTAACAGTGGTTTGGAGACGTTCATTGACCTGCTCAAGGTCACACAACTAGGAATGGTGTGTGGAGCTGAGGTTCAACACCAGGAGTGTTAGACTCTCAAGTTTATGCTTCCTTAGACCTGGTCCTTCCCAGCGAAGACCTGCCTGGGTCTGGAGTGGGGCCAGGAGCAGCCCTGCGGTCCAGGCGTGCATCCAGACTCGGGGCCTCTGCCCGACAATCCGCAGACCGACAGGGACAGAAACCAGAGCGACAGCGGGGACTCGGGCGGTGCGCGCGGCGGGGCTGCCTCTCGCCTGGACTCGGCCCCTCCCACTGGACTCCCCACCCGTCTCTGGGTGCTGGTGGAAACCAGAGCACACCCGACCGCTCTCCCAGGGGAGCGGAGGCAGTGTTGGCGGCACGCCCTGGGAGGAGGGAGCACGTTCCCGGCGGGTCTCGGGGTGAACGTCGTCGTTCTAGCCCTGCTCTGGAGGCCTGACTGTCTTCTTCAGGGAGTCGCCCACATACGCTGGCGGCACGGCCTGGGAGGGAGCAGGGCTCGAGGCTCTACCACGTTCCTGGCGGGTCTCAGGATGAACATCGTTCTAGCTCTCAGGCCTGTTTTCCTCAGGGAGTCACCCACACACGGCACGTGTCAGCCAACGACAGACCAACCAACACGGTCTCACTCCACTTTGCCCAAGCTCAGGAGAGACGTCATGCCTTTCACTGCTGCAACCAGTAAACCGGGCATGGGAAAACACCCTCAGCACCCTGCCAGTTCACCATGAGCAGCTGGCCCCTCCTCTCTCTACAAAGACGGGGTTCAGCGCAAACCACCTGCAGGGGACTAATTCAGCCTCTCTGTAAGAGAAAAACATAACACCTGGGGTAGACTGATTCTGAAACTGAAGCTGCAATAGTTTGGCCACCTGGTGCAAAGAGCCAACTCACTGGAAAAGACCCTGATGTTGGGAAAGGTTGAGGACAGGAGGAGAAGGGGGCGGCAGAGAGTGAGATGGTTGGATGACATCATCAAGTCAATGGACAAGAGTCTGAGCAAACTCTGGGAGACAGTGAAGGACAGGGAAGCCTGGTATGCTGCCGTCCATGGGGTCACAAAGAGTGAGACACGACTGAGTGACCAACAACAGGACTGAGACTCTCCAGGAGGTCGGTCACAGGCATCAGCTCTCAATCAGCCTCGTGCTCCACCGTGCTCAGGGCTCCCCTCTCTCCTGCTCAGCTGGCCCTGTTCCCCCTTCGCTACTCTCTTGCTCTGGCTCCGCTAACAGCAGGAACTCCTTTCTGCCCAGCAGAGTTGAGACAAACTCAGAGACACTACTAAAGAGTACTGAAAGGAAATAAGCACAGAAATTGCAAGCAGTCAAAAAAAAAAACAAAGCCGGGAGGGCGGGGACTGAGTGCCGGCTCCCGTCCTGCACACCTGGCTCACAGGCTCGGCCCGCGCCACGCTGTCCCGGCGCCAGCACCCCCAGGCTCGGGGCCCAGGCTCCCCCCTGGGGCTCCGGTCTGCCTCCGCCCGGAGGATGCCCTCCTGGGGACCCCGTGGACACCGTGAGGACTTCCTGGTCCAGACCAAGCGAAATACCCCGTGTCCCAGGCATGCAGGATGGGACCGAAACGTGGGCCAGGGAGGAACAAGAGACTGAACAGGAGCTAAAGGGGCCATGGGTGGAAAGAAGGGTTCTTTCTGAGCTAAATTTGAGTTCCTCAATTCTTTTTCACTTGAATATCTTATTTCAAAGAACATCCAGTATTTTCACGACTGATCTAAAAGCAGAAACCAGGTCTCCCTGTCTCCTAAGGGAGCCACATTCTCGTCTTTCACAGAGTAAAGGACTGAAACAATTCTTGACCCTGTTTCTTTTCTTGCGCACATAGTATCAGTCTGTAAAGCTGAGAGGGCTTCATTCTCTGCAAGAAATCTAAATCGGTCTCAGACTGTCCTTCTTTTCAGCACTTTTCTAATTTAGGACTTCCTAAAGGATGCAGATTGAGCCAGATTAGACTCATCACTGCATAATTGGAAGTTTACTTTTAGCTGTCCCAATTAACCGAAAAAGAGGGGAAAATCACATTTCAGTTTTCCTGAGGGGGGAAAAGAAGTTGAACCTCATCTTGCCATTGATACTATGTTTTGAGATCCTAGAGACAGTACTTATCAAGAAAAGTAAGTGTAAAGCAATCGAGAAATTAGAGAAAAAAAATTCTGTGGTCGCACACACCTATTATCCTTATAGATGACTTTATATCTGAAAGCTGGAAATATGTTTAAAGACTAAAAAATGAGAATTCTAACTTGATCATCATTCCACTCTCTGTACCCATCACTACAATATGCCATTATTCCCACACTATATAAAAACATGAGTTAGCAGTTGACAAATTCTTTCAATGTCTGTGAATACACTTGCTAGAGAAACTGCCGACTGCTGCAGAAACCCTGCAAATGTCAAACATTTTTAGGACTTTTCTTTGGAAAGGGGCAATTTTTCAATCAAAATAAGCTGAAGCTACAATTTGGTTTGTATGGGGTGGGCAGGTCCCCAAAGGACACTGCTTCATGTCACATGGTGCCTGAAGCATCTTATAAGTTAAGCTCCCCACCCCCAGCCCTGGCTTCCCACCACACCAGTGATGCCCTGGGTTGAGACTTTTAAATCATTGCTGCTAAAAAGAAGACAAACTCTGTAGCAGGTCTTTTAAAAAGCAGCAAAATTGGGAATGACAGACCAGGAGCGCTGCGCTGCGTCCAAAACAGAACCGCAAGTGGGACTGGGCTTGTTGGACTTGTCCTGCTACGCTGCAGGGAGACGCACGGTAAACCAACAGTCAGTCGGGAATAAGAAAGCAGGGTGCTAGCACTCAGGTGTGGCCCATTGTTTCCAAAGCCCAGGCAAAAAGTACGTTTATAAACGTAAATCCGGACACCTGAAGCTTACAAGGAGCATGCTTGCTAGTGGCATGAACTTTGACAAGTTGAATCCGACCTACTCTTTGACAGTGAGATAAACACATAATGACTTTTTTTTTTCATTCTGTTATCCTGTCCTTCCAAGAGCTCAGAAATGCAGAGCCACCTTATTCACTGCCCTTCTTTAAACAGTGGTGTGGGCGAGCTCTGTGACCAAGAAGCCTTCATGGCAACATGAACTGTCCTGAATCACGTCCACAGTAAACTCATCCCCAGAAACATGTCCTAGGCTGGGTGCCTCTCAGGCAGAGCACGTCACTGGACAGCCTGCTATATACACACAGATCTCTGGGCTCCTTTCCCCGACCTGCCGATTCAGCGCACCTTCGGCACCTGAGCCATGTCAGCCTGCCTCACCTGCAGGCTCTGTGTCCACGGAGTTAAGCAACCATGGATCAAAAATAATAGGGAAACAAAATTTCCAGTGACTTCCATAGGGTAAAACTTGAATTCGCCATGCAAGGGCAACTATTTACACAACATTTACATTGTATTTACAACTATTTACATAGCATCTACATTGAATCAGGTATGACGAGTGATCCAGAGATGATTTAAAGTGAGGGGGAACACGTGCATAGCTTACATGCAGACACTGTGCCATTTTACACACGGGAGCATCTGCGGGTGGTGGGGGCAGGGACGGACGACTGCGTCTGACTTGTATTTCTAACAAGTTCCCAGGTGATGCTGAGAGACAGGTGGGAGTCCACTTGCAGAAGCTCCGCCCTGGGTAACGGTGAACGGCGTGGCGGACAAGCGGGTACCACGCACAGGGGCCTCTGTCATCAGACCCCAGCGCAACCGCGGGGCCTCTGATGGCGGCATCATGGATGGAAGGTGAGGGGGACCCTCAGGCCCAGGGAGGCGGTGGTATTCGCTGGTGAGTGAGAAGGCAAGACACAAACTCCCCGCGCGTGGTGGTCTGCGGTCCGTCAAGCGCTTCACCCCCACCCCTGCCATCCACACAGCCACGTGCAGTGTGAACACACCACCTCCTGACACCCGGCTGGGCTCCCTCGCAGCCTGGGAGCCGCCAAGCATTCAATCAGGCACAGCCGATTCTCATCTCAGGGGCCAATTTCTACCTCTAATCAGTTTGGGGAATTTCTGTTGGGAATTTAGGACTTTCCAACAATCCTTTTAACATTTGGCTTGCTCATTTCCTGGGCCACTCAAACCTCCCAAATCCTCTTTTCTCAACAAGAGACACCTAACTGAAGGTTCAGTCATGACTGGCCTGAACCAGACACAATGCACGCCCGTAACAGAAATCACGGGTGCCTGCCGCTTCTCCAAGGCTCCTGAGGCTCCGGATGCTGGGGTTTGTGTCTGGTCAGTGGCACAGTTATGTCTTCTTTAGGGTAAGCTCCAAAAACACAGAGCTCCATGGTTTCTACAATACGCATCGTAGCACACCATTTAATAAAGGCTCTGTGTTGACGATATGACCTGCAGTAACTCTGTATCAGGGAGTCCCTTACACTGTATAACAAAGCGACTCCAAGGTCTGTTTCCATGACAACAGCAGCATCACACAGGAAAGAGAAGGAAGAGGATACAGAGGCTCTTTAGAAATTGCTACCAAATGCATATCCAGCTTGAGACTGAAGACAATAATCTGGGCATGAGATTTGGGGTTAAAGTCTTTTCCTTCTTGAACATATTCTCTACTGATGTGACTATTTTTAAATGTCCAATAGGAAGATTCAGAACACTATAAATACCATCCATCTGCCAAATTTCAGGAGGTCTAAAATTAGGTTACTAGGTTCATCAATTTCCCTTAGAAGATTCTAGTAGGGAGAGATCAAACCTTTCTGGTGGCAGTAACAGGGAGATGCTGATAATCCAAATGCTAGGAAAAACAAATTGCATTCATTTAAAAGCTAAAAATTAATAAACTCCCCAACCCTATAATTTCTCCCAAAATTAAAATGGGAAGTGTTTTACAAGATATGAGTTTTAGTAGGACCTTCAGATAACTGATCGAGCCGCACACAGAAAATAACTCACAGTGATGTGTATTCTACTAAACCATATTATAAGCAGATATGTGAGAAGAAAAGTGCATTTTTCTATTGTTCTTAAGACTAGCCTCTGCTCGTGTCTGCTTTTCTTTCATGGATGACGTAGAAATAAAATAACACAGCTTCAGCAGCTTTCTCCCCACCTAATTTCTTTTCCTACCATGATTTTTCCTTCATTGATCAAAGAAAGAGTCCTCTCATACTAAAAATATCCCAGAACAGCCAGAATTGGGACCTATTTTTTTCCTCACCTACTGGGAGATAAGGTTATTTCACCCACATGTGTACTAAGTTATTTTTAAAACCTACCTCCTTCTCCTCTGGTTATTCTATTTCAATACACAAGAGGGGACCTGGCAGCCTCTGAGCTAACTCTAAGCACCCCAGCTGCTGTGCGGTCCACCCTGTGATCGTCAGCAGAGATGGAGAGCGGAACCCACACCCCTGAGCCTGAACACACCACGTGCTCTGCGAACACAGCTCGCAGACAACTCAGCCTCGCCACAGGCACGGAAGTCAGACCGCTAAACCAGGCGGCACCCGCACAAAGAACCGTGTATCCCCCGCCATCCTCAGTGACCATCCATGATGCTACCCGGCTGGCCCACGCCTGTGAGGACAGTATCGGTGTCAACCGAGTCAAACAGCAATTGTCCGTGAAGTCAAGGCCGACTCGAGCAGAATCTCAGGAACCTCTGCTCACTGACTTGCTAATTAACACATCTGAGAGCCAGCTAAACCGCGGCGTTCTGGGTAAGCGCCGAGAACAGGGAGCCAGATGGTGGGCTTTGGCTTCAAGGGACAGCAGCGGTGGAGACACTGGCTGACCGCGCAGGGTCATGAACGTCCCCAGCGGGGACTGTGCAGGGGCGGGGAACCAGAGGAGCCGCTGCCTGGGGCAAGGGGGCAGGCCACGGAGCGAGAAGGCGTGGTCGGGGAAATCTTCTGAGCGAAGAGATGCCCAGTGTGGTGCTCAGACCCTAAGAGATGCCCTCAGGTCCCAGGAGATGTCCAGGTGGCAGGAGGTGTGGGCAGGAGACGCCCAGGTGAGGTCAGGGAACGAAGGTCCCACATGTCTCAGAACCAAAAAAAAAAAACAAACTATAAAACAGAAGCAATACTGTAACAAATTCAATAAAAGCTTTAATAAATGGTCCACATCAAAAAAACCCAAAAAACAAAAAAATGATCCCCTTAGATATAAATCATTCTCAAGGCTTTAAATCCCATACCTACTGCACTTACCTAGAATGGCTGACATTCAGAGTCTGGTGGTTAAACAGGTATTCTGCTTCAGTAAGACTGACTTTACATTTTATTTTCTAATGAATTTTCAGACTAGTCTTAATGTGAACATTATGGAGAACATGCTTTTTTGGCTGGGGGGCGGGCATGCAGACATCCATCCACACAGCAATCTTTAGGTTCACCTAGCATAGCCAGTTGGTCACCATATGGATGGCATTATAGTCTTAGAAAGAGTTCCCCTGGTGGCTCAGATGGTAAAGAATCTGCCTGCAATACCCTGGGTTCGATCCCTGAGTTGGGAAGATCCTCTAGAGAAGGGAATGGTTACCCACTCCATTATTCTTGCCTGGAGAATTCCATGAACAGAGGAGCCTGACAGACTACGGTTCACGAGGACGCAAAGATTTGAACACCACCGAGTGACGAACACTTTGACTTTCATACCCATAGACAAGGAAAAACCTCCACTGACCCTAGGACATTTCTGTTCAGTGGGAGGAAGCAAAAAAAAAAAACAAACCTGTAAGATTTGGTCGTGTCCTGAGCAAGAAACATTAACTGAGGACTTGCTGCCTGCCAGGTGCTGTTCTAGGTCAAGTACAAGAGTGAGCGATACAACATCCACGCTGGTGCAAGAGACACAACGATCGAACGACAAGTAAAATAACATGGTGTCCAGGGTGACACAAAGAAGGCTGAGCGCCGAGGAACTGATGCTTTTGGTCTGTGGTGCTGGAGAAGACTCTTGAGAGTCCCTTGGACAGTAGGGAGATCCAACCAGTCCATCCTAAAGGAGATCAGTCCTGGGTGTTCATTGGAAGGACGGATGCTAAAGTTGAAGCTCCAATACTCTGGCCACCTGATGCGAAGAGGTGACTCATTGGAAAAGAATCAAAGCAAGAAGAGAAGGAGGCGGCAGAAGACGAGATGCTTGGATGGCATCGCCAACTCAATGGACATGGATCTGAGCAAACTCTGGGAGACAGTGAAGGACAAGGAAGCCTGGGGTGCTGTAGTCCACAGGGCCGCAAAGAGCTGGACACGACTTCTCGACTGAGCAAAACCATCAGGGGTGACAAGGACTATCAGAAGGACTAAGGAGGACAGATGAGCGGAAATGACGAGGGCAGGGTGGGATCTGAAGATGCCCCTTCACGTGCCACCGGAGCAGAGGCCTGAACGATACCGACGAGCATGGTGACGACCCAGGCGTGAGCTGCTCCCACAAGAATCCATCAGCAGCGAAGCCCTCAGGTGCAAACGAGCGTGTCAGCCTGTCCTGTCCGACAGCGGGCCAGGAAGCAGGCCACACCCACCATGGGCCTCGGTGTCCAAAGTCAGAAGTCTGTATCTCATTTCTATTTCTCGGTAATGGTCACGGAAGTCCATTGCAGGGAGTGGACAGGGCAACGGAAGGATGGGATCCGCCTGATACACGCAAAACCCCAGCGGGGCTGCTGTGTAGGCGACAAAGCACAGGAGATGGGCAGAAACGAGGGGCCAAACAAGATGCCCCTAGGCCAAGTGCACGCCTTTCAGAGGCTGTGTCCCTGGACTCTCCTGTCGCTGGGCTCCTGGATGACCGGGCGTTTGGTATCTAGGAATATACTGAAACCAAAGCACAGAGCTACAAGCAGCCGGCGGGCGTGTGGGCCTGCAGGAAGGTCCGCCGCAGACGTGGGCGTGACCCCTCTTTACGTTTTCTACTTGCTACCTTTCCTCCTCACTTCCGGCTCCGTGCCTTAGGTTACTCTAAATTACAGATTTGTAATGAAAAAAACCTGATTCCTGTGAATTACCTAACCCCTGGTACATCATCCACACTCGGCAAATGCAGATGAAAAGAGCCTTCCTTTCTAATTTTAAGACCCACTGTGTGAACTCTGCGTGTTCAAGCCTCCCTGGTCTTTTGTGATTAATTTTAGTAACGGGAGAACGACCTGCTTTAGAACAAATGAGTCATGATGCAGCTTCACACCTAAAAACCGAAAATCACCCTCCTGCCCAGAAAATATCATTTTTAAGTATAAAATTTCTACCCCATGTTAACTCCACAAAGCTTCCTGCCCTGAAAAAGAGGTGGGGAGGACCAGGGTAGGAACTTGAGGTCGCAGGCAGCAAGCAAGGTGTGCATTGCCTTTGGAATGGTATCTGTCTTAGGCAGGTTTATGACATGGGGGGAAAAAACCCTCAACTGCTATAAAACAATTTATAGCCTGTGCAATTCAAAACATTCTTTCAGCAGCCACATCACAACAATATAGCTTTCTTCTAAGTATGAAGAGCAGCCTCTCTGACTTCTGCATGGATATTTATCCTGGCGTGGCAAAGCATGTCATAGACACATAACTGATTTCAAACTGGAAAGAAATCAAAGGTTCCTGACTCCTCAGCTGGTGTCCTTAGCTCCTCATTTCTCTTCCTCTTGAACTGTGAGCTTATAAACCTCTCCAGATTAACTGCAGAATTAGAAAATACTTCAAGGAACATAAATCTGAAACATGCAGCTGACAAAACAAGCATTTCCTTTTAACAGGGTGTTTGCCCCACCAATGTTTAGCCAAAAAAAAAAAAAAATGTTCATTAAGTTAAAAAATTCTAGTCACAGGGACTTCCTGGTGGTCCAGTGGTTAAGACTCTGTGCTTCCACTGCGGGGAGCCTGGTTTCAATCCCTGGCTGGGGAACTAAGATCCCGCATGCTACTTGGCATGGCCAAAAAATTAAAAATAGATAGATAAAACAAAATTCTGCTCACACAGTTAGCAAGCATAGTGCAGTGGGCATAATTCCCTCAAAAATGGAAGAGTCCCTTCATACATTAAAAAAACAATGTGTTTTGAAGGAAATTCACTTCCTAAAGACTAAAATCAAGAAATGGCTGGTACTGATTCTGAGAGAATCTCATGAAACATTTTACAGATATCTTACTTGAGCTGAAAAAATTCTTTTCTATTTTGGGATCAGAGACTTCATTTGTTCTTCCATTCACTCAACACATGTTCATGATCACCTGTGAGTCAGAAATCATATGAGACATAAGGATACAGAAATGGATAAGGATTAGGGGAAGAAAATACTACAGTGTGAGCACAAGAAGTCTTCCTGTGGTAAACTGCTGAAGCACTGGCCGACGTGACTCACCCCTCCCAGGACCCATGCTCTTCTCCCTGCCCCTGCGATGGTTCATTCTGGGTGCCAACTTCACTGGACCGTGGGCTGCCCAGATATGTGGTCAGACCTTACCCTGGTGTCCTGGGAGGGTGTCTGGGATGAGATTAACATTTAAATGGCTGCCAGCCTCCACAGCTGCATGACCTAGTTCTACAGAAGAAATCTCTGTGTGAAACACACACATACACCTGTGCATGCGTGCACACATACATACACACTCATGCCCCTGTGCACCACCATCGAAGGTCTGGACAGAATTCCTACTAAAAGTCAGTCCAATGACTGATATTGTTTTGGACCCTTGCTCTCACTGTCAATAAAGAAATGTCACAGTGACAATGCCTAGAGAATCCTCAGTAATCTTCCCTCCTCTCCTGTCCTGAGAAAATGCACTTCTTTCTGTCCACAGACGCTTCCCGAATCTCTCGCCAGGAGAAGGGGACGACAGAGGATGAGATGGTTGCATGGCATCACTGACTCGATGGACATGAGTTTGAGCAAGCTCTGGGAGTCGGTGATGGACAGGGGGAAGCCTGGCGTGCGGCAGTCCTTGGGGTCGCCAAGAGTCGGACACGGCTGAGCGACTGAATTGAACTGAACTGAATCTCCCGCTGGAAATTCATTAAACAGCAAAAACAGAAAGCAGAGCCAAGGTGAGGAAGGGATTAGCTAACTGAATGGGACTCCTACTTCAGCTTCTGAGAGTGACTCATTAAAACCCAGGAACCAGCTCTGGTGTGAGCCAGAGAGCTCTCGGGGCAGGCGTTCAGCTCAGGGAGAGCCAACTGTGATGAAGCTGCCAGAAACCCAGTGTCCTGGAAGCCCCACCTTCAGCTTTTTGAGGAGAACCCGAACCAAGCTCCAAACGGCTGCAGGCTCACGCGTTCCCACCACAGGCTCTGCTGCCCACTCGTGGGCACTGCGGGCCTCCCTAGCGACTGCTTTTACTGTCAGCATCTGAGGGGCGTGTGTTAGTTGCTCACTCTTGTCTGACTCTTGCGACCCCATGGACTGTAGCCCGCCAGTCTCCTCTGTCCATGGCGTTCTCCAGGCAAGAATACTGGAGTGGTTGCCATTCCCTTCTCCTGGGGATCTTCCCAACCCAGAAATCAAACCAGGCTCTCCCACATTGCAGGCGGATTCTTTACTGTCTTAGCCACCAGGGAAGCCCATTTTCTATTCTCTACATCTGTGTCTTTTTGCTGCAGCCCCTAAACAATCACACCACACTCTCAAAGGCTGACAGGGGTCAGGCGGGGAGTGATGAGCTACTGGCCATGTGTGTCCTTCTGAGAGTGGAGTCCCAGAGGTTCCCAGAGGTGTTTGAGCAGAGGCAGCTTCAGCCACTAGACTGAGTCGACAAGCCCTCCTGGTGACCCCCTCAAGAACAGGCCTCCTGGTCCCCTGACTTCCCCATGAGGCACTTCGTTGTCACCACGCACACACTCTTTTCACGGGTGCGTCCAGAGAACGGACGTCCCCCCACCCGCTGCCCCTTCAGCGCATCGGAACTGCAGCTAGAGAAGCAAGTCTCGGAGGCTATTTTTACTCCTTAACTCAATTAATTTGGCGCAAAAGTAGCAGGAGTCCCTTCCCTTGCAGGAAATGCTTCTGCTGCTGGGCGTCTGGTTCATAAAATCCACCCACTGAGCAGCAAAATTAGCACAGGAGCTCGGGCAGAGCTTGCAACTCTGAATAGTCCTCTTCCAGGTTTCCGGTTGCAGCGCGGCACCTGAGGTGCTGGATCCAGGTGTGAGCGTGGAGCGTGAGGGGTAGGACCAGGTGTGAGGGGCGCGGACCGTGAGGGGCGGGGCCCGGTATGAGGGGCGTGGACTGTGAAGGGCGGGACCCGGGTGTGAGGGGCGGAGCGTGAGGGGCGGGGCCCGGTGTGAGGGGCGGAGCGTGAGGGGCAGGACCCAGTGTGATGGGCGGGACCCGGTGTGAGGGGCGGAGCGTGAGGGGCGGAGCCCGGTATGAGGGGCGTGGACCGTGAAGGGCGGGACCTGGGAATGAGGGGCGGAGCGTGAGGGGCGGGGCCCGGTGTGAGGGGCAGAGCATGAGGGGCAGAGCATGAGGGGCGGGACCCGGTGTGAGGGGCGGAGCGTGAGGGGCAGAGCATGAGGGGCGGGACCCGGTGTGAGGGGCGGAGCGTGAGGGGCAGGACCCGCGGGACCCGCGGACCCGCGGGCGAGCACGGAGTGTGGTCGCAGGACTATTGAGGCCTTGCCCACAGGTCCCCTGAGGGACCCACCAGGACCCGCAAAACACACGGGGCTCCCTGACGTGTGCTCTTCTTTCCAGTTTTCTTGCAAGGACATGTCACCTCAATTTACACGCAGTCGCAATGGGCGAGACATGCAGCTCCCTTGGCTTCCCAGATGACGCAGTGGATAAAGAATCTGCCTGCCAATGCAGGAGACACAGGAGACGTGCATTTGATCCCTGAGTCAGGAGGATCCCCTGGAGAAGGGCCTGGCGATCCGCTCCAATATTTCTGCTTAGAGAATCCCTCGGACAGAGGAGCCTGGTGGAGTGCAGCCCGTGGGGTGACAAAGAGTCAGACGCAATTGAGCATGCACGCAACTCCCTGAAGCCAGCAGGAGACACTGGAAAATACTGGTATATTTGTTTTTAAAAGAACATTTTGAAAACAATTGAAATAAATCTTAGAAATGTCACCCACTTCAGAAAGCCTCCCCTCATTAGACGCGCATTCCCCTCCACTCACCCTCAACAGTATCTTATGTCTCCCACTGCCAGCGGCGTCACAGGCAACCTTAGAGCCCAAGGATCCACATCCTTTCCACCAGAGAGGATGAGCAGGATGGTGGGACCTGTCCGTCACCTTTCTATCTGCAAAGCTTGAAGCCCTCCGTAGACATTTGCTGTTCTCTAGCTGATAAGTCATGTCCAATTCTTTGTGATCCCATGGACTGCAGCATGCCAGGCTCTTCTGTCCATGGGATTTCCCAGGCAAAAAAAAACTAGAGTGGGTTCCCATTTCCTTCTCAAGAGGATCTTCCAGGATCAGGGATCAAACCCACATCCTGCATTGGCAGGTAAATTCTTTACCATTGAACCATCAATAAACATTTAGTGACCGAATATTACTTAGGACTGAAAACAATTTTAAAGATAACCAAGTTCAAACTCCATATAGATGACTAAGAAAACCATAGTCTTCTTCACAAAGGTTGACTTGGCAGGGCCAGGGTCCCCATTTCCACTCCTAGACTCTCTTACCTCACTCTGCTGAATTTTAAATGCCACTTTTCAGCACTCCCGCCTTTTACACATTACACTTTGTCAGTTCAGGAATACAAAAAATGTTTGGGTTGTAACAGGGTTTTGCTCATACAATTGTCTTTTTTCCCTATTAAATGTAAAAGCACACTCTGAGAAAATAGATCTGCTAATTGAATTTATTTCTAGATTTATTTTACATGTTTTGAGTTTGTTATAAATGCAGCTTTGAAAGGTTGAAGTTTAAACAATTTAGTGGCCTTTTTTCCTTTGCTCGGTTTCTCAGACACAGAGGAGAGCCTGAGAGCAAGAGAACGCACGTGGCTGTCAGAAGGTACAGCAGGTGGTTTCCTGCTCTGGATGCATGGACACCTGTGGCTCCAGCAACAGTGAGAACTGGACAGGGAACACCAGACCGGTTCCAAGCAGGAAAAGGGGTACGTCAAGGCTGTATATTGTCACCCTGCTTATTTAACTTATATGCAGAGTACATCATGAGAAACGCTGGGCTGGAAGAAGCACAAGCTGGAATCATGGTTTCGGGGAGAAATACCAATAACCTCAGATATGCAGATGACACCAGCCTTATGGCAGAAAGTGAAGAGGAACTAAAAAGCCTCTTGATGAACGTCAAAGAGGAGAGTGAAAAAGTTGGCTTAAAGCTCAACATTCAGAAAACGAAGATCATGGCATCTGGTCCCATCACTTCATGGCAAATAGATGGGGAAACAATGGAAACAGTGACAGACTTTATTTTTTGGGGCTTCAAAATCACTGCAGATGGTGACTGCAGCCATGAAATTAAAAGACGCTTGCTCCTTGGAAGAAAAGTTATGACCAACCTAGATAGCATATTAAAAAGTAGAGACATTACTTTGCCAACAAAGATCCGTCTAGTCAAAGCTATGGATTTTCCAGTAGTCATGTATGGATGTGAGAGTTGGACTGTGAAGAAAGCTGAGTGCCAAAGAATTGATGCTTTTGAACTGTGGTGTTGGAGAAGACTCTTGAGAGTCCCTTGGACTGCAAGGAGATCCAACCAGTCCATCCTAAAGGAAATCAGTCCTGAATGTTCACTGGAAGGATTGATGCTGAAGCTGAAACTCCAATACTTTGGCCTCCTGATGCGAAGAACTGACTCATTTGAAAAGACCGTGATGCTGGGAAAGATTGAGGGCAGGAGGAGAAGGGGACAACAGAGGATGAGATGATTGGATGGCATCACGGACATGAGTTTGGGTAAACTCTGGGATTGGTGATGCACAGGGAGACCTGGCATGCTGCAGTCCACGGGGTTGCAAAGAGTCCGACATGACTGAGCAACTGAACTGAACTGAACTGGGTCCCACGTTTGGTTCTGAGTCAGTCATTTACAGTCGATGCTCTTGGCTTCTTCAAATGGCTTGGTTGACCGTCTTCAGACTTGCAGGGCCACCCAGATCAGAAGTTTGCCGCCTTTTAACAAGGTCGTTCATTTCCTCTCAGGTACCTTGGCAAACATCCTAGGGCCTGGTTGACCCCCGAGGCCGCCTGCCTGCTGGGGGCTCCCCCAGGGGAGCTTCAGGAAAAACCCAGGATACTATTTTTAAATCCCCTGAATCCGACTCAGTTGTTGGGCTCAGATATAAGAAGTGTGAAGCCCCACAGGAATCCTTTCTCCCTGGACAGGCTCGGGCGCTGGTGAGAATGCACCAGGTGAGTAAAAACGGACGCTAAGCAGAAGCGCCAGCAGCAGCCCGGGAAGCCAGTGACCTCCAGGGCTGGAAACCTTCAGCAGGCCACTCCCCACCCCCACACACGCTTCTCCAGTGTCCACATACCTAACCCACAGGAAGCCTTCCAAGGCTTGTCTAAAGAGCTCTGAGCATCTGTATTGTTTTAATCTCATCACATAAGATTTTCCTCTCCCTGCTCTTTCCAGACTGAAGGGGTGAGTCTGGACGTGACCTTTCCTGAAGGGCTGAGATCGGTGTGAGCCTCTGACAGGGACGCTTTGCAGCTTTCCTCACTGGAGGCACAGAGAAAGCAACGTGAGGAAAAGCAGGATTCGGTGTGCTAACATTCACGCGCGTGCACACACCCCTGAAGCCCCAGAACCTCGCACAACGAGGGGCTTCAGAAGCAGACAGTCAGGAGGAGCAGAGGGGCTCCAGACGGAAGCACAGAGGGCCGCGGGTGGAGGGGAGGGGTCTGAGGAGGTGCCGGCCGGCCTGGTGGGCCTCACCCCTTCCCGGGCAGAGGAAAGACGGGAGACCCAGCAGGGCGGGCAGCCGGGGCAGCTGAAGAAACTAGGGTACCCGGGTCCCTTCAGAACAGTGCCACAGTGCTCGCTCCCCAAAGCCGAAGGAGGTGACAGTCCCCCCGCCAACTGCCCAAGGCTGGGCTCCAGTCTTAACTTGGGTCCAGAGTGGGTAAAGAGCTATTTCTGAACATGGACCCATTTTGCCTTATTTCTTCATCCTCTTATAAAACCCTGGACACGGGGCAGGGGTGCTGGGCACTGTGAGCGCACACCTGCAAACCCAAACTCTGCAGCAGCTCCACACGCCCCTGCGGCACCAGATAGGGGCACTCTGCTCGCTCGGAGCCCCGGATGAGAGCCCGCGTCCCCACGTCCAGCCGCGAGGCCGGACCCCCAGCAGCATCAGTGACCAGGTTACCCTCCAGCATCAGGGTCTTTGAAAGTCTTTCCTTTTCATCTCTCCTCGGGCTGCAGAGGCTTGTGCTTAAAGTCTCAGAAATCATGACTTTTCTTTATAAATAAGATGGGAGGGAATTTCTGACCAGAGAATGCTGCCTATCCACAGGGGTTGGGGAAGCTGGGAGACTGGCCTGAGGGTTTCCAGGGGGTCCCTCCACTGAACCCAGAAACCTTTTCTCCTCAGGGTTCCTGGCAGCTCTGCAGCCTTTCAACCAGGCTGCTCCTTCGGACTTGAGGATTATTTGTGCTCAAAAGAATATTGGGGCTGCCCTGGTGGCTCAGTAGTAAAGAATCTGCCTGCCAGTGTAGGAGACACAGGTTTGATCCCTGATCCAGGAAGATTCAACATACCTCAGAGCAACTAAGCCCATGTTCCATGACTACTGAGCCTGTGCTGAAGAGCCCAGGAGCCACCAGTACTGAGCCCACATGCAGCAACTCCTAAAGTCTGCACACCCAGGAGCCCGCACTCTGCAGCAAGAGAAGCCGCCGCAGTGAGAAGCCCGAGAGCCGCAGCTAGAGAGGACCGCCCCCCCCTACCCAGCACCAAGGGGAAAGCCTGTGCAGCACTGAAGGCCCGGCACAGCCAAAAACAAATAAACACATAAATACATAAAAAATTTTAAAAAACGAACGTCAGTCTCCCTTCCCATCTGGTTCTGGTGATCCGGGTAGCGTTAGGTTATTTTTCAGCACTTTTCTGCTCCTTTCATCTGGAAGGCAGCAGAGGAGGTACAGCATCTGGGGGTTCCACAGGATCTGTGATTTCTTTTTCCTCCTCTCCAAATGCTCTGGGGTCTGCTGAGCTCAAACCACAAACCCATAGACACTGGGTGTCTTAAGCATTCACTGTGGTATGAAAAAAAAACTAATTTTTAAAAAATTTCTGGGGGGAAAAATGTTTGGAGGAGCCTGGTAGGCTACAGTTCATGGGGTCGCTATGAGTCAGACATGACTGAGCGACTTCACTTTCACTTTTCACCTTCATGCATTGGAGAAGGAAATGGCAACCCACTCCAGTATTCTTGCCTGGAGAATCCCAGGGACGGGGGCGCCTGGTGGAAGGCTATCTATGGGGTCCCACAGAGTCAGACACGACTGAAGCGACCCAGCAGTGGCAGCAGCAGCTCTCAAATTAAATTTCACTGTTGCCAGTGCTTCCATCCTCTGATCTGGTCTTTTTTACGCCCTTCTGCGCCTTTCTAAACACTGGAGCAAACTTTCAGTGACCACACCAGGCAGCAGGCTCTGTGTGCTCACTGACCACAGGACGACAGGCCAGGGTCCCCTCTCCTTCCCTCCATGACCCTGAAAAGAATCGCCACTAACCCACCTGTGTTCCAGGGACAACAGGATGCCGCTCCAGGTCATTTCATTTTCTTTCCTCAATATTCCTCAGTCTCCACATGGATAAAATAAGGTTAATCTAGAAAAATCTCTAACACCCCTTGCGTGGCTTGCATTCAGTCGTGTCCAACTCTGGGGACTGTGGTCCACCAGGCTCCTCTGCTTCTCCAGGCAAGAATACTGGAGCGGGTTGCCATGCCCTCCTCCAGGGGATCTTCCTGACCCAGGGATTGAACCCGTGTCTCCTGCACTGCAGGTGTAGATTCCTCACCCCTTCCAGCTCTATAATCCCATGATCTTAAAACATATCCTCCATCCTTAGCTCAGCTGTGTGTCCTGACACCTTCATGTGCTTCCAGGTACTTCTCTAGTGAGTTCAGTCTGGGCAGTTTGGAGATCGGCATGATAAATAAACCATCCTGCATGCAGACAGGAAGCCCCAGTCACAGGTCTCTGAATGTCAAGGACCGAAGGCAACACTGCCCATCAGAAAAGAACTTGCAAACCTTCTTGACTGGACAGGCAGGATGGGCCAATTCCTTTTGCACCTTTTTAATAGCTCTCACACTTCTTTTTCTCTCGGATTAAAAAAAAAAAAAACAACTCATAGCTTAAATTTTGAGGCTATTAAAACATGAGTCAACTCAACACACACAAAGATGAGGAGCAGTGGAGCTTGGCGGGTCAGCTGGCCGGCGCGCCTGCCGTTACATCCCCATGGCGGAAAGCCTTCCGCTGACGCTCGGCACCTGGCTCCAGGCTTGGAGGGGGTGGCCTGAGATCAGCCAAAACAGAACAAAATTCTAAGCATGAAATGAGCTGCTGAAGACGATTCACAGGCAACCCCAGCAACAGCCGAGGCTTTCTCAGGTATTAGAGTCTGTCCTGGGCAAGCCTGTGCGTGTTACCATCTAAGGCCAACAGAGGACTCAAAACAGAATCACAGACGGGACCAGAGTCGGCTGACAGCCTCTCTGTTAGTAGCTCAGCCATGTCTGATTCTTTGTGACTCTATAGACTGTAGCCTGCCTGGCTCCTCTGTCCATGGGATTTTCCAAGCAAGAACACCGGAGTGGGTTGCCATGCCCTTCTCCAGGGGATCTTCCCGACCCAGGGACTGAACCCGGGTCTCCTGCATTGCAGGCAGATTCTTTACTGTCTGAGTCACCAGGGAGGCTCCTTTAGGGAACCCTGCACCCGGCCTCTCACCCTCTTGGTTCCCACCCAACCTTCCTCTCTCGTCCCGTCTGTGGGATGGACATCCTCAGAGTTCTCTCCTGGCCTCTAACTTCTCTTCTTCCCCTCTATAGTCTCTCTCCAGCAAAATAACCCACTTCTAACACAAGAAACAAACAAACAAAAAACCCAGAACAACTGGAGCAAGTGCCTGGAGCACACGATTTAAGCGATGGTGGCCACAGAGGCCTGGCACATGCCATCCAGATGTGCCCACTGTCCCCCGCCGTCTGGCACATGCCATCCAGATGTGCCCACTGTCCCCCGCCGTCTGGCACATGCCATCCAGATATGCCCACTGTCCCCCACCTCCCCATAATTCCTTTCTCGGTTACAGTTATGACTTTGCCTGTCACAGCTCAGATTCTGCTCCACACGATGTATTTTCAGCACTGGGTAATTCCCCTGCCTCCAAACTCCCCCTCCCCTCCACTGATCCAGCTTTTCAGGGAGGCCATGGCCAGAGCTAGGGCCCAGGCCCACGAGTTCACAGATGTTCACAGCTGGGCAGCTTCAGGGGTCATCTGTCCAGTGAAATGGATGTTGGATTATTCAAGCCAACAAAAGCATCTGCAACTCCTGATGAAAAGGCAGCACGAAGCCCATGAGGCCAAGAAGGAACCGCCTGTGACGCTGGCCGAGAGCAGCGACAGCCCAGCCGGTGGGAGCCGCCTATGATGCTGGCCAAGAGCAGTGATAGCCCAGCCGGTTTACCGACCATCAGGAGCAAATGAAGTTCATGTTCAGCAAAGTTCACTTTCCAAAAAGACCTGCCCTGTGTGTGTGAAAGCCACAGCGATAAATTTGCTGGATTTAGCCCACGTGGCCACCCAGAGCCAAAGAGAACAAACAACATAACGGGAAATTCTCCGAGCCCCGGGTAATCCTGCCAGGGCTCACAGGACTAAGCCCTAAGTCACACAAAATGAACTGGTTAGTTTTCCCATTAATCGTGTGTGCCCAAACAACAGAAGTGCAAGCATTAAAAATACTCAGCTCAGAGACACTCGTCCACACAAAGTAACAGTTAAAAACACTCCGTTCAGAAACATTCATCAAAATAAAATAAGTCTCCAGGCTACTTACATCTGTGTCGGGTCCTTTATCCGCCCCCGGACAAGAAAAAGTAACAAATTCATGGCACCTCTTGTGAACCACAAAACAGCAAACTGGTGGAGAGAAAAGAAACTAAAGTTAGAAGAGTGCACTGAACACACAAAGCTGTGTCCTCCAGAAAGGCCCACCTGCTGTCAGAAGCCAAAGTAATCTCACCACAGACAGAATCTCATAAACGGCAATCAGACAGCATTTCACTGGAGACTGGGCCTCGCTTGGCATTGCTTGGATTCCCAGATAACAGAACCACAAAATGCCAGCACGGACACGGCACAGGAGACCGAAAGCTTCCCTGTGTCCTCTAACGCTGCGGGAAGAGGACCAGGGCTGCTAAGACCCTTCTCCCGAGGCATAAACCAGGAAGCTACATGTAAAGCACTCTGCGCTCCCCCCTCCCCTCCACCGACACACACAGGTGTGTAAACGTGGATAAACGTTAGACCCTGTAAGATATAAGGAGAATAACTTATTACAAATAATACGTGAGTATCACCAAGAACTTCCTTAACAGAATTCTGAGCTTCAAGAACTCCTTAAGACACAAACCAGATCTACGGAAAATAGCCCTTTGAAGTGGTGAAAAGTTGGAAAGCACCCTCTCTCTTGAATCTACCAGCTGGGGGGCGTCACCCACAGATATACCAAACAACTACGCAGCAAGCATTTTCCAAACAATAGGGCTTTTCAAGTCTTCCTGAAGATGAATCAATAAAAAAATCATGAGTTACAGAAACTAGTAAGTCAGGTTTTTATGAAAAGTATAACATGGAGGACACAGAAAATATAAATAAATGTCCTAGGCCACCCTCCCGCTACACGTGCAGCAGCAGCTCCAGGGCGCACAGCCCACGGCTCCCTTGTTTCTGCTGAACAGTAAGTTGGGCTTCCCTGGTGGCTCAGACAGTAAAGCCCCCCCACCCCCCGCTGCAGTGCAGGAGACCTGGGTTCCAACCCTGGCTCGGGAAGATCTCCTGGAGAAGGGAATGGTAACCCACTCCAGTATTCTTTTTTTTTTCCTTTGAGGCTAATTACTTTACAATATTGTACTGGTTTTGCCATACATTGATATGAATCATCTATGAGTGTACATGTGTTCCCCATCCTGAACCCCCTCCCACCTCCCTCCCCATCCCAACCCTTTGGGTTGTTCCAGAGCACCGGCTTTGAGTGTCCTGTTTCGTGCATCAAACCTAGACTGGCGATCTGTTTCGCATTTGGTAATATACATGTTTCAATGCTATTCTCTCAAATCATCCCACTCTCGCCTTCTCCCACAGAGTCCAAAAGTCTGTTCTTTACATCTGTGTCTCTTTTGCTGTCTCGCATATAGGGTCATCTTTACCATCTTTCTAAATTCCATATATATGCATTAATATACTGTATTGGTGTTTTTCTTTCTGACTTACTTCACTCTGTATAATAGGCTCCAGTTTCATCCACCTCATTAGAACTGATTCAAATACATTTTTTAATGGCTGAGTAATATTCCATTGTGTATATGTACCACAGCTTTCTTAGCCATTCATCTGCTGATGGACATCTAGGTTGCTTCCATGTCCTGGCTATTGTAAACAATGCTGTGATGAACATTGGGGTACACGTGTCTCTTTCAATTCTGGTTTCCTCGGTGTGTATACCTAGCAGTGGGGTTGTACAGCTTTTCTATTTCCAGTTTTTTAAGGAATCTCCACACTGTTCTCCATAGTGGCTGCCACTCCAGTATTTCTGCCTGGAGAATTCCGTAGACAGAGGAGCCTGGAGGGCTATAGTCCATAGGGTCGCAAAGCGTTGGACACGACTGAGCGACTAACACTTTCACTTTCAGCTAAAAAAACAACATTCGTTCAGAAATTCTGGGTGAGTCCTACATAGAGGGCAAGCGAGACCTCCCCAGGCCCTGGCTCTCTTCTGCTGCTGCTGAGGATGCTTCACCTTCCTGCACACACGTCAGGAGGCAGGGCCCACTGAAGAGGGCAGGAGAGGGTGGGAGAGGGCGGTAGTTCTTCTGCAAGCCGAGACCCCAAGATGGAGGGGGCACTTAGAGGCCTGGTGGGGCCGTTCAGGGCGTTTGTGTGCAGCACGAGCAGCCACCAAAGGGTCTGAACCCGAGTGACGAAAGCCCTTCCTCGGCTTCTGACGGGCCGACGGTGGTGACGGGAAGGGTTCGCTGGGACAGGTCAGGGCCCTAAGGACCGGGGAGGGGGGCGTCCTCGGTAGTCTAGGATTGAAAGTGATGGCCATCACTGTTCGACCCGTGAGAAATGGAGGCGTGAGATGCCAGGGACCCCGAGGAGGACCTGCCGGCTGACCACAGACACTGCCTGTCAGCCTCCTGCCAAGGGCTACTCCGCGGGCCACGCATCTCACTGAATCCTCACAGCGCTACTTAATACACTCCGACATCTGTGTCTTATGGATGGGAAAGCATTGCACCCATCTCTGGTGTCTAGTCTGTATAAGCTTGTGATGTTTGCAGACAGGAGAGGGGGTGGGAGAGACGGACAGACGGAGCGATGAACAGGGCAGATGGACACGGGTCTTCTGGACAGTCGCCTCTCCGTGCAGAGGAGCCAGGAGCCAAACTAAGGTTTGCTGGGCCCCACGCCCCCGCCCACCTCACGCTGGTGGACGGGAGAGGAAAAGGTGATGAAGGAGCCGCAGGGTCTGCACATGGTGCCGGGGACACGCCTGCCTGGTGGACGGGAGAGGAAAAGGTGATGAAGGAGACGCAGGGTCTGCACATGGTGCCGGGGACACGCCTGCCTGGTGGAGGGGAGAGGAAAAGGTGATGAAGGAGACGCAGGGTCTGCACATGGTGCCGGGGACACGCCTGCCTGGAAAAATGGCTCCAAGTCTAGTTAGTAAGCATATAAAAGTGAATACACAGCGCGGGCTGGGCAGAAGGTTCCTCCAGGTTTTTCTGTGATGTTATGATGCTACCTTTTGTCCAGCCCACTGCGTGTGTGTGTGTGAGAAACCCAGAGCGTGAAGCTCTGGGTGTACGTGTCAGGGAAGCAAGATAAAGGATGACTGCTTTCTTTTTAAACAGCTTTAAGATAGTCATAATACAACGTCAATGCAAAAGCGTATCTTTAAAAACAAAACCCTCAGGCTGGGCACGAGCAGGCAGAACGGGGTACTTAGGGAGCCGCCCCCTGGAAGGTGGACGGTTAGCAAAGGCCTCCCTTCAGGACAGGGAAGCCTGGGTGAGGTGCTGGCTGCGGGCCTCCCGGGGCGAGACCCCACAGAGGCGCCTCCGGCCCCATCGCAGGCTCCTGAGGACTGACGGACAGCAGCGCGGACGTTCAGACCAGGCCCATCAGCCACTCTCCCCAACACGGACTCGGCTCCACTCGCGGAATGAGGAAGACAAGGGCCACAGGGCCCGTTTCCTCTCCACGGTTCATTACAGAGACGCTATGTGGAGCGGACACTGAGCATGCTGAGTCCCTGCTCAGCGCGCCAGCCTTCGAGCGCTTCCTCTAGTCCAGGCTACAGCTGATAAACCCCTACAGATCAGGCTGGTGTCTGTGCCTGCCAGTGCGCTCAGCTCTCCAGCGGGAACTGCATAGACTGTACACCTGGAATCCCCAGTCCAGTCATATCCTGCAATCAGGCCCGCACTGAACAATATAATCTGAAGGGGCAGCAAAAGCCCCCAGAGAGCTGCTCCCCCCTGAGTGATCCAGGTGGGTTCAAGGACTCAGACATGAGATAAAGAAAAGGAACCTGCTCCCCCCACCCCCGCCCCGGGGGCGGGGGGTTGCTGATTACGAAGAGGGAGCAGGGAGACCCTCTCCATTCAAGCCCACAGAGTTTGCTTGGAAAGATAAAAGGTTTTGGAAGTGCTTGGTGGTGACAGTTGTACCGTCTGTGTGCACTAAGTCCCCCGAGCTGTGCGTGTAAACACGGTTAAAATCTCAAGTTCTAAGTTACACACACTTTGTTGTTGTTGAGTCGCTAAGTCATGTCTGACTCTTTGCGACCCCATGGACTGTAGCATCCCAGGCTCACCACGATATAATTTAAATTATGCATCAACCTGGAGTGAGATTTATGACGTTATAAATAAGATGCACAGACGTGGAGTCTTGCTTACGTAGATTTACGGCTTTTTTTGTTCCCAGTGGACCTGGCTGCAAAACCAAGGAAGTATTTACTTCCATTTCATTAGGTTCTACATAAAGTCCATGCCAGATTAGAGGGGAGACGCGGGAAAAAATGAGTTTTCAGAGCCAAGGACTCACATAATCTCAGAGGATTAGAAATGGGCTCCTCCGACCTTCACGTCTCTGTGCAAAGGGTCAGCATCAGCACCAGGGATGGAAACCAGGGCCTCACCCCCAGAGCCCAGCTCTCCACCCCATCCTCGGGACCGGCTGTCACCTCTACGTGTAAAACAGGGTCATCCCTGTTCACACACCACATGGATCACAGGCTTGCTGAGGGGAGAAAGTACATACTTAGGTATCACCTTCCATTTTGCTTAAACAATAATTTCCTTTCACCCTCAAGTCTTAAGTCCATATCATTTCAAATTCAGCTCATAGTCATGTAAAATGGAACATGTGCATACAAGTCCCGTTGTCCAAAATTAATGGGGTAAAAGCCATTACGTAACAAACCTGCAATTCAAAAAAGGAGCCTACTAAATTTAATAGTTTGACTTCATTTAGAGCGGAAGACAGGCAGCCAAGCTTCTGAGAGCTCCTTTTTTAAATACATAAATGGCTGCCATCACGTGAGATGGTTTTAATTAAATCTTGCTTAGCTGGAAGGGATTAATGAAAGGTAACGTCACATCAGAACACAGTGAAAGGAAAACCTCTAAGGCGAGCGAACTGCTTTCAGCTTTGCGGGGAAAGTAACGAAAACCTGAGCCTATATTCCATTCTCATATTAAAAGAAAATTACTGGTTTAGGTTTGTAACAATAAAAACGGTCTTCTTGTGTGATGCATGTTAAAGTTGTGTGAAAACAAGCCGAATCAACGCACTCTGTCACACCGTGCGATCTGCCATTCTGCAGCCAGCACGCTGACTCTGCCCAAGCCTCTGTGCACATTCTCCCGAGTAAACCGTGTCAAAACCCCCAATATTCAACATTTCCCCCTTCCCCAGAGGAATTGCCTATGACCCCCTCCTCAGCTTTCTATCACCAAGTCCCACACATGCTGCCTCCTTTGTGTCACTCCCTGCTTGGAGCTGAGATGTATTTTGAAGAAAGAGCTGAGGGACTGAACGTGAGGTGTGAAGGGGAGAGACCAGAGGTGGCCCTCGTGTTCCTGGCCAGAGAATCTAGGCCAACAGTGTGGCCACGGTGAAGCCAAGAGGAGAGCCCTGGGGTGAAACAGAGCAGAGAAGACCAGGAGGGAGAGACAGACAGGCAGACAGAGAAGCAGGTCTGTGTCAGGTTGGCATTCAGCTTCCATATTATGCATGTCTATGATCCATCAACGGAGATCACTCTGCTGCTTTTCAGACTGCACCCAAGCCCTGCATTTCGGACTCTTCTGCTGACTAGGAGGGCTACTCCATTTCTTCTAAGAGATTCTTGCCCACAATACCTTGGTCACCTGATGTGAAGAGCCAACTCACTGGAAAAGACTATGATGCTGGGAAAAACTGAGGGCAGGAGAAGGGGATGACAGAGGATGAGATGGCTGGATGGTATCATCGACTCAATGGACATGAGTTTGAGCAAGCTCCAGGAGACAGTGAAGGACAGAGGAGACTGTCGTGCTGCAGTCCACGGGGTTGCAAAGAGTCAGATAAGACTTAGCATCTCAACAACAACAACAAATGATCCATCAAATACCCTTTAAATTTTTCATTCTCTTGAGACTTCCCTGGTGGTTGGGTGGCTAAGACTGTGCTGCCAGTCAGGGGCCCCGGGTTCCACCCCAGTCAGAGAACTAGAACCCATGCACCACAACTGAGAGGCCACCTGCGGTGAAGACCTGGTGCAGCCAAATAAAGATTTTAAAAAATAATGACATATACTCTAAATTTTTCATTTTCTTCATATACAGCTGCCCTTCATACATATGATCTAATTTAATGCACCTGAACACAGCAGCTCCTAAGTACATGCTTTTTACTGCTAATGCCCACTGGAACCGAGCAGCTGAAAGAGTCCTAAATGACAAAAAAGACCAGAAGGTGGTGGAAATGAGTGGAGCAGGCCGGGGGCCTGCCTGCTGTAATGACGACGCGAGGCTCTAAGAGGCACAGCTCATGCCATTTGCGTAAGGCCGCCCCAAATCTTCCCAAGAAAGGCAGGAAAAGAAGCTGCAGGTCCAGGATTCTGGAAGGATGGAAGGCAGTAAAAACACGCAGGAATCAGGCTTCAATTCTCAGTGACGACGAAACCTCCAGCTCACAAGTGCATTCCACCTGCCTGGAGCACCAGCAGGGACGAGCCTGACTCTCGCTCCAGGGGGACTGAGCGTCAGGAAGTGTAACCCACGGATCTCGCCTTTTCTCCGTTTGGCCAAATAATGTGTTTTTCTCAGTGTGTCTGTGCAAGGCTTAGTCAGCCTTATAATAACTTACAAACGTATAATAACTTCACTCATTCATTCCATTCCTCAGCAAACATTTATAAAGCACCTACCGCCCACCCCTGCTCCCCCAGATGGACAAGACACAGAGCGTTTGCCTTTCAGGAGCGTGGAGGCCATTAAGAAGAAGGACATGTAAAGGAAGAGGCATCTGTCATTTCTCTGTCCCCACCTCTTCCTCCCTTTATCTCCCACTTTTCTCTCTCCTTCAATTATAATGCAAAGACCAAGGTATATTTTATGTTATTGAACAGCTTTTACCTTTGTCTTTATTTATTTATTTTTGATGTAGACCATTTTCAAAGCCAATGCAGATGCCAGAGACTCAGGTTCAATCCCTGGGTTGGGAAGATCCTCTGGAGGAGGAAATGGCAGCCCACTCCAGTATTCTTGCCTGGAGAATCCCAAGGACAGAGGAGCCTGGCAGGCTATAGTCCATGGGGTCACAAAAAGTCAGACACAACTTAGCAACTAAACTACAACAATATACATACATACACTCATATACATAAAATATACACACACACACACACATATACACACAAAAACCAAGGCAGTATCTAACAGTTAATAATTCAATAAATAAAAAGGATACTCAAACGGCATATGTGTGCTTAAGAGCAGAGCAACACCCTGGTTCTCAAATGGATCCCAGTTGCTAAGAGCAGATAAGTCTGCAGCATCCAGGCAAAGCTTCGTACGAAAGTCAACTTCAGATTTCACCCACGGGGATGAACAGGAACAGGCTGGAAGGGCTTTGGGGGCGATCATCGCCGGGAGCTCCATGGGACAGCGTGTTCGTGTCTGAAAACTCCCTGCATCACCAGTGAACAGTGAGCTCAGCTTTAAGTCCAAAGCAGCAGTGAGCAATAAACAAACACGTGAATTAGGTTCTGCACACACTTCCATGGGGAAAACTAAAGGCCCACAAAGATCACGGGTGACTGTAGGCAAAAAAAGTTATTTCAAACCTAAATTGCTGATGTGAAATGGAAAGGGTGCGATTTAAAAATATCAGGGGCATGGGTACAGACTCATCTTCTCACAGCTATCAACGAGTTTAATAAAGTCAGAATTCTTAAAGGGTTCAGTAGAGAAGGGTTATCAGGAGTCCCAACGTAAAAATCATGGACTTTTTTTATATGTCCTGCTTTATGTATTAGCTAGTGTTTGCAATCAAAAGCATAACAATGACTCTATTTGCTTGATGCTTGCTGATTCTGTAAAGCACTTTCTCAATCTTTATTGATGATATAACACATGTTCCTACACAAATATTAAGCCACCCAGAAAACAAACAGTTGTCTTCCTCAAGGGACCCAGAGTTCAGGGAAGTCACCTTTACATTCACCTCCATGAAGATTATTACCAATTTAAAAGGATGTAAACATCACTGGGTATCTGAGAATAACAGCCCTGGGGAGAGCTCAGAAAGACTCCACTGCTGTAGTTTCCAAACTGTGCCCCCTGGGAGCTTTTTCTGGGCAGAGTCGGGGAGGTGAGTGATGAAGTTATACTCTCCCCAGCCTCAACTTGTCTCTCCTTTAATCCAAGGCTACAGACTAAGCCTCAAGTCCAAGTCCTGCTATCCTAGCAGCCTCACGAAGAGTCAACATCTTCAGCACATATTTGTTCAGTAAACAAGCCACTTGGTTACAAGCTGAAGGTCGGGGTAAAGCCAAGAGCTGTGTCTATCTTTCTGGAGTTCGTACATTTCATAATCTATATCCATTGACTTTCAAAATAAAGTTGCATGTTTGTTCATGTGGCCACACCTTCCACAAATACCCGTGAAGTTCCGAGGAAAAAGCCAGGACGGCTGGCAGGCACGGAAGGACGTGGGGTTTAATAAAGCACAGTTCTTCACAGACCTCTGTCTGCATGGGATGCCAAAAGCCACCTGAGAAGAGACGGTGAAAGTCCTGAATGCAGTTTCAAGAAAGATGATGTGCTGGAGTGTTGGGAAGAGGACTCAGCAGAAGACCAGAGATGAGCTCCGGAGAGAAGCCAGCAGAGAGTGGAGCCTAAAATCTGTAAGGTGGGAGCGCCTCACAAAGGGAGCTTTCAACAGTGTGAGAGCTGGATCGTAAAGAAGGCTGAGCGCCAAAGAACTGATGCTTTCAAACCGTGGTGCAGGAGAAGATGAGAGTCCCTTGGACACAAGGAGATCCAACCAGTCACTCCTAAAGGAAACCAACCCTGAATATTCACTGGAAGGACTGATGCTGATGTGCTAATATTTTGACCACCTAATGCGAAGAGCTGACTCATTAGAAAAGACCCTGATGCTGGGAAAGACTGAAGGCAGGAGAAGGGGACGACAGAGGATGAGATGGTTGGATGGCACCACCAACTCAATGGACATGAGTTTTTGAAAACTCCAGGAGATGGTGAAGGACAGGGAAGCCTGGCGTGCTGCAGTCCATGGGGGTTGCAAAGAGTCGGACACGACAGAGCACAGCACAGCATACTGTAAATCAACTATACTTCAATAAACTTTTTTAAAAAAATTAAACTTAAAAAATAAAACAGAGGAATTAGCAGGAGAGCAGGGTATAAAGAAACAGAGGCAGTGGACAGACGCTTTCAGTTTAGTTAAATTCTGGTCAACGATTTGCTGAGCAGCAGCTACATCCCAGGGCGGGTGTGGGCCCTGGTGATGGGAAAGATCAATGAGACTCAGGTCGCTTCAAGAGCTTCTAGCCTGGTTTGGAAAAGAGAGTCATAAACAGGTAACTTTAAGATCAGGAAGTAGGTGAAGTCAAGTCTTCGCAGCGTGGTCTGTGAGCACCTGCAGAAAGGCTCTGATGCAAGGTCACGTTCAGGGAAGACAAAAGGCCAGGGGACTTCCCCCAACTGAGTGAGCGGCGGAGCCGACAGTTAAATCCACATGAAATGATAAAAACAGGCCTGGGCTGCTTCGCGTAAACCTTGGAGGCAGGTCGGTGGTCAGAGGAAAACTCAAGTCCTGATGGAAAGGAACGTGATTCATATCAACCAAGAAAATAACTACTTTTGGTCATGGTTCACAGAAAGAAATTATGAAGTTGTTCCAAATCCCTTAGTAAATACTCTAATTTTGGAATTCAGTGCTTTTTTAAAAAATTTGATTTAGGCATGACATGTAATTACAAAGCTCCTGTGGGTAAAGTTAGGGAAAAAGTGTTTCATATTTAATGTCTGGTTTGGCTTTGATTTCAATCAATGTTGGAAATGGGGTAAGAACTGCCTCCGAACGAAAGGAGGATATTACAGTTTAGTTAGAAAGGCAGAGGCCGTAACAGAGGCAAGCACAGTGTTGCCACTTCTGAAACTAGAAGGTGCCCACAGGCAGCGGCAGTGTTCAATTCTTAGAGGTAAACACATGTGGAAAGTTTCCCTAAATAAAACGCTTTCATTTTCTCGAGATTACATGGAGCTTATGTGACAAAGTCAGTCCACATTAATATGTAAATTTCTACCCAAGTGTTTCCCTTGGTTTATCTTGGACAACAATTCACAAGGAGCCGTAATACATTAATTACCTCTCTTTTATCAAGTATGTTGGGAATGAATAAAGCATCAGAGATACGGAACATGACATTAATTACTAAGCAATGAGGCCAGAAGAGTCCAAAAAGGAGACGTGAAGGCGTCTGAGGGGCTCCTAAGCCCATGGGTAGCGGTGACAGAGCTCAAGGGAAGGACTTGCCACAAAAGAACCAGGAAAGTTTTCATATAAATAAGGACGTTGGGCAGAGAAAGAGTAAGAAAATTAAAAAAAAAAAAAAAAAAGTCAACCTTACAAAATGAGTATTACATTTCTAAATTGGATGCCAGAAAATATAAGGCAAAATAAGTTTTAAAACACAATAAGTTGTTATCCAGAATTACTTGTGACGCAGAGCTACTTGTGGGTTTTAAACGCTGTACACGCGTCTGCAGGCAGGAGGGTCTACAAGGACACAGGGAAACCGGTGGACGGCGGTGCTCGGGGAGACTTTACACCACTTTCCCCCCTTCTGTTCATGTACATTTTTCCTAATTCTTCAACCATTAACTAAATTTATAAAAATATGACTTTAAAGATGATATTCAGAGTAACAAGGTACAAGATTCTGAAGTGCTTTTTGAATCATTGTTAAGAGAAAACTAGGAAGCGTGTATTTAGAATCAAACTTGCTTTGTTACATTGTGAGCCCAGCAGGTATTTAACACAGTTCTCTGAGTTATGGTGCTGGGTGCTCAACCTCATGGGTCTATATGGAAATGAGAAACCCAACTCTGAAATGCTCAAGGACAGAAGCAGAAACAAGAATCCAAAGACCAAGAAAGCAGGAACAACCAGATCAATGTCATTGGCTTAGAGCCTTTCGGTTTTATACACCAGCAATTCCACACTCAGCAATTCCCTTTTTAAAAATGCACACATAAGATACACACAAAAATGCGTGGCACAGAGGGGTTTATAACAGCATTGTCTGTAAGAGTTTAAAATTGGGACCAAGCTAAGAGTGCAATAGTGGTTACCAGGTGCCCACTTGCTACCACGCTCCAGAGCCTTATAAATGGGTAGACGTCCAAACACAGTGAGAGGTAGAAGGAAAGCTGGCTGCAAACGAGAGCGGAATACATCTCAGCATCTGTGCACCACTCAGCTCCCCACTGAGGGGCCGTGGAGCCGCTCCAACAAGGATCACAGCCCACCAAGAAAGGCACCAAGGTGATCAACCGGTCCATCCTAAAGGAAATCCACCCTGAATATTCACTGGAAGGACTGATGCTGAAACTGAAGCTCCAATATTTTGGCTATCTGATGCAAAGAGCTGACTCATTGGAAAAGCCCCTGATGCTGGCAAACATTGAATGCAAGAGAAGGGGGTAACAGAGGATGGTTGGATGGCATCACCAACTCAATGGACATGAGTTTGACCACTTGGGGAGATAGCCTGGCGTGCTGCAATCCACAGGGTTGTAAAGAATTGGACACACCTGAATGACTGAACAAAACAAGAAAGGCACCGCTGTCTTAGAGAATGGGAGGGAGTCATGTTCACAGGCTTTGGGGAGGAGTGAAAATGTACACTAGACTGTGTCGGCGTTTGCACAAGTCTGAGACAGTAGGAGCCACTGTGCTGCAGGCCTCGCAGGCTACCCAAGTGACTGCGTGTCACGTGAATTCAAATGACTGTGTATCGTGAATTATCTTTTTTTGTTTGTTTGCTGTTTAAAACTATTTTTCTTTCAGTTGTATTGCAAGACAATTGATATAGAATATCATATATGTTTAAGGTATACTACATAAGGATTGACACAATTAATTAACGTTCTTCATCTCACATAAATACAAAAGAACTTTACCATGTGATGAGAACTGTTATTTTAAAAAGCTAATGTTTAGTCGCTCAGTCATAGCTGACCCTTTGCAACCTCATGGACTGCAGCCCACCACGGTCCTCTGTTCATGGGATTTTCCAGACAAGAACACTGGTGGCCATTTCCTTCCCTAGGGGACCTTCCTGACCCAGGGATCAAACCCATGTCTCCTGCATTGCAGGCAGGTTCTTTACCACTGACCCACCAGGAAAGCCCTGAATCCTTGGCTGGCCTGGTTCAGCAGCGCCCCAAACAACACTGAAAGGCCACGCGTCCCATTATGTCTTATTTCCAAATTTAAAATAGTTTTCTCATGTTTTTGCTCTTTTGAGATGCTTTCCCCCTAGATTTTCTGGACTGAGATTTTGTTCTGAGTTATCTTGAGATGGTCTGTCTGGGGATGCCTGAAATATGTTCTCTGGCGGTTTCTGGTGCGTTGTCGTCCAGCACACGGGCTTCTCCAACCCCAGCACCATTGGGCAGCGTCCTCCGCCCAGATTCCACAGCAATTTTACAGTCTGCGAATCCGCCTGAAATCCGAAACCTGCCAAGTTCCACCAAAGCCGTCTCCTGCTATAACCCTATGTCACTATTAACCACCTAGGCTGAAGGAAATGGACTGGCACAATCAACATATCAATGGGGGGTTCTTTGGTGGGGGTGGGGGATCTTACTTTTGGCATGTGACAATTTCAAGGGCACATTTTAAAGCTAAAGGTGGAGCGTGAACTTGGTCCTTTCCAGTCGGATTCGCTGCATAAGCACACAGTCCCCTGGAGCCCCGCTTCCCTCAGCATCATCAGACCCTCAGCTAGACCACCTCCTCCACCAACCACGCCCGCAAGAGGCAGGCTCCCCGGGCAGAGGGCCCAAGAGCCACACGGCCAGCAGTCCAGGGTCTCCATCCGTGTGCGCACACAGGCACACCTGAAAACAAGAGACAAGTCATCCGAGGCTGCAGAAGGGTCTCCCGGCTCGACCACGGGGTTTACACTTGAACGGGGTTGCCCGAGGGAGATAAGGAGCAGGAACAGTCTTCAGGAAGCTCCAGCTCAGTGCCTTTATCACAGATGAGGAAATAGCACAGGAAGAAGGGAAGGGCTGAGTCACCAGCCAATCCTCGGGGAGGCAGAGTTCCAACCCGGGGGCTGGTCCGAGGGTCAGAGCGTCCACCAGGACAGCACCCTTGGGGGCTGGTCATCTTCCCACAACCGGAGCTCCTGGGTGCTCAGTGTGGGTGCGGCTATGGCCACGCTAAGGCTCTGATTTTCCGACTATCGCACTTGGATTTGATCGGCAAGACCAGTGAAGATCAGCTGCACAGAGGGGCCCGTGCTTACCACGGGTCTGAGCCCAAGGTGTCTCCTTGCTGAAAGGTCGGGGGTGGCAGGGATGTGCGGGGCCCAGGTGAGAAGTCGGGCCTGAGCCAGCCGAGCAGCCCAGCGGAAGGGCAGGGGGTTGTCCGCGCTCCAGGCAAGTAAACCTGAGTGAGGCCAGGACGTGCGTGGGGGTGATGGAGCAAGTCTGCGAGCAAGGAGACCAGGTTGGAGGCCTGTCAGAGCCCCGGCCGCAGGCAGACAGAGCGGGAGCGGGCCCCGGAGCTGCACTGATCCTCGTCCAGGTCTCAGGATGCAGTGGAGGGGAGGGGCCCCCCGTGCAATCGGGGACGTCTGATGCCAGGAGAGAGGACAGGGGTCCGGGAGGAGATGCAGGCACTCCCCCAGCTCTGACCCTCTGCCTCCGCGGGGAGAAAGAGGAGACCGAGAGTGCTCCCGGGTCAGGCCTCTGAGAGGGCACCACCCACTCCCACCACCAGGCCAGTCTGCGGTCGGGGTCTGGGGATGGTGGCAGAGGAGGTGCTGCCTCTCCATAAGGCACTAGTGTCTCTGAAAACCGACTCAGTCATTGCATGCGGAGCCCGTGGTTCTCACTGACTCTACGGTCTGGGGTCCACAGAGGAACCCCAAGGAGCTGGGCCGCTCTGCCCAGAAGCTCCTTCGCAGGAAGGAGCCTGGTGGGAGGGCGTCTGCAGACAGACTGGACCGTCCCTCCCCACCTCGGCCCTGAAGTCTGCTCACTCTGCACTTCTTTTTGGCAACTGAGTGCTAAACCCAGGAAGGAAAGATGAGGTCAATTCTGTGGAAACACCTGTCATGGATTTCTGCTCCCTTGACAAAGAGAAAATTGGAGAAATGCTGATAAGGTTCCTGGGCTATAAATAATGACTCAGATATCTCCACCCTGGTGCCTGCAGTGGGACATCTGTGCAAGCCTGGGGGCTGTGACCACAGCACGGCACACCGAGGAGAAGCCTGGGTCCTCGAGGAGCTTCCGCCTCCAGCCTGGGCTCCCGAGAGGTTGCTCAGCGGCTGTAAACACGCGAAGCTTTATTGACCAAACTGATGGGGCCAGTTCTGAGTCTTCTGCCTCTTCATCTCCCCTGTCCAAATCCTCCAAAGAAACAATCTGAGTTTGCTCCACACCCTCGCCCCGAGCTGTTAGATGACCTTGAAGGTAAGCCCTCCTCTCCCCGAAGGTCAAGCCAACTTTGCCAGAGCTTTTCATGAAAGGACGTATGGAAAGAAATCTGACCCAATTTCCAGCTCTTCACCCCATTTTAGAAAGTGACTTTTGGGACTTCCCTGGCAGTCCACGCTTCCACTGCAGGGGGCAAGGATTCGATCTCTGGTCGGGAAACTAGAATCTTGCACAGCAGCCCCCAAAATAATTTTTAAAAAAATGGTTTTCACTATTTTGTGTACCAGTTCCATAAAGCTTAGAAAACAGTCTACTCAGTATTTGAGACTCATTTGGATTCACTAGACCGAAAATGGGTTTCACATTTGTTCTCCCCTAAAGCCACGGGGAGCTGAGAAGCCCGGTTTTGCTCTGTGATGACTGTATTTTCCCGTGACTGTCCTGTCGGTGACACACCATTGCAACCCAGCTCCACTCAGCACCTCGTTGCTGCGCACCTGTCATGTGCAGACACGGGCCCGCGTGACGTGACGAGCCCGGGACACGAGTGCGTCGTGCGGGCAGCACACGGGCAGCCACGATGACGGCTGTGCACACGCGCATGTGGCCCCAGGATGGGGCGCAGAGCCTGTCTGGTAGGGAGGGCGTCGGCCGCTCCCTGTGAGGCATACAGGTGCTGCCCGCGTAAGACGAACTCTGCTCTGGGGAGCGCGGCTCGTGGCACAGAAGCACCAGGGAAATGAAACATTAGATCCGCAGTCGCAAAGGGAGACCGACGGGGCAGGAATCAGGGGCCACGTCCAAGATAAGGCTCAAGTTCACTCATTCAGTATGTCCTCAGGCTCTAGAACTCAGGCAACACTTTATGCAAACATGATAAAACACCACCCCCGAAAATAAAGATAACCAAATATAAGTCAAACGTAATGAAGGGCTTAGAAAAGGTTGTGTTTCTGTCTCACTGTAAACAGAGCCGACGGGACTCACTAGGTGGACACGCAGAGGTTTGAGGGACTTCCTGGGCTCGGAGGGGACTGAGCAGAGGGCCGCCGTCCACGTGGAATCACCCGCTTCCTCTCTCACCCAAGCAGCTGCAGGTGGGTTTCCAAGTCTCGCTGTCTTTCCCGGTCACCCTAGTAACTAACCCTTGAAAGCAAGTCCTCACCCCCAGCACCAGCACCTTCACGCGTGTCAAGGGAACTTCCTCCTTGGCACGTGACCCCAAGGTTTCGTTTCTCTCTTCATCCTGGGGCGGGCAGCCAGACCTTGTTATGCTCTCCCCAGGCCTCCTGAACCCCCACCCCCCAGCACCAAGAAGAGAGCCCACTCCCAAACCTGTGACCAACGAGCCACCGCCAGCAGGGGCAGGGCCTTCCAAACCGTCTTTAACCTCCTGATGGAAAGCTGCACCCACACCTTCTTCTCAGGCCCCCGAGTTCACGGAAACTAACAGATCCTGGGGCTGCCTTTTCCCAGACCCCAGCCCTAAGGCCTTGGCACATTCCGCCCCTTCCAACGTCTCTTTCCTAAAGAACCATGAGGACCCGTGCTCGTGGGCTGGGAGACCCACCCAAGCGACGTCCATGCTGCTCCTCAGCCTGAGACGCGGATGCGATAGGAGCCACAGGGACTAGGGGACCAAGGTCTCCGGGGGAACCAGGGGGATGGTGACCACTCGGCCAGCACACCCTCAGCACTCCAGGTGGATGCCGTGCTCGGGTCTGCAGGTCAAAACTGACATTGTGAAAATGATTGCTCCCAATTGCCAGTGACTCATTAAAAAGGTGAACACCTGTGTACATGTGTATATACACAGGTGTATGTACATGTGTATGAACATACGTGCAGTTCTTCCTTTACACGCTATGCTTATCTAGGCTGTACCAACAGTCTATGAGCTGCTTTCAGTAAGAGATTTTTCTTCTTAAAGATGACATTTTATTCCCCTAATTAAGCTATGAAACACAGAAAGCAAAAACTGGAGGTGGTAGGCATAGATGTTCACGTTTTCGTAAACTGATTCTAAGAAAGCTGCCATCATTGGTAATGAAGACCTACATCGTGGCTTAGAAGCTTCCTTAAAAGGACATAAAAACTGTTTAAATGCTTCAGTAAACAGTTGATGAGTGTCTTATTTGGAGAAAGGGACAAACTCGCAATCATGAAGACATTTGTAGATGCTACAGGTGAGGCTGTAAGAAATAAGACACTCTGTGTCGCAGTGTAATGATATTCCAGTATCAGGCAGATGGAGCTGCTCCGCTGAGACGACCCATCCCTGGAGGTGGACGCCGGCAGCCTGGGCCTTCCTGTGGCCTCAGCAGGCGGCAGCACACGGCTTCAGGGGACACTGGCTGCTGCTCTCCAGCCTCCCATGTCCTCCCCTGCGTCCTTTCAGGGAGAAGCTGCTTCACGAGAAAGCCAGCCAGCCTTGCTCGCAGGGGCCTGTCCCAGAAACTGCAAGGACCGCTTAGCCTCCACCAGCACCACCAGCCAGCCTCCTAAGTCCAGAGCAGGCGACCTCGACGGGAGCCACCCGTGCTCCACAGCCAGGGGTTCACTTCAAAAGTGAAGGAATGAGAGTTAAAAAATACTGAGAACTGTTCATGAACAACGCCTCGGTGATGGCCCACAAAGCAGCCTCCGTCGTCTGGGAGCCCTTACCCCATGCCCGCTCTCGCCAGGAGACGGCTTTTTTTTTTTAAATTGAAGTTGATTTACAATGTTGTGCCAGTCTCTGCTGTACAGCAAAGGGACTCAGTCTCACACACATGTGCATTTTAATAGATACTCTTCTCCATTATGGTTTATCCCACATTAGATACAGCTCCCTGTGCTGTATGGTAGGACCTGTTGCTTATCCGTTGTATTACCTGTTCTGTATTTAAGAGTTTGTATCTGCTAACCCCGAACTCCCAGCTCTTCCCACCCCACCTCTCCCCCTTGGCAACACAGGTCTGTTCTCTACACCTGAGTCTGTTCTTGTAGATAAGTTCATCCGTGCCTCTTTTAGACTCCACTTATAAGCGATATATTTGTCTCTCTCTGACTCACTATGACAATCTCTAGTTGCATCTACGTTGCTACAAATGGCAAACTCTGTTCTTCTCTATGGCTGAGTAGGATTCCATCACATGCGTGTACCACATCTCTATCCCCTGTCTGTCGATGGACACTGAGGCTGTGAACAGCGCTGCTGTGAACACGGAGTGCAGGCATCTTCCAGAATGCGTGTCTGAATACGTGCCCAGGAGCGGAACTGCTGGGTCATAGGTCGTTCTATTTTTAGTTTTCCCTTTTCCCCACACTCTCTCCAGGATTTACTGTTCATAGATTTTTTTTGATGGTGGCCAGTCTGACCAATATGAGGTGACAGCTCACTGTAGTTTTGAATTTCTCTAACAATTAGCAACGTGGAGCATCTTTTCATGTGCCTACTAGTCATCTGTGTGTCTTCTTTAGAGAAATGTCTATTATGGTCTTTTGCCCATTTTTCAATTGGGTTGTTTGTTCTTTGGTTGCTGAATTGTAGGAGCTGTTTGTATTGATACATATTGGAGATTAAGCAGGTGTCAATTCTTAACTCTCTGGCTGCCAATTAATTCACAAGCTCCCACAATGCCCACAAAATGCTTCTACATTGAGCAGACAGGTTCTCAGGTCAATATGCTTTAGCATCTACACTCCCAGTATAAGGGCCTCCCTGGTGGCTCAGTGGTAAAGAACCCGCCTGCTAATGCAAGAGATGCAGGCTCGATCCCTGGGTCAAGAAGACCCCCTGGAGAAGGAAATGGCAACCCACTCCAGTATTCTTACCGGAGAAACCCCATGGACAGAGGAGCCTGGAGGGCTTCAGTCCACGGGGTAGAAGGGAGTTGGACACAACTGAGTAGAAGCACACGCGTCATAACGTAAGCCTAGGCACTCGGGGCACCTGGTCGATCTGCCATACATTTCTCCGGATAGTTTCACATCACTGCTGCCGCTCACTGGCTGCCTGACACGTGAGCTCTCAGAACCTCAATTACTGCAGCATGAAATGAGCATAAAAAACAGTTAGGGCGATTGCTGCACTGGAATATGAGGCCAGTCTCCATTGTGAACACCAGAGAATGAAGGCTTTCTGAACATGTCCGTCACAGCTCAGGACACACTGGTATCTCCCTGCTGGAATGTTTCACTGTTACTTGGTGGTTGTCAGCTTACACTTACATGTGCAAGATAATACACGCCTGCAGAGGTTGATCAAAACCACTCAGGAGGAAATCTGGTTGGGGAAATATTTTTTATATGCGGATGAGATGCTGAGTCTTTACTTCATGTCCTCCACAGTATACGGATGAGATGCTGAGTCTTTACTTCATGTCCTCCACAGTATACGGATGAGATGCTGAGTCTTTACTTCATGTCCTCCACAGTATACGGATGAGATGCTGAGTCTTTACTTCATGTCCTCCACAGTATACGGATGAGATGCTGAGTCTTTACTTCATGTCCTCCACAGTATACGGATGAGATGCTGAGTCTTCACTTCATGTCCTCCACAGTATACGGATGAGATGCTGAGTCTTCACTTCATGTCCTCCACAGTATACGGATGAGATGCTGAGTCTTTACTTCATGTCCTCCACAGTATACGGATGAGATGCTGAGTTTTCACTTCATGTCCTCCACAGTATACCGATGAGATGCTGAGTCTTTACTTCATGTCCTCCACAGTATACGGATGAGATGCTGAGTCTTTACTTCATGTCCTCCACAAGTATACCGGATGAGATGCTGAGTCTTCACTTCATGTCCTCCACAGTATACGATGAGATGCTGAGTCTTCACTTCATGTCCTCCACAGTATACGGATGAGATGCTGAGTCTTCACTTCATGTTCCTCACGTATACGGATGATGATGCTGAGTCTTCACTTCATGTCCTCCAGATGAGATGCTGAGTCTTCACTTCATGTCCTCCACAGTATACGGATGAGATGCTGAGTCTTACTTCATGTATACGATGAGATGCTGATCTTATTCATTCCTCCACAGTATACGATGAGATGCTGAGTCTTCATTCATGTCTCCCAGTATACGGATGAGATGCTGAGTCTTCACTTCATGTCCTCCACAGTATACGGATGAGATGCTGAGTCTTCACTTCATGTCCTCCACAGTATACGGATGAGATGCTGAGTCTTTCACTTCATGTCCTCCACAGTATACGATGAGATGCTGAGTCTTCACTTCATGTCCTCCACAGTATACGGATGAGATGCTGAGTCTTTACTTCATGTCCTCCACAGTATACGGATGAGATGCTGAGTCTTCACTTCATGTCCTCCACAGTATACGGATGAGATGCTGAGTCTTTACTTCATGTCTCCACAGTATACGGATGAGATGCTGAGTCTTCACTTCATGTCCTCCACAGTATACGGATGAGATGCTGAGTCTTCACTTCATGTCCTCCACAGTATACGGATGAGATGCTGAGTCTTTTACTTCATGTCCTCCACAGTATACGGATGAGATGCTGAGTTTTCAACTTCATGTCCTCCACAGTATACCGATTGAGTAACTGGTCTTTCTTTCATGTCCTCACAGTTACGGATGAGAGGCTGCAGTCTTTACTTCATGTCCTCCCAGTATACCGATGACGTGCTGAGTCTTCACATTCATGTCCTCCACAGTATACGGATGAGGATGCTGATTCTTTCCACTTTCATGTCCTCCAGCAGTATACGGATGGAGATGCTGGAGTCTTCACTTCATGGTCCTCCACAGTATTACGGAATTTTGGAGATGCGTGGAGTCTGCACTTCATGTCCTCCACAGTTAACGGATGAGATGCTGAGTCTTCACTTCCATGTCCTCCACAGTATACGGATGAGATTGCTGAGTCTTCACTTCATGTCCTCCCCAGTTTATACGATTTTGAGATGGCTGAGGTCTCACTTCTGTTCCTCCCACAGTATACGATGAGCATGCTGAGTCTTCCACTTTCATTGTCCTCCACAGTATACGGATGAGATGCTGAGTCTTCACTTCATGTCCTCCACAGTATACCGATGAGATGCTGAGTCTTCACTTCATGTCCTCCACAGTATACGGAATGAAGATGCTGAGTCTTCACTTCTTGTCCTCCACAATATACGGATGAGATGCTTGAGTCTTCACTTCATGTCCTCCAAGTATACGGATGAGATGCTGAGTCTTCACTCATGTCCTCCACAGTATACGGATTGAGATTGTGAGTTCTTCACTCATGTCTCCACACAGGATACGGATGATGCTGAGCTTCACTTCATTGTCCTCCACAGTATACGGATGAGATGCTTGAGTTCTTCACTGGTATGTCCTCCACAGTATACGGATGAGATGCTGAGTCTTCTCAGTCCTCCACAGTATACGGATGAGATGCTGAGTCTTTACTTCATGTCCTCCACAGTATACGGATGAGATGCTGAGTCTTTACTTCATGTCCTCCACAGTATACCGATGAGATGCTGAGTCTTCACTTTCATGTCCTCCACAGTATACGGATGAGATGCTGAGTCTTCACTTCATGTCTCCACAGTATACGGATGAGATGCTGAGTCTTCACTTCATGTCCTCCACAGTATACGGATGAGATGCTGAGTCTTCACTTCATGTCCTCCACAGTATACGGATGAGATGCTGAGTCTTCACTTCATGTCCTCCACAGTATACGGATGAGATGCTGAGTCTTCACTTCATGTCCTCCACAGTATACGGATGAGATGCTGAGTCTTCACTTCATGTCCTCCACAGTATACGGATGAGATGCTGAGTCTTCACTTCATGTCCTCCACAGTATACAGATGAGATGCTGAGTCTTCACTTCATGTCCTCCACAGTATACGGATGAGATGCTGAGTCTTCACTTCATGTCCTCCACAGTATACGGATGAGATGCTGAGTTTTCACTTCATGTCCTCCACAGTATACGGATGAGATGCTGAGTCTTCACTTCATGTCCTCCACAGTATACGGATGAGATGCTGAGTTTTCACTTCATGTCCTCCACAGTATACGGATGAGATGCTGAGTCTTCACTTCATGTCCTCCACAAGTATTTGGATGTGCTTTTCTAAAGGCAGACATATTGAGACAATCTTGGAGAAGACTGTACATCCGTGTTTCTATTTCATAAACCTGTTACTGGGATAAACCCAGGGAGGGGCTAAGACACTTGAAGCCTTTAGTCTCCCCAACCTCACTGTTGCCAGAAAAGCTCGCGTCCAGTGAGCAGGATGGAAACCTGCTTTCATGAATGATTCATCTGTAGAGACTGCGGATGGATTACTCAAAGCCGCAAAGCTGCCCCTCTGGCACGGGGCCCTGGCACACTGACCACCAGTGCCCGGCAGGCTGTGCGCACATGCTCAGCTGCAGCGCAAGAAAGCAAGCCAGAGATCAGGCAGGGAGCGGTCCTCACATACCCAAAGGAAAAAACAGCAATGGCCCAAATACTGGTCTGCTTAAAATCACCCCCAAGAGAATCAGATCAGTATGTACCATAAAATTGAGCAGAAACACCCCCAGCCTACGCCCACACTTCCCTCCTGGCCTCTTAATGTCCCTGAGAAAGAACTGGATGCAGAGATGGTCTCAGGACCAAAATGAAACACGGTCAAACCCCATTCACCCAGCACCACCAGAAGACAAGGTGTTCCACCAGAGGAATTTTCCAGAAAACAGAAACTTTCTGCAACTTCCAAAAGTTATCACTTGGAACCACCACCATTTCTAACGAGTGTTGCAGCCCACACCGCCAGGGCCGCATATCCCCTGTTCCGTGCACGCGGCTGCCATGCATCCGCAAGCGTGGACCCGCTGACACAGGGCTCAGCGCCCGGGGAAGCCATGTGCACTGGCGCCTGACGGGGCCCTGGAAGCAATCCCGCAGATGCTGCAGGGCCATTGCTCCTCAAACAGGAGGCACAGGACAAGGCTGGTCGTCCAGTGAGGGCCCACATGCCACTTAGGTTCCAGGCCCCAGTGGGCACTGTGGCATCCCCTGAAGCCGCCCTGCCTTTGTCACCATGCAGGTGTCTACCCCAAGAGCAGAACGCCTTGCAGACAAGGAAACGGGCTCAGATCCCAATTCCACTACCTCGGGGCTGGGCAGACTTCAATCTTGCCCCTCAGAGCCTCTGCTTCCCCATCTGTGAAACAGGGACATGGGAACCCGCGCGGCGTGCCCGGCATGCACACAACAGGCTTTTCACAAAGATTCCTTCCCTCCTTCTCCCCTTGCTTTCTCTAATCTGATAGAAACTGGGGAAGTCAGTAACCTAAGAAAACTTACAGTAAATTTTCAGAAGATTCTGAAAGGGTCCTGAAAAAGAAGCCCAGTAGCAGCATCAGAATGTCCCCCTAGGGGTTTTCACAGTGGCTGTTTCCAGTTACTCACTGTTCAATTGCTGAATCCCGTCTCTTTGTGACCCCCCAGACTGCAGCGCACCAGGCTTCCCCGTCCTTCACTATCTCCCAGAGCTGCTCAAACTCACGCCCATTGAGCCAGTGATGCCATCCAACCATCTCATCCTCTGTTGCCCACTTCTCCTCCTGTCAATCTTTCCCTGCATGAGGGTCTTTTCCAGTGAGTCAGCTCTTCACATCAGGTAGCCAAAGTGACGGAGCTTCAGCATCAGACCTTCCAATGACTATTCAGGGTTGATTTCCTTTCGGATGGACTGTTTCGATCTCCTTGCTGTCCAAGGCTGTTTCTAGTACTCTGCTTAATTCCAGAGTCCAGGCTCTGTTCCAGAAAGTTGTAGATTTCTTTGAGCCTTAATGTCTTAGATGTAACTTGACTCCAGTGGCCTAAACAGAAGGCAGATTCATTCAGACAAAGATCCTAAGAGAAGAACACACACCTCACTATGTGACTCTGTGAGACAGGTTCTTTTATGGCTCAAAAATATCTCAAATTAAAAATACTGAAATCGGCACACCCCCACCGACGGAGCAGCTGGGGGCACTGCTCTCGGGCCACCTGGGTGTGGAAATCACTACCTTCGTGAGTTTCTAAAGGTTGTCTTGTTTATGCTGGGCGGCTTCTCCAAACCAGCCTGGTGGATACGAGGCGACAGAGGTTCTCATGTTCAGTAGGAATCCGTGAAATCACCAGGCCCCAGTCTTTGACTTTGAGGAGACTGAGGTCCAGAAGGGCCCAGGAGGTGACTCAGCCGGTCAGTGACGACGGCTCACTCCCGCTGAGCGCTCGAGGCCAGCCCGGTGCTGTGCTGGGGACCCACCTTGTAGCATCACCAGCCCCTGGGGATGGCATCGTACTCTCCAGCAGCTTGAGGTAGTTTCTCCAAGACCCAACGCGTCAGAAGCAAAGCCTGAGACTCCCATGTGGGCACGGTCACAAAGCCCCCACTAAGAAACCCGATTCTGCACCCTAAGCACAAAGGTCCTAACCCCAGCAGAGGGCACACAGGACTGCTGGGTCCACACAGTCCCGGAACACACGGCTAAGAGCTCTTCTCCTGGACAAGTGCCTGAAGCAGTGGTGAGATTGTAAGCCGTGGAGAGGACCCCAAGGTGACCTTCCTGCTTAAGTTCTCGGTGAAACCGGAAGCTGCTCCGCCAGCATCACCCCAGACAGGAAACGCCTTCCATCAGGTCACCCAGCTGCTCCCCCAGCCCCACTCTGAAAGCTGCGGGTGTCCATGGCACCCCTGGGACCACGCCCCGTTGCTGTCACCCCGTGTGATGCCTCCTCCTCAGCAGGCGGGCGGGCATCCGTCCTGGCAGCAGAGCCTGGGGTGGAGGGGGTGCGTTCCACTCAGGCCAAGTCGCCGCCTGTCTCCTCTCTCGGAAGCCAGGGCTGGGGGTGGGGGGGAGGGAGAGGGGTTTCCTGGCCTTCACCTTCTCCTCTGACAATGACGGTGACCCCGACAGCCACCCCCGTCACCCAAGACGGCAGAGGAGGGGGCTGCCCGCGGGTTGACAACCTGGGGTCTTAGGCTGAGGGCCCCCTCCTCCGATGCCCGTGGGCAGCACTTCAGGGTCTGGCACCCCAGCCTCTTCAGAGCCTTGGACAGGAGAAGCCGCTGGTGTCCATGCCAGGCGGGACAGGAGGAAGTCCGGCGTGAACGGCAGCCGCAGACCGGGGGTGGGGGCGTGGGCCTCCCGGATGCCCCGACAGGGCAGCAGGCGCTGGGGGGCTCCACACGCAGGCACGCATCCTCAGGCCCCCAGGGGCCCGGAATCCTGCACCCGGGGCCGGCAGGGCGGTGCCTTCCGGAGGCAGAGGGTGCGCTCACAGCAGCTCCCGCCCAGGGCCACCCAGCCTTCTCACGAGGACAGCAGCCCCGGACCCGCCTCGGGCCAGCGTGACCTCCTCTGCTACCACATCCGCCAAGCCCCTATTTCCAAACAGGGTCGCCCGGTGAGATCCCAAGTGGATGTGAATTTTGAGGGGACAGTACCCAAACCCAGCAGAGGGGCAAAAAGAGAGAGAGCTGGAGGGGACTGACGTGCAGGGGGCCCGGGAGTAAGAGGTGTGTGCCCTCCCCACCCCCAACTCAGAGGACAGAGGAGCGGGGAGCGGGAGGCACTCGCTCTGCCCACCTGGGACTCTGTGGGTCGAGTGGAGGAAAACCCCGTGCAGGTCAGACCACAGTGAACCACAGGCCCCGGAGGCTCTTCCCGCATGGGCACGGATGCCATCCAGTAAGCCTGACGGCCATCACCATGCCAAGCCTGTACGTTTCCAGAACCGAGGAGAGGAGGGCATCTCCAGGGGTGATCAGACCCACGGCCCGCAGGCGCCTGTGTTCAGCATCGCCCTGGCAGCTCTGAGTGCCCTGGGAACTCACTCCCCTCCCAGTACCAACAAACTCCCTCCCCGAAAACGCCGCACTCCTGGCAAGGCTGGTGTCTGTGTGGCAATGACAGGCACTTCATTTCTTCAAGCTCATTTGTGAAATGTGTGGGGAGCCGACTAAAATTAATGAACTTTTCCTGCCAAAGAGAACAAGGCTCCAAAATCGGTCTTCTGTTGCCAAATAGTGTGAATGAAGTCAGTTTGCGAAGGTAAAAAATAAGAACATTCCAGAGGAGCAGCTGAAAACAGGCGGTCCCTGAATCGTCTGTGCTGAGAACATTCCTCCTCTGAGAACAGGCGGTCCCACCCGCAGCCAGTCCAGAGCCGCCCCCAGGGGCTGCTCCGTGGCCTCTGCTGCCCACCTCCAACCCTGCCTCCCTTTGCAAACCCCACTGCTGCTGGGAGCCCTCCCCACTCCCACTCCTCTGTTCCTGGCAGGGTCAGCCCGGGGTCACGGGCACCACTGACAGGGATGCAGGGGGCTTCCCCACCCAGCTCCTCTGTGCCTCAGGGCTTGACCATCTCCCAAACCTTAAGCCTGACCAGACCCTATGATCTCCAAACCCAACTACCAAAATCCGTGCATGCGTATAAGTCGCTTCAGTCCTGTCTGACTCTTTGCAACCCCAAGGACTGCAGCCCGCCAGGCTCCTCTGTCCTTGGGATTCTCCAGGCAAGAATACTGGAGTGGGTTGCCATGCCCTCCTGCAGGGGATCTCCCAGGGATTGACCCGCCTCTCTCAGGTCTCCTGCACAGCAGGCGGGCTCTTCACCACTAGCGCCGCCTGGCTTCTTTCACCCCAGAGTCCATGCACTCACCACCTGGCACCGGGGCCTCACCCCTGAGGCTGACCCCCCAAGATGCCTTCCCTAAGGAGCTGGAACACTGACCCCTCAAGAGGCCTTCCCTAGGGAGGTGGAACACTGACCCCCCGAGAGGCCTTCCCTAGGGAGCTGGAACACTGACCCCCCACCCCCGCCCGAGAGGCCTTCCCTAGAGAGCTGGAACACTGACCCCCCAAGAGGCCTTCCCTAGGGAGCTGGAACACTGACCCCCTGAGAGGCCTTCCCTAGGGAGCTGGAACACTGACCCCCCCGAGAGGCCTTCCCTAGGGAACTGGAACACTGAACCCCGAGAGGCCTTCCCTAGGGAGCTGGAACACTGCCCACCCCCCCCGAGAGGCCTTCCCTAGGGAGCTGGAACACTGACCCCCCAAGAGGCCTTCCCTAGGGAGCTCGAACACTGACCCCCCGAGAGGCCTTCCCTAGGGAGCTCGAACACTGACCACCCCCCGCCCCCTCCCCGAGAGGCCTTCCCTAGGGAGCTGGAACACTGACGGAGTCGTCCCCGGGCCTTAGCACATGCCGTGGCTGCTGTGTGCAAGAGACAGTCCAGGTGGGTGAGGGGTCTGCGGATGGTCGGCCTGGCTTGTCTGGCACAGACCAATTTGCAGCTGAATAAAATTGTATAAACCAGTTTCAGATTAATTCTGCTAAAACCACATCATGAAACTACAGCGTGGGGCAGACTGTTTTCAGAAAGAAACCGAAGCCCCTAAGTACTGGGTTCATGCCCAACACAGGAATACGCACCATAACTGGGGCTGATAAATAACTCAGAGATCACATCCCACCATTTTTTTTTTTAAAGAAACAAAACCCAATGCCACTGCTGTGGACTCAGGGGGAAAAAAACACTCAAGTATTCTGACTCCCATTGAGGCTAAAGGGGTCCTACTGGAAACCTCAGAATCATGTGTGTTTACACCTGAGTGTGTTAGGGCAAAACTGAGACCAACATTAGGTCTGAGTAGAGAAAAGCCCAGACATGTGGGAAGAAGTGTAACTGGGTCTCCTTCCCAGTAAGGGCCCGCTTTCAACCCCGTTCAACCCAGAACAGACGACGGCCGTAGAGGGGGGCCTTGGGGGTGTCTCGACATCGCACACAGAAGAGGGGAGGGACGCAGAACTGGGTGGAGGGTGGGGGATCCCCAGTCTCCTCCTGGGGCCCTGAAGCGCCCCACCCCCCCAACCCCAGAGCCCCTGCCCTGAGCCACAGGATGCATGGGGGTTTCTAACTTCGGGTGTTTTCACCTCCATGACCCCCAGCCAATGGGGAGTGAGGGGTCGAAGAAATTTTGGCTCCGTCTCCGGGGCAGTGATGGGGAAGGCATCCTCGGCCCGCGCCTCCCTGCACACAAAGGTGGCTGGACGTGGTGGGGACAGGACTCCACCGTCCAGGTTCAGTGGGGTGTCAGGGGCCCCCTGCTCAGGGAGCCCAGCCACATGTGTGGTTCAGTCACAGCAGAGACCAAGTCTGGGGCCCTCTTGGGAGTTTCAGGCACACTGCTTCAGCCAGGCCTGCCCCAGCCCTCCTGCAGGCCTCAAAGGCATAGGAATGGGCAGGGGTGTCCACAGCTGACGGGGGACACTGAGGTTCCTGGAGGAGCCAGGGGGCGCTCAGACAGCAGGCGAGCCCTCCTCACCCCATGACCTCTGCTGTGCCCCCTCCTTGCCTGGCCTCCTCCACCCCCCAACTCCCCACCCCCCCACCCCCCACGACCCTTGCAAAGACACAGCAGCCTGCCCAGAGGCACCCAAACCAAAGGGCAGTGCCTGGAGACTGGCTGTGCCCGGGCTGGGAGGCGGGTGAAGCCCCACTAGGTGCTGGAGGTGCCAGAGCAGGAAGGCGGAGGCTCTTCAGACAGGCTGAGCTCTGCTGTGTCCAGCAAGTCAGAGCAGCCAGGCCCGAGGGCACAGAGGCCGCCTGGTGCCCCATCCCCCAGTGTGAGACGCGCCGGGCCCACGGAGGGGCTGCAAGCGGCTTTACGCTAGGCGGGCTGCTGGCCCCGCGGAGGGGACGTAAGTGACTTTATGTTACGGGAGGGGGCGATGAAACGGGCTGCTGGCCCCGCGGAGGGGCCGTAAGTGACTTTATATTATGGGAGGGGGCGATGAAGCGGGCTGCTGGCCCCGCGGAGGGGCCGTAAGTGACTTTATGTTAATGGAGGGGTGGTGAAGCGGGGTGCTGGCCCCACAGAGGGGCCGTGACTTCATATAAATGGGGGATGAGGCGGGAGGCCCTTGTCAGCTCTGCTTCCCAGCGACATCCTCTCATCCCGCTTCCTGGATGGTGAGGCTGAGGCAGAATCAGAGTCGTATTTGCCAGGAGCCACAGCATGGCCTTCCTGTGTCCTGGCCCCCGTGAGAGCCCGCCCTTGGCGGGGCTGAGGGGTCCGAGGCTCAGGAATCCGGGTGGGGTGGGGGAACGTGTCCAGGTCGGAATGGGTCGTGCCCAGGGACGGGGGTGTGTGTTCACAGGGGACTGTGCCCTGGGGGCGGGGGCTGCCATCCCTCCAGGCCCCACTCACCCCCTCACCCGCCGCTACCCTCCCCATCAGGCACCACCACTCAGGCCCCACAGGGAGCAGAAGTACCACTCCTGCAGAATACCTGCTCCAACCTCTATCGCTGCCAGAACATGACAAGCAAAAGCATCTTTCTTCTGTGGACATATTCTAATTAGGAAAAAAAGTGTATTGTGTTATTCTAGGAAACAACAGAATTTTAAATATATACGATATGCATGTTAACACACAAGCCCAAATGAACAAAAGCACCTTTTACAGATATTGTTCCAAGGTTGGGGGGGGGGAAGTATTTCTAATTCTGTACTTTAAAATCTTTGTAAATTAAACCTTGCTCCCTGATATTAACTCCTATCATGTTCTGTCATTAGACTCTCCACCGAGAGACCAAATCTGGAAGACACCAACATGCAGAGCTCAAGTTCTACAATTTAATATGTGGCTTTGCCAGCCAGGCATGTACCCCTTCTATTTCCTTCTAAAGATGAATACCTGCGGCTAATTTTCTAAATCTCATCATTTTGAATCAATACACCACTTGGTTAATGGAGTGAGGAATCCAAGACAGAAGACCAGACAGAGACACAGAGTCACCGTGTGGTTCCTTCTGAGTCAGCTGGGCACCTCCCCCAGCTCCCCTCTCACCACCAGACCCGTTCTCTTTCTAAGGTGAGAAGAGAGCCAGCGAGTGGGTCACATTCTGCTTTGCCTTCAGCAAAGCTCTGAGGTCTCCCTCGGCAGGCAACCTCCACGTCACAGTTCCAAACAGTACCGTCTTCTTCAAAAGCTCAAGTAAAAAAAATCAAAATGTTTTGCTAGTGGCGTGAGCCGGGGGTTGTCACAAACACCGCAGCACAGTTCACTGAGACACACACAGTCCGGGGCAGGAGCACAGGGCTGGGCGCACAGCTCACGGCCCCCAGGCCCGAGGTCCCCATCGCTGGGGACAGCAGGCGCCCTGCCCCACCGCCCCGCCAGAGCTCCCAGGAAGTGTGTGGCTGAGGGCCATCTCAGTGACAATGAGGGCACCAGAGGAAACGCCCCGGCGGGGGCCTCTCCCCAATGCCAAGCTCCCCATCCCCTTTGTGGCCTCCCCCTCCCAGGGTCAGCCTGCCCCCCCTGCCCCGTCCCAGGCCTTCTCGCAGACACAGCCCCCTTGCTTCCAGCCCCCAGGACCATGGGCAGCACCCAGCACTCACGCGGCAGACTGGGCAGTGGGCAGTGGGCATCTGAGCCTATTTTTTTTTAGGCAGGAAATCATCTGGTTTTATTTAGAGGCTGCTGGTCATATGATGGAAAGACAAGTATGGCACAAAATTACAGAGGTTTTAGCTCATCACACAATACAAATCATTAGGTCTTTACAATTCATTAGAGTTTTTGAATTTAACTCCCATTTCATGTGCAGCTAATCAATACAGCCCCATCAGAGTGACATGTTTATGTAAATCCATCCTGTTTGCAGAGCTCCACACTCACAGGAGCTGACCAGTCGGGGGCATGCAGGACACTCCCTAAGACAAGGGACAATGGAGTCAGGGCCTCATGCTGGAGTGAGGCGGACAGGCAGGGCGGCGGGCCCTCTAGACCCACAGCGGGCTACAGGAACGCATCCTCGGCAGTTAAGAGCCACCACCCTAAGCCTGGACGCCCCCATCCCAGCCTATTTTTACCCCGCGCCCTCTCTCAACACCTGCTGTCCTGCTTACAGAGGCCACAGCTTCGTGTCCACGTGCCTCTTCTCTGAGCTGAACTGAATCTGAACGATGGACACACTGCTGCCTTCAGCCTGGTGTCAGGGACGAAGACGGGAGCTCTGGGGGAAGAAGAAGGGCGGGGCAAACTGGATTCAGAGACCTTGAAGGAGGTCGGGGCTGGGTCTGTTTGCTGCTTGACATACGTTTGCTTTTCAAAAGTGGCTGAGGAATCACAGGAAAACAGTACCATCTTCAGGGTCCCACCAGGACTTCCTCAGGGAGCTAGTCCTCCAAATATACTCTTAATGACTTATTAGCCTGTCTTTTGATGGCTTGATATTGAAGCAATTCTGGAACTTACTTCTATGACAAACTCTCTTAAATTAAAAGGGAGTCATTTGTTGTTATTGGAGCTGAAGCTCCAATACTTTGGCCACCTGATGCGAAGAGCCAACTCACTGGAAAAGACCCTGACGCTGGGAAAGTTTGTAAGCAAGAGGAGAAGAGAGAGGCAGAGGATGAGATGGTTGGATGGCATTACCAACTCAATGGACACATTTGAGCAAACTCCAGGAGATAGTGGAGGACAAGGAAGCCTGGCGAGCTGCAGTCTGTGGGGTTGTAAAGATTTGGACATGACTGAGTGACTGAACAACCTTTGTTAAGTGAAACAAGTCCACAGAGAAATAAGCACCGTATGCTCTCTTATCTGTGGAATCGACATGAAAACACCAACCTCACAGATTTGAACAACAGATTGGTGGCTGCCAGAGCAGAAGGTGGGGGGTGGGAGAAATGGGTGAATGTTGTTTGTTTAAATAAGTTCAATAAATAAAAGAACAGTCTTTTCAACAAACAGTGCTGGACGTCTGGCTATCCACCTGCAAAAGGAATGTCACTGCAACCCCACCCACAGTTTATACAAAACCCAAGTCCAAATGGATCACCCGTTTAGCTAAGTGTCAAAAGCCAAAACTGCAAAACTCTAAGAAAACATTAAACTTTCATCATCTTGGATTAGGCAGGGGTTTCTCAGATATAACACCAAGTGACAGAAGGAAAAACAAGAATCACATCAAAAGTTTTATCCTTCAAAGGACATCAGTAAAGTGAAAACACGGCTCACAGAATGGAAATCATTGCAAGTAACACATCAAATAAGGGACTTATATTCAGAATATATAGAAAACCTCTTATCCTGCAGCAAGAAACCAATTTTAAAATGGGTAAAGGATTTAAATAGACATTTTCTCCAAAGAAAATATACAAATGTCCAATAAATGTATAAAAAGATGATAAATGCAAGTCATTAGGGAAACTCAAGCCACAATGAGACACCACACTCAGCCAAGACGACAGCAAGTGCTGGCGTAACTGTGGAGAGACTGGAACGCTCATGGCTGTGGGCTTCGACGTTATGTTTGGCAGAGCTTCAAGTTAAACATTGCTACCGCAGGACTCTGCAAGGCCACAAGCTCTGGGACACAGTGAAGGCTGGAGGGCAGGGAAGCCTGGCATGCTGCAGTCTATGGGGTCGCAGAGAGTCGGACACGAGTTAGTGACAACAGAATGAGTCTGTCTACAGGTGGAAGCTGAAGTCCTCTGAGGCATCGCAGTTAGAGACCCTCCCCCAGGACGGCTTCAGCCAGGCCTGCGCCTGGGTGAGGGGCGTCCTCTCCCCCAGACCACCAGACAGCTTCCACTTGGGGTCACTGTTCTACATGGCCAACACCCCAGACGCTCGGGCTCCAGGGTCATCAGCATAGACCCGCTGCCCCTGGGACAGCCTGGAGACGTAGGTGTCGGACGCGCTTGCACAGGGCTCTGCATCTCCTGTCTCTTCCTGGTCAGGGTTCAGGCCTGGAGGCACCTGGACAGGTGGGGACTGGACCCCAGGGAGCTCACTTTGCAGGGAATCACGGGGGCAAGGGCTTTATTCGGAGCCCTGCCCCCCACCCTGGGAACGTCACAGTCCAGGTGGCGAATTCAGGGGCAGCTCGTGTCACAACCTCAGGGCCCCATGGAGCGGGCTGTGTGTACTTCACGTGCCCCATGTGCCCAGGACGTGGCGTACGCCATGTGCACTGCACGTGTGCCCGGGATGTGGCACGCACGATATGTTCTGTGCGTTCTGTGCGTTCCGGGTGGAGGGGAAGGTGCTCAAAGACGTCAGAAACTGAGTGGGATTTTTCCAAACCGCTAAGAAAAGAAACACGGAGGGAAGGAAATTATGTTTTGCTGTCAAAAGCTTTATTCTCTCCACCAGGTGCATATAAGGGCTTCAGAGGCGGGAACACCTTCAACAAATAACTCACAGCTCGAGCGCCAAAGCCGAACTCCTACTCAGGCGGCAGGGGAACCCTCCTGAAGTGCAGCCTGAGCCCAGCTCTGCAGAGAAGCCGCGGAGCCCGCCCCCAAGGCGAGTCCACCCCTCCACGTGGAGCCCCGCCGCCAAGGCGAGCCTCTCCTCCCAGAGACCCGCCCCCGGCCAGGGACCCACTGAACCGGCCAGTTGACCAGCATGGGGTCCTGAATCTTGACCAGCATGGGGTCCTGAATCTTCCGAAAGGTGTTCCCTGCAGGTCACAGGAGGAGGGCTGAGCCCCGGCCTTGCTCACCGGGCAGTCAGCCTCTCAGAAACCCTCCAGCGAATGAGACCACCGCCGCCACCCACCGTCAGAAGGACAGAACACCCCCGGTCACACCGCTAGAGGCCGCCCACCGTGAGGCAGGTGAAAAGCGAGGCAGGACTGGAAGGTGAAAGATGCGAGGGCAGCCCCAGCTCCCGTCAGCAGCCCCGGGCCCCGGAAACAGGAAGCCCCGCAGCGCCTCTACGACCCGGCACCTCGGCCCTCACTGTGTTTCCCGGATCCCCACACGCCCCAGCCTGCCACTTCAGAGCAGCTGAGGGTAAAGGCAGAAGCTGTCTGGCGAGCTGCAGTCTCCTTCCCACCCACGTGGGAATTCTCTGCCGCAGAGCAAACAGGTGTGCTTCCTCCATCTCTACTTCCCAGCAGTCTGACTCTGTCAGTCTCCAAAACCAAGGCTGGGCTCTCTGCAGGGCTCACAGGGGCCCCTCACTTCATCACAGCCATCCCCCAGGTTACTTCTCATGCACTACTTTTGGGACTCGGGTCAAAGGGCACTTGGCAAGTGGCCCACCCCAGCATCATGATAGCGTCAGGCAGACCCACACGGACATGGCTCAGAAGGCGCGGCCCAGGCGCCCCGCTGGGGGCATGAATCCGGGGTTCTACGCCCCCACCCTCCACCTGCGACGACGGGGTGAGTCACGACCTGAGACCGGGCTGCTGGTCCACGGTCACCACGTGAGCCATGGAGAGGCCCCGTGGACCGGCCCTGGGAAGGTGGCACGCGGATGAGTGATGACCCCAGAGACAGGGGCACAGCTGAGCCAGACCACGTCAGCACCTGCGATGCCACATTTCCCCACACGCGAGCAGTCACTGGTCTCAGACGAGCAGGGATCCAGGGGCTGCCCGTAACTACCTTGTTTCAGAAGAGTCATCCCCAAGGAAAGAGTGTGTGTGAACGTGTGTGTGTGCATAAGAAAAGTAAAAACACATGTGAAAAGTGAACATTACTGGGTAGTTATATGCTAGATGTTGGGGTCCAGCCGTTAAAAGACGGCCAAGCTTACAGATTAACAGGACAGATACGAACAACTGTAATTCTGAAAACATCACACCTGCGATGAACTCTAGGAAGAAAGAACATGTGCGATATGAGAGCAAATCGGGGGTCTGAGATGGTCTGGGCTCCAAGGAGAGTATTCAGAGAACACTAATGTCTTGGCTGGAAGCCAGGAGACACGAGGCCACGAGCAGGAGAGCAGTGGGGAAGAGCAGGAGGCGGCGCAGGGCACAGCCGGGGCCCCGGAAGGTGAGAAAAGGCTCAGAGAGGGTGCGGGGGCAGAAGACGCAGGGCCCCGTAGCCCATGCAGAGAACTGGGGGTTTGTCCCAGAAGCAATGGGAAACCTCTCAACAACTAAGCGTGGAATGGAACTGGGAGTCTTAAACATCACTCGGAGAGGAAAGAGACTGAGAGGGGGGACCAGGGCCAGGGATGCAGGCTGAAGGATGAGACCCAGAAGCAAGAGAGACCGACCTAGTGCTGTCCCATGAAAGACATCCCTTGGCAGAGCTGAGGCCACACAGGTAAACTCGTTGGAACCGGGCGGTACAATACTCCACGATGTTCCTGTCCATTGGTCTGTCTGTCCATCTAGCCACTCAGCATTTACCAAAGGCTACTACACTTGCATCTAGTCAAGGCTATGGTTTTTCCTGTGGTCATGTATGGATGTGAGAGTTGGACTGTGAAGAAGGCTGAGCGCTGAAGAATTGATGCTTTTGAACTGTGGTGTTGGAGAAGACTCTTGAGAGTCCCTTGGACTGCAAGGAGATCCAACCAGTCCATTCTGAAGGAGATCAGCCCTGGGATTTCTTTGGAAGGACTGATGCTAAAGCTGAAAACTCCAGTACTTTGGCCACCTCATGCGAAGAGTTGACTCATTGGAAAAGACTCTGATGCTGGGAGGGATTGGGGGCAGGAGGAGAAGGGGACCACAGAGGATGAGATGGCTGGATGGCATCACTGACTCGATGGACGTGAGTATGAGTGAACTCCGGGAGTTGGTGATGGACAGGGAGGCCTGGCGTGCTGCGATTCATTGGGTCGCAAAGAGTTGGACACGACTGAGCAACTGAACTGAACTGAACTACACTTGCAAGTGTGAGGTGCAGTGTGTGCCATAAAATAAAGCCACAAGAAGTTCACGGTTAGCCCAGGGTCCTTCTAAGAAAACTGTCGCCCAGTGGTCACACTGTTAGCATCTGTTTTGGTGTAAATATGCACACCCCTTAGTAACAGGGGCCAGATTGCTTCCTTGTGAGCTCGGTGTTCTGTCTTCACCTGAACAACACTCATTGAGAACAAAGACAACAGGCTCTGAGCGAAAGCACAACCCAGGAGCGAGGCCTCGGCCTCTGGAGGCCCTTCCCGGACTCTCACCTCCACTTCCCCAGGGGGTGCAGGCGGGTGACCCAGCCACCCACCGGAACAGAAGCATCCTGGCTAGATGAGAAACACACCACATGAAGCTGTATAAAAATAAACATTTTCAAGGGTTTAAGGAAAAAATCACCAGACAGATGGGGTTTCAGATCCTTTATAGACACAGAAACAGACTTTGGAAGAGAAAGAGGAAGTCGGGCCCCAGTCCGGAGCAGCGGCTGCCACTCTGGACTTCAGAGCACGCGGGTCAGGGAGTCTGGCGCCTGGGGGTGTCCTCAGGGAGGGGCCGCCACGTCCCTCCTCCCCCAGTGGCCCCTCAACAGCTCTCACCACCCCCATCCCTGACTGCCACCTCCCATCACCAGCCCCCCATGGACTGGAAACACCTTGAGCCCCGGCATCTTCGCATCACTCACCACTGTAAGGATCGCCTAATACTGAGGTTTATGACCGAAGGCCCATCTCCCTGCTAGACCCTACATTCTGTGGGGGCGGAAGCCCCTTCTCCATCCTCCACATCCACCAGGAGCTCGAGAGAAGGGTGTCTGACAAGCACGTGTTGTCTAAGTTAGTCAAAAGCAAATACATTGACAAAACCTTTTAAAAATTAACCCACCTGCCAATGTGCCTCCTGCACTGGCAGGCAGATTCTCTCACTGAGCCACCTGGGGCGCCTTCCTGCACTGAGGTCCTCCCTAATGCCCCTCACCGCCGCCAGTAACTGTTCTCATCACTACTGAGATGGAATGCTTGGCTTTGTTCCCCTAGAAACCCCACCTTCTTGGCTTGGTTTAAATGAAGTAACATGGTTCTCAGAAAGACTCCCCATGAATGATCAAGTTTTCCAGACAGCCTGTTTCCTTTCTAAAATGCTCCCTTTTTTGAGGTTTTTGTGGCCAAAGAGAGAGACCACTTGGACAGTGACAGGCGTGGGCTCCTGATCGCACTTGGACCTGTGTCCAGGCAGTGTCCACTGGAGATGCTGGAGCCACCGGTGGTCGGGGGCTCTGAAATGCTCAGATTTACCCTCTGCCCACAGAGCTGCTTTGCTGATGGAGAGACTGGAGGAATGCAGGCCATCGGGCTCCTGGCTGCGGGGGCCGGGACCCACAGGCCCCCAGAGCCTCCAAACCCGGAGAGGAGAGGAGCCACGGCTCGTGGCCATGGAAGCCATTTGCTTAGGACACTGCTCCCAGTCACCTCCGGGGGTTTAGGAATTTGTTTCCACTCCTCTCACCCCCGACAGCCCATCAGAACGACACCATAGCAGCCCATGAGAAGCCGGCTGTATGGTAAAGTCGCCTGATTTATTTATTCATGG